>NW_006443262.1:1224486-1249428 GCF_000325575.1 Pteropus alecto | reverse complement strand
CTCAGATGATTCCCATGTTTAGGACATTTGTGAAGGATGGATTAGATTTATGCAAATGCCAGTCTGAGGGGTGCGTCAGTGATCCAGGAGACATAACGAGGAGGCTTGAAAAACAATCAGGGGCAATGGAATTAGAGAGATTGGGACAGATTTTTAAATCATTATTAAAGAATAATTAATAACAGGACTTGTTAACCATTTATATATGCTTGGGGGGAGGGGGTGATGAAGAGGAAGAGAAAGGATTTAGAAGATGAAAGATTATGGATAATCTTCTTAACCAAGGCCCAAGTGAGTGAGAAAAGAAGAAAGTCCACTGGGATTTGGAGCTTTGGGAAAAGGGCAGAGTTAGAGTATGAATCTGAAAGTCTCCAGCATGGAAATGATGGTTGGGATTATAAAGTGGATATTTCCTATGGATACCAGAGTCAGGACTGGAGCCCTAGGGGGCAAATAACATTTGAGGGGAAGTTTAATGATTATGAAGCAGCAAAAGAGATTAAGAAAGCATATCCAGAAAGAGTTAGAAAACTCAGAAATTTTCTGGGACCAAAGGATAAGAGAATTAAGAGGCTCGTTAACCATTTTGGTCATTAGCATGGTGAGGACTAGGAAGTACTGATAGATATGCCAGTTAGGAAAGTACTGACAACTTTTTGATTCAACAGAGAGGCAGACATGAATGATTTATGTGTGTGTGACAATTTTGTTTGCTTTGAAAGGAGAACATAGCAGCATACATCCCTACCCATCTCTCCTCATGCATAGCCATTTCAAAACTATGGGGAAAAGTTTTTTCTGAGGTAGTTCACCCATGAGTTATAATGTTCTACATTTATAGAACCTTATACCGTCATTAATAAGATTCAGACTGCAGGAAGTTAATTTGATTGGTTGAATTTGTTTACTTGTGATTCATCTCTTTCTACCCAAGTATACTCCACAAAAGTATACTCTTGCTTGTTGGCTTTATATTCAATATATATGTTTGGAATTTTCAAAACATAAACATAGAACATGTATATCTAACCGTCACAGAATCCTAAATTTTAGACTGTGAATATTCCTCATATTGTTAACAGAAGTGACAGGCTTTCATCATGCATTACTGTGAAGTGAGTGGAATATGAGGTCGGCCGGCCTCTCCGCTGCCCCGGTGAGCTGGGACTAGCAGCTCTGGACTGCACAGCACATCCCGCCTCAGCTCTAAACATCCGTTACTCAGCCACATATTCCTGTCACATCAAGCAGCCCAAAGGCTTTTTTAAACCTTGATTTCCTTGAGTCAGGAGCTACTTTGTGCTTGTTCCGCTTGCTCCCCACACGCGTTTGAGGTGCAAATGCAATGCTCTCTCTGAAAAAGAGATTGTCAGTGATGAATTTCAGAAATTCAACTCAAATTCAGAAGTATGTGCCTGAGGGAACATATGTTCTTTTTACTTGAGATAATAAGTGGCATCTTGGTGGATTGTTTCCGTTATATTTTCAGGGGGGTTGTGGTTTGTGTGTGTGTGCGTGCGTGTTTGTGTGTGTGTGCGTTTTAAATCACTGAGGTTTATAAAGGAGAGAAGACAGAGCAAGGAGAAAACTTCCTCAAGTCACCTTTAATGCCACAAGGTGTCTAGTACCCACTCTGGCTGCCCTACCTCTAATCAACCTTGTCTAGAGTCGCCCTCCCCTTCCTCCTTCTGTGCATATGTGCGTGCGAGCGTGCGTGCGTGCGTGCGTGCGTGTGTGTGTGTGTGTGTGTGTCTTTTTCCCCTTCCTCTTTTGAGTTAAAAAAAAATTGGACAGTTGTGGGCAAACACCATGGTGTTGTGTTTCAGTGAAGTGCACCATAAACTGGTAATAATGATGATTATGTCTACTCTTAGCTTATGGTTAAAAGACACATCTCCTCTGTGTAAGGACGCCGCTGCTGACCTCCCAGTGCTGGGCTGCACTAACCCTCTCCCTGGCCGTAGACTCCAGTAACGAGTAAGGCCACTCCCAGCAAGCCCGCATTGCAGCCTGCAGGAAATGAATCCATTTGCCAAAGATACTTATTTAGGCACATTTATTAATGCTTCGTGGCAGAAAAGTGGCTCCCTTTCTCACTCGATTGACTGATGAGAGCATATCTGTTTTCTTGATAAGATGTGGCCAGCCCTGGCTTTGCTCTAGAAAGTAGATGAAAATGATTTTCGCCCATAGGCTGCCGGGCGTCTGGTTTCCTTCCTCTGTATCTGTGCCAGAGTGCGCCTCCTTCACTCACCTCACAAACTGTCTTTACACTTAATCACACTGAGCTTTTTGTTTGTGTTTGCCTGACAATAAATGAGTCGTCTGGGACTAGGAAGGAAAAATGCAGAGAAAAATGCTTCTTTATTAGGAGAGAAATTAAAAACCATGTTCTTTGTTTAGAATAATCCTTAATGTAAGTCCACCATTATATTAAGGACAAAAAGTAAGAAACTTTTCATTTGTTTTGAAAGATATAAATTTTTTTTAAAAATTATTATTGAAATTTAAACTAATTTCAGCAAATTCTGTGATAAAAAGTATTTTTCATTCTATCACCTACCTCTGTCTTCTTTATAACATAAATCTTAAAAATATTCTCATTCTCCTGGACTCAAATTTTCCATGCTTAATAACTTAAAACCAAACGAAGTTGTTACAACTTAGAAGATTTATATGTAAGGAATAAAATATATTGAACATATTGAAATTTATTCAGTTCCTTTAGGTTACATTTACAACTTTATTTTTAGAAGATAAGTTTAATATAAGAGTTTTTTTTTTTAAGTAAATTTAAATTTAAGCTTTAATATTTAAGATATTTTGTTTTCCTCTGATCATTTCTGCCCTATAAAACAATTTCAACTGAGGGATAATTTCATAGGCCTATTCTTCACAAAATGCTTCATTTCTTATCCCGTAGATGGTTCTCTGCAGCATCACAAAATCTGTCATTACCAATTAATGGTGTCACGGTTCTTTACCTTGGTAAACTTGAATTTCAGGTCTTAGTCATTCCAGCATTACTCTCCATCTTTGTGGACAGCCTGCTGAATAAGCAGGTGGGGTGGTGCAGTATGACCAGGTATGCAGTATCTTAGCATCTTAGACCCTTAGAAATTTACAGCTGTAAAGCCCTGCATATCTCTAAGTCAGACTTCTGGCCTCCCTCACCTTCCAGACACAGCTGTGAACCCTGAGATATGTGGGAGGTGGGGAGTGAGGGAGAAGCCCTGTGGCAGCTGAAATTACTTCCTGCCTCCATCTCTAGGAACGCTGTTCCTTTAGCTAGGGCTGAACTCCGGATCTTATTACTCTAATCTGAGGCTCACTTAAATTAGCTTAGTTATCTACTTTTTCCCTCTAAAGAGCATAGAAATTATTAAAAGAAGATCCAGGCAGGCATGCTCGTGCTAGTGAGAAGTGATCACAACCTGCCGTCCTAGAAACTAACAGAAAACCTAAAAAGCAGACACAAAGTACCCAGGCAGCAAAGTACCCAGCACTGGGTCCACATATGGGCAAGCTGTTCTGTGTATCCTAGGGAGCCTTGTGGGCTGACCTGTATCCACACATTGCAATAGTGATATGTGGAATGATGACCTTTGGCTATCAAGTAAGAGTGAAATCAGTCCATTTATTTAAAATTTAACATGAAACTAACTAATGTATACCATCTATGCTTTAAAAAAAGAAAAAAGTTTAATTTTTTTTTTAAATGGCTTTATTCACAATTGGTTATACAAAGATTGGGCCGTGAAGGGAGCAAGTTTCTTTTTTCTGGGAATCACACATGGTCTTGGTGCCATTGCCAGAATGAAACTTTGCTTATGACTAAAAGCGGGAGGGGAGAGGTAGGTAAGGGTTAAATGGGTCAAATACATGGTGACAAAGGAGATTTGACTTTGGGTGGTGAACACAATGCAGTATATAAATGATATATTAGTGAATTGTACACTTGAAACCTATATCGTTTTGTTAACTAATGTCACCTCCCTGCTGCCAGCTCGCCCTTCCCATACTGCACGCGCGCCGTCCGCTCTACACGCAACCAAACACGGAAAACCCACAGCCCAACGCGACACGTCATGGAGACAGAAAGAAAGAGAAAAAAAGAAAGGAAAGGAAAGGAAAGGAAAGTAGGGAGAGAGGGAAGGAAGGAAGGAAGGAGGGAGGGAGGGAAAGAAGGAAGGAAGGAAAGAAATGAGTTTTCTCAAATTTCTCAAAACAGAGTCATCTACTCTGTTTGCCAAATCTATTCCATATGTTCTTTTGGTTATTTTCCATAATTAAATTCTTCTTTAAAAGATAACACCTTTAATTATCATATTCTTTAATTACTTTTGGTTCTCCATTTAAGGAGTAAGTACATACTTTTGAAATTTATTCAACATAGTTTTTTTTCTGAAGTTTCATGGACAATAAAAGATATTAGAGCAAAATAGTAACATAAACATCAAATTTCATAGCCATTATATACCGTTTTGTATCTTTCTGTCTGAAAGATAATGCTACATTTCCTGCTTTCTAGTCTCTGCTTGCTGTGTTGTTGTTTTCCCGCAATCATTAAAAGTGCTGAGTGAAGAGTTTTCTTTTCATTATCATATGATTTGGTTTTGTTCACCTTTTCCTTCTGTTATGTAGATTGCTGATTAGAAGTTGCAATTGTTAGAATAAGCTTATCGAAGACATCATCCAAAAAATTCTTTCTTCCTTTTTCAGTTCTCTGAAAGGGTAAAATCTTGATTAAGAAATGCCTTGCCTGTCCCCTTTGTGTGAATGCAGCCATATTAAAAAGAAAGTTATCTTCACGAGTCCTGCACGAGAGAGAGCCACGTCTGTGTCTGCACCACCCACAGACCTCTCCCAGACAGAGTTTAAACTCAGGTACAGGCAAAATTTGGAAGCCAAGGACTCTCTTCCTGTAGTTCTCTCCTGTCACACTCAGCCACGTTTTCCTCTCTGCATGGTGACTGCTTTCTTTCTTTATGAACAAAGTATTATTCCTCTTTTTACTCCTTTTCAAACAGAGTAATTGCTCACTTCTATTTATTACATGAAATGTTATCACCGCCATGCCTTTTACTTAGTCTTTTCTGCCTAGTTGTGAGATGAGCATCTTTTTCCTGCTCGATTTAGGAAATTTTAGTCGTCACTGAATGAGGGGTGAGGCAGGAGAGACAGAGGATGGGACACATACAAGTCGTCACTCATAAACTTGTAGCTGACGACTTTGCCACAGTCACCCAAGGAGGAAACACAGGCTCACAGCTGGCTTGCTCCCTCCTCCCAGCTTCTCCCTCATATCTTTCTCATTCCTCCCAACTCCGGCAGCGTATCTCGCCTCCAGGGACACGTTCTTTTTTCCTCCCTAAAGTGTGGGGAAAAAATTTCTAGTTGTCAGAGTTTTATTGAAATGAGATTGGCATTCGGAAGAAGCAGCATTCTTTCCGGAGGAGCGGGACTCGCTCAGTTTCAGAGGGAGCAGGTTTTCGTAGTTTGGGGTTATGACCCTAGTGCTGACACTGGAAAGGAGAGAAGGGTGAGGGGGTGTGGTTTTCCGGGGGCACAGTGTGGCCACCCAGTCCAGGCCTCGGAGAGAAGACCTGAGTTCCGGAGTGCTGTTTCTCAAAGTGTTGCCCACAGGCCACCCACATCTGAGTCTCCTGGGTGTTGCTTATAAATGCGTCCCAGGAGGACTAAACCAGAATATAGAAGAGTGAGCCTGGAGAACTGAATTTTAAGAAATTCTCAGTGATTCTTCTCCTAAATTTTAAGAGCGAGTGCCCAAGATTCTGATGTTCAGTTTTCCAGCTCCCCAGATCATTTGGTTGTGCATATCAAGAGGTGCTCAGGATGCAGTGACGGACCCACCCCAGCCACACGCATAAGAAACTGAAGCATAAACCGGAAAGGTGGTTTGAACTTCAGTCATTTACTGGTGTGGGGTGGGATCCTGCGGCAGCAGAAGGGAGAAGTGTTTCTAGTTCTTCAAGCTTTGGCCTTTGCATGTTATTCTGGATGTAGTTCTCTCCTGTCACACTCAGTACTATTTCCCCTTCCGAGAAAAGTATGAAAAATTGAAAATTATCTTTAAAGCAAGGCTCGGCCATCAACATGCTCCAGAAGGGTTTCCATCACCCCTGCCCGCCCACCACAGACACCTCTGCCACCCCAGGTGTTGTGCTTCGTACACCGTCGTAAATCACTTGCTCCTCTGTGTATCTCTCCTATGAGATGCTGAACTTAATTGAGCCAGTCCCAGTGCCCAACCTAGAGTTACTGCTCTATAAATGATTGTCAGATGAATGGGTGAGCACGAGATCTTTTAGACCTTGTGAGGGTTTGTTGACGTACATTCTCTTTAGTTTTTACCATCTCTGCTGTAAGGAATGGCCTAATTTGCTTTTGTATAATGTTAAATATATGTGACCTAAACTCGGCTTCCTGTGATCCTTGCAAAAATGTGTTTTAAGAACAAAATAAATAAGATAGTGAGAAAATTAAGATGCTTTGGTGGTCTTAATACTTGTGAAGTACATTTTTTTAAATATCACAAAATGCTTTAAAAGCACTCCAAGTAAATTTAAGAGATCTACTAGATTTTGACTAAGTGCTTAAAAGAAAGTTTTCTTAATTCCCTGTCCAAATACTTCAAATTAAATTTACTCGTAGCAATTTCACTGGAAGATGGGGACTCTGCAATCCTTGGTTTGTTATAAAGAAAATATTTTTGTCTTCAGATGTTTGGAGGACAGATTAAAGGCAATTTATGACTCACGTAGAAAGTAATAAAAGTGGTAATACTGGAGTGTCTTCTAAATTGTCATCATTTTCTGGAATTACTAACAATGTTTCATGTCCAAAGGGAATTACATGCATTTGTCATACTTTAAGATAAACTATAACATCAATCTTATAGCTTCTATACTGGATTATTTGTTTCATTCTGTTGTTTATAAAAAGGGATTCATTTAGCTGTATAGGAGATGAATTCTCTCATTAGATCTTTTGCCACGGGGCACAAGAAAATATATCTATAATTTATTTCTTTGAGGAAATAGGCTTTAAGATCTACATACAAAAAGTCTTTTATTAAGATCCATCATGGCCTTTTTAGTTTCTCCAGAAATACTCCATTTTCAAGGTAAATCATAACAAAAAATAAATTAACCTAATAATTTATTTTCCTTCTTATGGTATACTTTTTTATTAATAGAAGTCCAGTTTGCAGATTTCTTATGATATGTTTAAAGTAGTCACGTATAACTTTTTATAGTATTTTACAACTTACAAAGAACTATTTAAATATTGTTTTCCAATCTTTGCCACAACTCTGTGTAGTAATAATAGTAATGCTATTATATGTTATTGAGCCCTTGTACTATTGAGGAACTACAAGGGCCGGTGGTATCAGGACATTACCCAGTGTCAAATAGCAAAGCCAGAACTTAATGCGGAACTTATCTCCAAATAACACCCTCTTTTAACTCCACCCCTGGTAAATGCAACACTGTTTTCCTTGGAGTTTGTGTTTAAAAAGAAACCCTAGCGGTATTACAATGTTATTGTTGCTCATTCTCTATTTTCTGTTTTCAATTAAATGATGGGTTCCCACGCTTGATGAAGTTCAATTTTTTAAAAACTACCCAAGTATTCATTGCAAATGACTTTCTTGCATGAGTATGTGTGATGTAGAAAGTGAATCTGAAATCATTTTAAATATGCATTTGAGTTTTTATATAATGCGGCTAATTTAATTATTTTAATGCTCCTGAGTGTTTTAATAGTGCCGATCCTATTTGTGTAATAGAGCCAATCTCAGTATACTCATCTGAAAATGAGAGATATTTCTTTACTTTCTTGTATATGAGTCCTTTAATATAAGATGAAATGTATACATAAAAATATTTATCTGTTTATATACTATGCCATTCTACTTCCTTTGATTCCAAGTTCAGAACCCCTGGATGACTTTGCTTCCAGCTCTAACAGTCTATGTTTTTAAGTCAAATGTCAGATAACATTCCTGTGTATGTGGTATGATTTTCTCCAATAAGTCACATGCTTCATGAGTTGATGCTCACTGACTAGAAGGTGGATCGCAGTGATGAAATGCACGTGTCTTCTCCCACTCAGGGTAAAAGAAGCTGAAGAGGTGTGTAGGCAGAAAAAGGGAAAATCACTTTATAAGATAAAACCAAGACATGACTCTGGAATCGTAAGTATTTAACTTTTCTGTTCTTTAAACTGTGATTTTCTTTGGCTTTTAAACACTGTTTTCACTATATATACAAAAACATATAATAAATAATATTTTTCTCTTAAGTTTGAATAAATAATGAGCTTCTGACTTAAAGAATTTCCAATTCCTGATGTCTTTAATTAGGCCCAAAAGGCTAAGAGAATCTCAGTACTCAGCATTCAAAGCTTAAGAATTAAGATCTACTCAGGGAGTGCTTATTCGCGGGTATCTATGTGTACGCAAGAGAATCTCAGTACTCAGCATTCGAAGCTTAAGAATTAAGACAGATCTACTCAGGGAGTGCTTATTTGCGGGTATCTATGTGTCCATACTTACTCATTGCCATCTTTCGTACACATAGATACCCGCGGGCCATCTTTCACTTTCTTCATTACCCATGATCACAGGGCTGCTTTTGAACCCAGAGTGGCTGTTATAATTGGATTAATGCCATTGGGACCTAAAACATAACGGGAAATGCCAAGTGTGGTGTTGTCCTTTGCTAAGACACAGGACTCAGACCTGGTTTGTACCCATAAATGGCTCTACGGAGTTGGCTGCTCAACATCATCAGTCAGTAAACTGAGTTTAACAAGCTGTTTAAGTTTTCTCCTTGCCCACTTCTTCCTTGAAAATGAAATGCCAGGTTTTGCACCCTGAGAGGGAAGGGTTTGGTGAAGATGATAAGTTTTCCCTTGTCAATGTTTTGTTGAACATTTTTAGGGATTATCACTTGGTGTCACAGAGTAAGCTGTTTTAAATGAAAAGTTGGATTAAGCCTTAAAATAAGAGCATTTTGAATTGGATTAGTCTAACATAGTCTAAATGAAAAAGATTAACATAACCCAAATTGGTATATAATTAAATAGCTCTATTTAGAAAAAGTTATAAATTATGTCTTTATTTAATAGCTGTTTTCCCTTCAGTTTCTCCGTATCAAAACTAAACTTAATGAATGACAAGTATTATATTATGGTTTACTATATTTTCTGTCTTATTGATTAAAATACACATTTAAAGTGTATTAAATGAGGAGGAGTAATTATTTATTAGTCAACCCCAATCATGCTCTTATAAGGATGAAAATGAAACAGCCAGTGATTCAGTTTTCATCTAAATGTATTTGCACAGAAAACAGAACAAGGAAGCTGAGTTGGCACTCTTTCACGTCAATAAGAAATTAAATTTTAAAACTTTTTTTTTTCTCAAAACATTTAGTGGTTTGTCTTGGTAAAAATTTCTAAAAGAGAAAAACATATTTTACTTATAAATATTATTTTTCCTTTATGGGTTGGTTGATCTTTAACCTTTCCCAGAGAATTTGATCCAAATGAAAAGGTCTTGTTTGGGCTACTCTAAACTCCATACATTTTTTAAACTTCTTGTTTCTAACTATAACTCTTATCTGGTGCATTTATTTTTAGAAAGCAAAGATAAGCATGAAAACCTGAACACAGGAAAGCAGAATGAATACAAGTCACTCTAAGCACTTCCACAAAATTTAGCTGACCTGAACACGGGAAGGAAACTACATCATTTCGATCATTTTTCTTCTTGACCTCTTGCATAATCTTTGTGTTTTCTAGACAATTCACTGTTGAATTTTACTGTACATTCATATAAAAATGTAAAAGCAGTAGACCAGTGGAGAATTTGACACCTTTTCTTTTTGTAAAAGTTTATGATATTATACTGATAGGCTGAAACAGCATGTATTAGAGGCAGTATCTGCATTAATTCTGAACATGCTAAACTTTAACCTAAAATTTTCTTTTGTAAGAATATTTATTTTCTTTCTACTGACAACCAGTACTTCACATCAGTGCATTTAGATTTATGGTTAAAATGTTATTTCTAGTGAATTGTTGTATCAGTTTCACACCTACGTATACATTTTTATTCTAAAATTTAAATACTGTTTATATACTATAATTAAGGCTTTCCCAACTCTTTGGGTTGCTCTCCATAACTATATATTTGTGAAAGGAGATTATAGTTTTTCTCACTTGTTAGATAATGAAAGAAAAAAAATATAGCAAAAGGAAACCCTTTTCCGATAAATCATTTAATATAGGCAGGAATCAGAGTTTAAGTTTAATGAAGGCTCCTATCAGACTGTGTCCTCTGAGACCCCAGGTAAAGGAATCTGTGGCAGAAGTAAATAAAACTGAAGGTGTGCCTCCCTGTAACTTTTGCCATTGCCTTTCACAAAGAAAATATGACTCAATATGTTGAAGGGATTTAAATAAATGGTACTCATAAAATCGCCAACATGACTAATTGTTGACATGAAAAAAGTAATTTTTTGGATGGATTGGCATCTACCTAGAACCTGTTAATTAAACATACCTGCCCAAGTATTTTGACATAATTGGGGTTTTCTTTCTGTGTTATGGCAGGTGATTAAAAGCTGAAAAAATGAGTATGTAATGATTCATTATCTGAAGGGGTTTAGGAAAGGATTTTATATTACAACGAGGGAGAAAACATCAATATCCTCTTCTGAGAGTACTTTAAAGTTGACTTATGATGCATTGTGATGGTTTTGTCTAACAGTAATAGGTGCAGTTTTTTAAAATAATTTTAATGACATTTGTTGAAGGTTTTGGTTGTGGATAAAGGGGAGAGTTTATTGCTATTACAAACCAATTATGGAAAGCAACTTAAAAAGAAAGTTCCGAATCATAACTATGTTTGTATTTATATAAAATATGGTCTCTTACCTTTTAATTTGTAGTTTAAGTGCAAAGAAACAGTAGTGGTTTTTTGGTTGTAGTTCCGTAGTCTTCCTGTCCCTTTCACTCCCTCTAATGTGTATATTAACATTCTTCAATGAAGTAATAGGGCATTTAACAAAGATCGCTATGTGCAATACTGTATTTAGTGTTTCTATTCCAATTTTTTAGGATGTTAATTTATATGAAAATAAAGTGAGTAATAAAAGAGTTCTGTGTCTATTGTGTGCATTTGCCTAAGGATACTTGCAAAATGAAACCAGCATTTTTAAAACTGGAAGAAACATAAGTTAGATAGTCTGTGTTTAAAGATTTTTAAAAGTTCTTATTTCAGGCTTAACAGTTGTTAGTAAAGTGTTTAATGAGTGCTTGTTTTTAGAGATAAAATATTTATTATGCTACTTCAAAACATATTTGGATAAAGGTTGAAATTTTCCTAATGTAATTTTAAGGAAAAAGTGTTTTCTACTTATGAGCAACAAAATATTAATATTTGAGAAGTCTTTTAAAATTTAGAAATTGGATGCAAAAATTCATTTGATACAGATTAAGTGGTGAAGGACTATTGAGAGATGATAAGTCAGAAGCAAAATGGTACAGAAGAGATGGATATAGAAGAGGAAATGTAAGAAATGAAAACTAAGCATGATGCTAATGGAGATGCATGAAAAGTTTTTTTTATATATATAAATAAGCATTGCATTTAGATCTGATCTAATTTTTTAATGTAATGATCAATTTTTCTTTCATCACTTGCTTATTGGCTTATTACCTACTCTTTGCCAAGCCGTTGTGCTAATAACTGCACATTTAAACAGGAAAAGAGCTGAATGTTCTTAAAGAACTTAATACCAAGTTGTGGGAAAAGAGTGTAAAGTAACAATTGCAATTCATTGTAATATCCGATTCAGAACAAACAAAAAGCTAAATCTCAAGGTATTGAGTGGGAGTTAGGCAAGTGAAGGGGGAGAGGAGAAATCACAAGTGCGAATACAGTGCTCAAATGCACATGGAAACATCATCTCTTTTAGGAGTTGCAACTCCTTCAGATTATATGGAGGGAGCAGAGTGTAAAGGAGAAAGAATGGGGGAAATGTTGCTAGAGACATACAAAGGGATTTTGTGGTAAATACTAATGTAACTTTATTATAGTTTGGGGTCAGGAGTATCTCAGAGTCATCTGTGCCCTTGCGCCTCATAGCGGGGTGGCAGACTAGCAGCAATGATGTCATCTGAGAGCTTGTTTGGAATGCAGTCTTAAAAGTTTTCCAGATGGTTAGTGGGAAGGGGATGATGGCATATTTCTAAGAGAGGTAGCAAGGGAAGAAAAAGCATGGAAAACAGAGATGCGAAATAGCCTCCATGCCTGCAAAAGAATTAACTCTCCACAGATAATAAGGAGGTAGAGTATAAGGCAGAGTAAGGGATGCAGACAAACGCACGTGTAGTAATCAGGAGGATCAGGGGTTAGATTGTTAGACTCTAATAATAAGAAATGCTATACAGTAGATTACGAAGCTAATCATTTTAAGTTGCAACATGACCTGTTTTTTTATTTATTAAAGCCCACTCTGGTACCATTGTGAAGGACAGAATGGAGGAGTATAAGCCTTGAGGCAGGAAGGCCTTTAAAGAGATTATTATAATTAAAAGAAAGATAAGGGAATTATGTAAGATATTGCTAGTAGAGATGGAAACTTGGAGCTGAAAAAAAAGATGTGTTCAGGAGGTAAAATATATAAGAGAACTTCTTGAACATTTAGATATGAGAAAAAAGAAAGCAGAATGAATTTAAGATGACAGTATGGTTTCTGGAATAAGTTATTTGGGGAGGAGTGCCTCTATGCCTTAACAAAGGTGATACAGGGGAAGTGCTTCAGTCACATTTCTTATAAATTTCAGTGCCTCAGAGAAGCCTTCTCTGATAAGCCTACCAAGAAAGGCAACTCCTGAGTCTTTATACCCTTAATCAGCTTTATTCTCTTTATAGGACTTATCAGTATCTGATATTATATAGTTATATGGTTATGAGTATATGGTCTGTCATCCACTCAAATTTAAATCCAGAAGGACACTGAATATTTATTAATTTAGTGAATAAGTAAATGAGAAGAGAAGGGGAAAAAAATTGTGAGTTATAGGGAATGAAGGATCCACAGTGTATGCTGGACATTCAGTTGAGTATTTCTAGTAGATGGAGGATATTAATCAGGAACTCAAAAGAGGTTCAGTTCTGGAAATTTTTATATAAGAGCCATCTGCTTTCAAGTGATAGTGGAAATCAAGGAGATTGTTGAAATTGCCTAGGAAAACAGGAATAGATTTTTAAAAACAAAAATGCTACATTAAACTAAAAAGTTTTGCACATCAGACAAAACCATCAAAAAAAGAAGACAACCTACCAAATGGGAGAAGATATTTGCCAAATGATACATTCTATATGGTGTTAATATCCAAAATTTATAAAGAACTCATACAGCTCAAACCAAAAACAACAGACAATCCAATTTAAAAATGGACAGAGGTAAGATTTCATTTTATATGGCTGAGCTATATTATATATATACATATAGCATATATATATGTATTTACCACTTTATCCAGTCATCTATTGATGGGCACTTAGGTTGCTTCCATATCTTGACTATTGTAAATAGTGCTGCAGTGATCATAGACGTTCATATATCTTTTCAAATTAGTGTTTTGATTTTCTTGGGATAAATACCCAGAGTGCAATTGCTGGGTCATAAGGTAATTTTATTTTTCATTTTTTGAGGAACCTCCATACTATTTTCCATAGTGGCTGTACCAATTTGCATTCCCATCAACTGTGCACGAGGGTTCCTTTTTCTCCACATTCTCACCAACACTTGTTATTTTGCAGAGGGGTTCACTGAAAAAGGTGAAGGGATTAAAAGTACAAATTGGTAGTTAGAAAATAGTCACGGCGATGTAAAGTACAGCATAGGGAATATAGGAAATAATATTGTAATAGCTGTGTGTTTTGCCAGGTGGGTACTATAGTAATCAGGGGGATCACTTCATAAATTATACAAATGTGTAACCACTATGCTATATACCTGAAACAAATATAAAATTAAAAAAAAAAATGAAAAAGTAAAAGCAAAAGAAAAAAAAAATAGGCAGAGGACCTATGTTGACATATCTCCAAAGAGGACATACAGATAGCCAATCGAAATATGAAAAGATGCTCGACATAATCATCAGAAAAATGCAAATTAAAACCACAATGAGCTATCACTTCACACCTGTCAGATGGCTATCATCAATAAGTCAACAAACAACAAGTGCTGGCCTGGCGAGGATGTGAAGGAAAGGGAACTCTTGCTTAGCGTTGGTGGCATTGCAAATTGGTGCAGCCACTTTGGAAAATAGAATGGAGGTTCTTCAAAAAATTAAATTCCATTTCTGGGTATTTATCTGAAGAAATCCAAAACACTAATTTGAAAAGATATATTCATTTCTATGTTCATTGCAGCACTATTTACAAAAGCCAAGATATGTGAGCAACCTAACTGTCCGTCAATAGATGATTGAATAAAGAGGTGTGGTACATATATACAATGAAATATTACTCAGCCATAAAAAAGAATGAAATCTTACCATTTGTGACAACATGGATGGACCTAGATGTTATTACATTTAGTGAAATTAGAGAGACAAAAAAACATAAGATTTCACTTGTAAGTGGAATCTAAAGAGGAAAAACAAGCAAACAAAACAGAAACAGACCCAGAAACTGAGAACAAACTCATGTTTGCCAGATGAGAGTGGGGTTAGGGGACTGGGTGAAAAAGGTGAAGAGATTAAGAAGTACAAAATAGTCAAGGGGATGTAAATTACAGCATTGGGCATATATTCAATAATATTGTAATAGCTGTGTATAGTGTCACGTGAGTTCTATACTAATCTCGGGAATCGCTTCATAAATTTTATAAATGTCTAATCACTGTGTTGTTCATCTGAAACTAATATAAAATAATACTGAATGTCAACTGTAATTGAAAAATAAACATGAGAAGTGACCGTGATGGAAGATAGGATGACTTGGGGAAGAAAAGGAACCGTTACTAATAATCTCTAGAAACCCTGAGCGACCAGTCTTCATTTCACTCCAGCTTGTCATCAGCATTTCCACTTCCCAGCCAACTAATGATCTCGGATTTTTGACCCCGTAGTTTTGGGGTTTTGTTTCCCATGAAATATATCTTCAATTATACAATCAAAAAAAACAATGGGAAAAGTTTTAATGTTTTAAAATGGTGTGATAAAGGAACATTTAGCCCTTCTCCTCTCAGAAATTATTCTAAACAAGGAGCAAAGATGTGAACTTCATCTTTCATGAAAAGTAGAAGTATCAATAACTCAAATCACAAAATATATGGAAGATCTTCCAAATGCGTGGGGATGGCAGAAGGCAGAGAGAGAATGCTCATGGAGGCAGATCTCAGAAAAAGCCAGTGGGGTCCGCTTCTCCAAGATGAGGTCATAGCCTCAGGTCCTATCACAAAACCCATTGTTTGCTGTAGTGGACCTTGGTGCACCAATTGATATCAGGAGCTTCTCTGTATGTTTCACTTTTTTTTTTTTTTCAAAGCAGGAAAGCGGCCTAAATGAGAAATCACGGACAAATCAGATTTGCAGGAAGACATGTATCAATAAAACAAGAGTGGGGAAAGAGACCCTGAATTGGAGTAGTAAATTGTAGAACAAGTCATGTTCTTCACCCTGCTTCATAATGGAATATTTGCTAGCCTGAAACACAGCCTAGTCCTCTCCTTACCACAGCCTACCTGCAAGTAGTTGGTGAGCATAACAGTGCTACCAAGGCAACAAAGATTATTCAAAAACTCGTTTGTGCATAACATTGCAAAAATACCAAGCAAAATATTAGCAAACACCAGAAGGACCATAAAAAAGTGGGACATATTCCTGGAATGCTAGGATGATCATAAGGTTTTGGCCTAATTTGTTTATTTAAAAATATTCCTATGTGGAGAAAAATTATGTGATTTCTTCTGGCTGCTGAAAAATCATTTAAGCAATTCAATGTCGTTCTTGAGGAATAAAGTCTGAATAATATGAGTTTATCCTTAAATGATCAAACACCTCCAGGCAAAGTCAGCCTGGAGCATAATGGGAGCACTAGAAGTGTCCCCATTAAAATCAGGGACAATCATTGCTATTTTTATCATTGTTCTGACAATGAAAGAAAAAATGGTATAAAATTGAAAGGGAGAAGGTAAAATAATTTCTATTTTGCTGTTTATGACATTACATACTTAGAAAACAGAAAATAATCAACCAAAAGTTATTTGTAACAATAACAGAATGTGGTAAATTACTAAGCAAAAGATTAATATATGGAAATTAAGAGATTTGATGTATACAATGTCTTATTGGAAGATACAACCGGGAAATGTCCCATTTAAACTAGCAACTAAAAATGATGAATAGCATGGAATAAATTTAATAAGAAATGTGTAAGATCTATATGAAAACAATTGAGAGACACAAAAAATAGAAAGGCCTATCACCAACGTCAGTACACCCTAAATGAATCTATAAATTTAATGCAACCCAGATGAAAATAGCAACAGAATAGAGGTTTGCTTTTCTGTTATTGTTGGGGTTTTTTTGGGGGGGTGGATACAGGGGGAGGTACATAAAAATAAATAAACAAGAACAGTCATGAAGGTTTTGGGAGAAAAAGAAAAATGTAAAGAAGAACTGGCCCAACTATATTAAACATATCAGAAAGTGACAGTATTTGTAATAGCAAAATATTGGATACTTCTAAATAATGAGGTAATATGCAAGATTTTAAAAAGAGAATGAGGAGTACTTTATGTACTGATATAGAAGATGTACAACATTTTGTTAAAGGGTAAAAATCCATGAAAAAGTTTGTATCTGTCATGTTCGTGTGGAAAAAAAAGCAAAACTGTATAGTGCACACCCCTTTGTGTAAAAATGGGGGCAACGCGATTACTGAATCCGGAAATTTACACACGTAGAATATCTCTGGAGGCGTTTATGGGAAACTGCTAACTCTAGTCGCTCTGGAGGAGGGAAACTGGCGGCTGTGGGATAGGTGAGAGAAAGATCTCACTGTCATCTCCTTTTGTTCTTTTGGGTTTTGTGCAATTTTGAAGAACAAGTCAATAAAGAGAGATTTCACAATTCACTTTCGAGAATGTATCTCACTTCAAATATCAAATGACACCCATCTGGTCAATTACGTTGAATCAAGGAGAAGATGTGCTTTGGGCAGTTTATGATGCTTGCACATTATTACAGAATCTCTATCAGATATCCACCCCAAGGAAGAGCAGGGAAGTTCTCATGCTAGACTGCTATGCAGATTTGTAAGAGCAGGAAGCCAGCCCTGCTTGTCTGTTGCAGGAATGAAAAAAAAAAAGTCAGGGTGGTCTGTGGGCCACTTGACACATTTTCTCCTATGGTGGTCTGATTGTTACCGTAACACTAGGCCTTTTATTTCACAATGGCCTATTTTGGTAATTCTTACGCAAAACTCCTTTCACCTCAATTTTGGAGTTATTTCATACTGCCCTCACTAACTTTATGTAAATGTTTCTAATTTATGGCTATAATTCTATAATATACTGTTAAGTTTTCTAGAGATTAACAACAATTTCTATTCCATGCAATGGATCACAGAACCAACCCATACCTTACAGGCTAATCAACAATGAGATTTTTCTGTTGGTTTTAGGCTTTCAGAGTCAGAAACTGGCAATATGCTTTAACCAGGTTATAGTAAGCAATATTATAATGGGATTCGATTAACCCAAAATTGACCCCACAATACGTATTTCATATGTTTATTTCACTTTGTAAATGCTGTCTGTAACTTGTTAGCACATTCTTAAGGAGCTCATTTTTTTCAAGCAAAGAGTGAGAATCAATAATTTTAATATTTAGCTTACAGAATTCCAAAAGATATCCAGAAATAGACCCCATCAACACAGTGCCTCTAGCACATGGAAAAACAGACATGTGGTGCCTATGATAACACGAGTTGTATATTCTTTTGGCTTCTCAAATGATATATCACCATAAAATTATATATATAATTTATATATAATTATATATAAATTATATATATAATTTTATGGTAATTTATCACCATAAAAACAAACAGAAAACAAGAAGTACAGATGTAAATACTTGGATAATTCTCAAACCTTTTTGCTGAAATTTCAAACACAAAATTTTAGGTTTCAGTCTTGATTAGACACTCAATTTATAATTCGATTTTCTTCACCTCCTCCCTGCACATCAGCAATTGCATCCTTTTACAAAGCTGCAGTATTGTTAGATGAAGAATGTCCTGTCCGCAGACTTTTACAGGTGGCAGTGCTGGACAGGAAGACTTTGCATGCACCCAGTTTATTAAACATCTTTCTCTCTTCAGGAATTGGAGTTGGGGGTGGAGCTTAGGCCATTAGTACTTCATTAGGAAGAAATGACACTGCTCAAAGAACAGAAAGATTCATGGGGGAAGGGAAGGATTAGAGGCACTGTATCAGACAAGAAGAGATCAGTGAAGTAAAGGGTAAAAAGGCCCTACTTTTTATTCCAGGCAGTGGGGAAACATTGCCTAAGGAATGCCACTGATTTCTTCTTCTTCCTGTTCTTTTTAAGGAGTAGTGTCTCAGGTTAGTTTGTCTTCTATTCTCCTTTTAAAAGTCTCATCTATGTTATTGGATTTAGTCATGATCTCTGTTTCTTTATCAGTTTCTCCAAGTCCAGCTTCTCACTCAGATTCCAGTCCTATTTCTTCAAATGGGACCAATTTATTTAGATTATTTCACTATCACTTTGTGAGGTAGCTAGGCAGGCATGAGTGACAGGAGCGAAGGCCCAGCTCTGTAACCATAGAAACTTCCCTTGAAGATCTTCCTTAAGGAACTCCCAGAAACGCACCCCCCCTCTCCATTTACGGTTATAAATTGCCCCAAATCCTAAGGTACAAAGACTATAAAAGCTGCTGGCTTAAGCTACAAACACATGCGCAGAAAGTACTACCCCAACCTTCCCATATCCTCGGCCTCTTTATACCATCATTATAACATCATGTGTATGCCTGGAAGATCGTGAATCTAATTATAACAGACTGGATTTTGGGTAAGCACATGCTCAGTAGGCAAAGTGTTATAGAGCAGTCAACTGTCAGTCAAGGTGACCTCCTTACTGATCATCTAGTACTGCTCTTGTACCCTTCCATCATAGCCCAAACATAAACAGACCTTCCTATTTTCTGTGCTGTTATAGCCCTCTTCGCTGAAAACGCTGAAAACTCCTCCATTGGAGCATACTCTGTCTTTTATCTTTTATCTTTTCATCTCGAATTCCACAGGGGTGCAGCCTTCCTTAGAATGGGCCATCTCTTTCTAAAATATTCTTTTAATAAATCTTACTTTTTCTACGTCTCTCCGACCTGTAATTCTTTACTGCATTGGCAAGGAAGAACTGAGCATCCCCTCCATGCTGCTGGAGTAGTACTGGATTTCACATCACCCCAGCAGTAACAACTGCAGACACAACAACTATAAAAACCCACGTCATCACCTTCTAATACCAGATTCTCACTTGGATTGGCCTCTCCATCTCTTTCACTAACACATTTCTCTTTAGTCACCAAATTCTGCAAATATTTTGCATATTTGTCTCTTTCTCTCAGATTGAATTCTATTGCCTTGCCTGACTCTAATCTTCAATCTAAATTCTTGCAAGAGTCACTGAACTGGCCTGTCTGGATGTGGATTCTGTTCCTTCCAATCATCTTGCATACTGTGACTAGAACAACCCTCAATCAAATTTATAAGCAATTTTGTATTTCCTATAAAATCAAATGGAACTTCCTTTGCCTCTCTTTCAGTGTCATCCATATTCTTTACTTTCTCTTTTCATCCTCTCAACTTCGTTTCCCCCATCGCCAAAACACATGCTAAGGTGAATAATATGGTGTTCCACCCAGATACTCTCTTCAGAGTTGATGTGCCCATCCCATCTCATCCCACCCACTGACCCCACTAAAAAAATTAGCAGCTGATGGCTCACAGCTGGATCCCTAAGCATTGTCCTTAGGGAGGAAAATGCATGCTCCCTCCTGAGAATAACCTGAAGCCAATGGCTAGCTGATGTGGGATATAAAAGCCTCTTCTCCTTGCTTCAGTTTAGGATGACTCTAATACGCCATTCCAGATTCAAAACTTACTACAGAATCAGATGATACCTCAATTGCAATCAGTTTGCTTTTTCTACCACATGCTCCTCTTCTCCTCACTTCCTTATAGTTCTATGTTCTCAAGTTCTTCCCCAATAAACCTTCTGCATACAGTCTTTGTCTCAGAGTTTGAGAAACCAATCTAAGGTAGTTCCAGGAATGGTTCAAAGAGGTGTACTTTAAAACAGGATTTGAAGATAGATTTCTCGCTGGCCAGTTGCCATGATGGCCCTTGGCCTGCTGTAGCAGTGCACCGTTAATATTTTTCCCAAGGATAAACAGAGGCGAGATGCTGGTGGGGGTACTCCTAGCTGGCGCAGTACTTTTAGTGCTCAAGAGTTGTGAGGGATAGCATGACTATAAGGAGTTCGGAATTGAGTACCAACTTCCAAGTGGCACTGATTTTTTTAAGAGATTAAAAACAGACTCAGTGATTGATGACAAATTTGTCAGAACGTGAAAGCCATAGGATCTCTGGCAGCATTTAATTAAGCCATAGTCTCCTGCAGTCAGGCAGACTCAACTGTAGAAGTGGTGCTATTTCAGAGAAGCTTCAGCAAGTCTGTGCCAAAGTTAGGGTCCTAATATGAAAGGAGCAAAACCTCTAAAATTGGGATGAGAGTGCCTGGGTAGATGCAGTTGAAATTGCAAACCCCCTAATTCCCCTGAACCTGATAGGCCTGTTATTAGCTTCCAGCCTTACTGGAGATGTATGGGTCAGCTAAGCGATGAGAGTAAAGTTGCGGTAGGAACCAGGAAAATGAGTGCGAGATTGTGTTCTCAAGGTGCTGAATCAAGGAGTGGGGGCAGACCACCAAGCTGGACATCACCATGAGAACATTCCTGTGATTCAGGATCTGACATTGTGGCAAATCCTCCAGGGATGGCGATCATGAGGTGCTAGCATAATTCTTGGAGGATCACAAAAGCTATGATCCATACTTAATGAAATTCAAGTGCAGGCATTTCCATGGGGAGTGGTGGAGGAAAGGACCCACAGACTCAGGGAAGTAGGCATGCTAGAGCGAATGTTCTACATAAAGCTAAAACCCCACCAGCCAACCATGATCACAGGAAGTCCTCTGTTTACCAAAGCAACGATGCCTGTGCTTGCGACAGGGGCAGCAGCAGCAGCACGGAGAAGCTCAGCCATGCCCATCACCCTCTGATGGACCTGAGAAATGTAAGATCTCAAAATAATATAAGCCAGGTACTAGTCCTTAGCTTTCTGGAGGAACATAGGTATAGTTGTTGCAAAGAGTGTTGGAACTGGAGTGACAGCCACAAGGTCTCAACAGGAGATTATTACTAGAACATGGTATTCCTGGAGGCAAGACAGATGGGCTGCCAACAAGGGCATTGTTTAATTTATACAGCCAAAAAAAAAAAAAATCAGTGGTGGATAATCAAAGGCAGAGAACAGTATCTCAAAAAAAAAAAAATCACAATCCCTCACTCAGTTTCCAGATCAGATTTAGAATCCACTGGCTGAAGGAGAGGCTAATTCTTGATGAGTAAGGACTATAATACCAGGGCAGATATATTCATCTGTTACTCCCTTGGTACTTAACCAGGGAACTTAGGACTAGTTATTCGGGTAAATGCAATGCAGAAGAAATAGGAATACTCATAACTTTTGAGGATTATTTCATAGTGGGTCCAAATTGAAACTAATACCTGGAGACTCAATGGACCACCATGGCTCCCTATTAAAGTAGAAGCATATAAGGGCTACGAGAGTCCTAGGCAAAGTCTGGCTCTCAGAGGCCCCATTGGCCCATGGACAAAACTGGTGCTCCTTTCCCTCATCTCCAAATGCATAATTGAAAGGAATACCCTTAGTCCTCACACTGATTTTTTTTTTGACTTCTTGATAAGAACTATTGTGGTAGCAAGGGGCAAGTGGAGGCTTCTGAAGAGTCCAACATCAACAAAAAGAGTAAATCAAAAACAATGCTAAATTCCAGAGGGAATAGGGAAGATTAGTGAAATTTTCAAAGACTTTAAAACTGCAGCAGCCACTGTCATGTTCCCATGTATTTCACCAAGCCAGCCCCTGCAAAACTCAAATAGAACATGACAGGGCAAATAGAACATGAGGGCGGTTGTTTCTTTGCTACAGCAGATTAAAATAGCCTTAGCACTTCAACTAGCAAATGTGTTTTCTGCCGTACCTATGAGGAAGGAGAAGCAAATGCCACTTATCAAGTTATAATCTGAAGTGACCTGGATTTTATGAATATTCTGTAAAATATCTTATTAAACTACCATATAATTGACATATTGACATCAGATAAGAGAGATGGCGTCTTGGCTTATATTTCATATATACACCAAATTCTAGGGCATAAACCTTAGAGAATAGGTAATAAAACTTATAAAGATTCAGAAGACACCTGATTCCATACAAGATGGAGTAGACTCATTTTCCCTATTCATTACACTAAAGACTCTGGAGATTTTATGTATATATTCTAAAAGATGGAGAAAAGAAGGCAGACCAGGTGGGAATCTCAGGACTCGAGAAATAATATGGCAGTGGCTTTGTTTATTCCCTAATATATCCCAGACTGAGTACTAGAGAAGTCAGCAAGCAAAAAAATGCCAATGGATACAAACAACAACAACAACGAACTGCATGGGTTCATATATTTCACTTTGGGGAAAGGGTACCGGCTGCCCGCTGTGCTCCAGAAGCAGTGGCAGTGGGATTGAGTGACGAGGGGGCAAGGCGGGGTTAAAAACAATTCAGAAGATTAACTGATTACCAACAAGTTTTAATTGTTATCATTTATGATTTGGTCTTATTGGTTATCTCTCATGCAGACATTAATAATCAGTGGTGATAAGTCGATCATCACATAAGCTTTCTAGGAATACATACATTCTGAGTTGTTCACTCAATGGCAAAAATTCATTTTCATTGACTTCATAACTTAAAAATCAATCAGCCAACTTCAGAAACAAGTGAATTGGAATATCTTAGTCTCATTCAAGTGGAATATTGGGTCCCATTTAATAAACCGAAATGATTTATTCATTAAAGTTAAATTAAATTTCTATTAAATCAATACAGTGAATAGACCATATGTGATTTTATTAAAATTTTATTTTTTATTGGTAATTGTTTCTTGAATGACAGATAAGTCACTCTGTAGAAAATTAAGACACTGTGGAACTAAGAAATATTTAACTTAAGAAATATTAAAACTAGTGAACAGTGAATGTGAAAATGGACAAAACTCAGGACAAGTTCCGGCTTATGGAAGAGACGAGTGTGGTTCCCTAGCTGCTAAGGGGAAGGTGAGGTTTACAGCAGACTTCTCTTTGCAGCAGTTTCTAACGGCCTCCTCATTCAGTATTTCTTATTCAGAGAACACAATGAGGCTGGGTTAAGAACCCTGGCTTCAGCTGCCTGGGTTCTGTAAGAGGCTTGGGAACTTCCCAAGACCAGGATCGAGGGCCGTCCCCATCACCTCTGCTCCATGGATGCCTGATTTTAATTCTCTTTTAAGATGCCAGACCCCAAAGCTGATTGCGTGACATAAGCTAGGCGTCATAAACTCGCCAAGGCTGGACAAAAGTACTCATAATGCACGATGCTCCTATGCTGCCCATTGAATCATGTTCACAATCCCACTTTTATGGCACATCACACCAGGATCACATATAATCCTAGAGTATCTTTATTTGTTCTATAATTTAATAGTACACCTATAAAATAATTATACTTATAGCTTTTCTTCATTTATAAACAACAACAAAACAATTAAATACAATTTGAGCCATTATAAAGTAAACTTTGTACATAGAAGAACCCCCAGAAGGAACTTCACACTGCAGCATTTCATATTGCTTCCCTTGCTATACCCTCAACTGGGTTCAAAGAGTGAGCTCATGTTTGTATTCTGTGTGTTCAGAGCTTAATCCTTCCCTTATCTGCTTGGGTTCTGGATTAATAAAATGACAGGGGTTCGCTTTGCAGTTTGGGAAGAGACTGCCTTCCTCTCCCCGGCAACTGCACTCCACTGGCCTCTCTCGCAATCCCATGGACCTCCTTCCCTCACAGCGTTTCTGCCGTGTGTTCTGCCTGAGTCTGATTTGAGGTTTTCCACTAAATAAAAATTTCCTGACTTAGGGCGTATATGCCCATTTTTGAAGCCAAGACCCCCTTTGGAACTGTACGTTCTGCTCAGGTCACATGGTGTTAACAGAAGTGACCGAAATGAAGCCTGCAGCACAGAGGCAGGACGTGGATTTGCCTACACAGCACATCCCACCCTATCCTTGCTCTCTAGGTGGGTGTCTCTAGATCCTCCACTACTGTCCCGTGTCAGGTGTCAGGAAGCTTCAGTTCCAAGAGTAGCCCCTCAGGGGGTTCTCACACCCTGAAATCGGGCCTTCCTGAGTCCTCTTGGCAGAGCTCTTGAGACTGAGTGCTTGGGAACGACCCGTGAGGAGTTTTCTGAGTACGCTCATCCCACCAATCAGATTGGGATCTCATTCGCATCTATTAGATTCCACAAACATTCCTCACAGAGAAGCTTTTGGTGGGGCAATTTAACAAAAGGATTCAAAGTATAATTTTGCAGGAAAATAAATTGTGTCGACTTCCTTATATCAAGAGACCGCAACATGAAAACCTCGTTTATTATAAAAATGAAAGCTGACTTAATGTTTGTCTGTCT
>NW_006443262.1:1215395-1224475 GCF_000325575.1 Pteropus alecto | reverse complement strand
TTTAGTCCATTCTTTGAAAAGGAAGCTCATTTCTTTCTGTAGGTCATTTCAACTAGATTTTTATTCAATATATTTCAACTTTTATTTTCTCCTACACCACAAAGTGACTCGACTCCTTATATTTTTAAATATTTCTCTCTTAACAGGAAATAGTTTTTGCTTAGTGTCATGGCAGCGAAATAGTATGCCTTCTCGCTCCACGTGCGCATGTTAAATATTAAAGAGGCTTTTGAGTTTCAGGTTAACAACTTCTTGGTGAATCCCCCTCCCTAGGCCCATCCATCCCAACC
Source organism: Pteropus alecto (assembly GCF_000325575.1). Lineage (NCBI taxonomy): Eukaryota > Metazoa > Chordata > Mammalia > Chiroptera > Pteropodidae > Pteropus > Pteropus alecto. The sequence goes on along the minus strand of NW_006443262.1, from coordinate 1,224,185 downwards.
TGTTCCTACAATGAGCTGCAATGCCTTACTATCTTCAACGAAATACTATTCGATGTAAAATCGCAACTCCGCCCGTCTCCCTTCCCAGGCTAAGAATACAGGTACAAAACAGTGAGCTGCCGCCAGGCTTTCATTCTAAGTAACACACCTTTGGGGCCATCATCCCCTGCTCTGGTCCTTATTCAGAACGCTGCTGCAAAGCCAGAGTCAAAACAAGTGAAACAATACATGGATAGGTCTATAATACTTTTTAACAGCTCTTTACAACATAGGTCAATTACAAAACCAGCGTTAATATGGAGACCTTTGTGTGTAATAATATTCTAATTGCAGCGATAACAGCATGCACACCAGAGTTCATCTTTAGTACATAAACGGGTGGAGGAAGTGAGGGCGAAGGGGTGGTGGTGGCTGAGGGTGATAACGTGGCTTGCTGTGAGCAAGTAAGTCCCCAGGGAAGCCCACTTCGTGACCCAAGTGGCCTAAGTTGTCTTCTTGGGATCAGATTAGGAGAACCGGACAGCTTCATCACAGACCGTGTCCGAATCCGCAGCACAGCAGCGAGAGGCCAGCCCCGGCTCCCCTGCAGGGAAAGCTCCCGCCAGAGGTACACGCCCAGCAGCAGAGGGGTGCGGGGTGCTCGGAAGACTGACGCGTCCTTCACTTCGGGGAGGCGGGGGGCTAGCTGGAGTGCGGGACGAGGCCAGGAGATGCCTTTCCACATGGTGGAAACATCAGTGCGGGCTCCACAGTGCGTCACCTGAGATTCCTCTCCGACGGCTGGGTGGTGTGTGGTGCTTTTCCAGCATCTTCCTTCGGGCCTGAAACAGCCTGGTTTGGGAGGCACAGGTGAAGCCCGGGGTCCGTCAAGAACACATCAGCAAAGTTCCACTTGCGGTCCGCGCGTGTGACGGGGACACCATCAGCTCCAAGAAACGTGCTCGCTGCCGGGGGCTGAGGGGGCGCAGCAGGCAGCGTGCGGGTGACCGGAGGCCAGGGACAGGGGCAGCGCGCGCGGAGCGGGGTCGCGTCCTGCCCGGGGCGCTCACTGCTTGTCTGAGTCGCTCAGGTTCACGGACATGCACCGGCACTGCTTCACCTTCTGGATTTTTTTGAGTCGGAAGGGAGGGTCCAGCCCGGGGCATTCGAGCTCCACAAGGACCGAGGTGACGCGCTGGGGCTTGCAGAAGGCGCAGGACTGGAAGGACTCCTCCTCCTTCTTCACGTGCCGCGGGATGTAGAAGGAGTTGCACTGGCCGTAGCAGAAGCGGTTGAGCACCGTGCGGCTGCGGCAGCCCTCCTCGCCCACCGTCTGCCGCAGCGGCTGCGTCTTGCACCAGTCACTCTTGAGGTACTTGCGCTCGGTGACCACTAGGGCCTCCTGGCTGGAGGCCAGCACCTCTTTGATTTGGTGCTGCCATCTCTCCGAGGTGTTACTGCTGCCGTCCTTGTAAGGCGACGGGATGGCGCCCGCGGGCCGGTTCTTCCGCGCATCCCCCACCTTCAGCAGCACCGCCACCAGCAGCAAGGACAGGGAAAGCTTCCAGAACATCCTGCAATGAGAAAAGAATTAGAGGGGTTGGTTGGGACGGGTGATCGCGTGTGACATCGTTTCCCTTTTAATGTTTTATAGTTTTCTTAGGAGGAGCTGCGGTCAGGTGGGGCGAGGCTGGATGCTGGATGCCCAGGGGCAGCTGGAGATTAGAAATGGTTAAACAGCAAACTTACAGACAGCAATGACGCTGTCTTGAATACTGCCCAAAGGCAAGGAGGTGGACAGAACAGAAAACATCCATACGTTGAATAACTAGAATAGAATCGCAAAGCAAAGGCTGTCAAAATTGGCTCAGGCCAGTTTGCCCGAATATCAGGGATAGTTAACATCCAACATTTCCTGTGTTTCGGTGCATGCCAATTGCTGTCCTAAGTGCTTTACATGTATAGCTCATTTGATCCTCAAAGCAGCTTTCAGATGACATTATTTATTATCCCCACTTTATGGTGAAGGAAACTGAGACCCACAGACGTTGAGGAATTTGCCTGAGGCTGCACAGTTACTAAGTAAAGGCCCAGGATTTAGAGTCAGGCATCTGCCTCCAGAGCCATCAAAATTAAGCATTAAATGTGGATATGATCAGGAAAATTAATAAAAAGCAAAGGAAAGGTGAACATGGTTCACAAGTCTCTTAAAAATGAGTGTAGAAGTTAGAAATGGACATAGATTAGGAAAATTAATATTTGCACTTTGTGCCTCTGTTAATTGTTAACAAATAATAAATAACATTTAACATCTGCACAAAGATATTCAAATAACTCAAATGAGTCATGAACTAGATTCTTGCATGGGAAACCACTACCCAGGTATGAATTAAGATGTGTCCATGGCTGTATGAAAACTGCCTTAGGCCGACGTGATGGTGACCCACATGGATGAATGACTTGGTCCATGACTCGGTCCAGCAAATACTTGATGGTTGGACTAGAGAGAAACTATTCTTACTCTAAACCACGTCTTATAGAAAGCAAACCAAAGTCTGACTGACGGACTTCTTTCGAGTTTAAGTCATAGTTTTCATTGTTGTACTTTCATTAATAGCATTGAGGAACAGCAGTACTCCTCAATAGGTGCTGGATGTTCGCTGTTGTGTTCTATGAGACAGGTGTTACTTCCTTTTACAAGTGGAACTCTCATTTCCACTCTTGTCACCATTGCCATCACCATCATACTCACATTTACACACCCCGTCTCTGTGGAAGTACATGAGACGCTCATTCCTTTAGCATGTGCAACCCAAAATGGCAGGCAAAAATTAGATATATATAAAACATTATATAGTTATAAGATGTATATTAATTATAATATATAGCTTGCATAAGCATATATAATGACTAAATTTTAATATTAAATATATTAAACTTCTTAAATTATTACAGATTTAAACATATTCATGCTAATGATAATAGTTAATATTTATTGGTGCTTGAAACATCAGACACTCTTACTTTCATGTATAAACAATTATCAGTGTTCTACGAAATAGGTATTATTTCCCCCATTTTATGAATGAGAAAATTTATGCATTGAGAGGGTGCATAAATTTCCAAGATCACACCGCTGGTATATTTGAGTATGCATCTTGGCTCCAGGAGAATATAGTTGCCTCTTTGTTAAAAAATAAAAATATTTGCGTTGAAATATCTAAGCTAGACAGATAGCATGATAGGAGGTCAAAAGGTACAAACTTTCCGTTATAAGATAAATAAATTCTGGAGATGTAATGTGCAGCATAAAAACATCTAAGCTAAACTATTTCCCCGTGTCACTGTTATTAGTCTATGTTTAAGCCACAAAAGGCTTTTGCATGTCACCAGCAGGTGATTCCTTTAGTCATCAAGTATTTGTTGAGTATTTAATCTATAGCAAGCACTATGATAAGCCTTGTGAATTCCAGTAACTCCCCAGAGACAGAGTTCTTACAGTGTCACGTGAACCCTTGCAAGATCTGCCCTCCTCACCCTGTTCCCGCAGGGCCTTCTCAGCGACTCTCACCTCCTTGCCAGCTTTCTGTTTCTAGAGTGCACTCAGCATTCTTCTGCTCTAGAGCCTTACATTGCCTTTCCCCCAGAATAGTATGGCCTCCAGTGCATGGCCTTCTCCCACGCAGTCTTCAAGTCTTTGCTCAATTATCACCTACTAGTTAGGTCTTAGTGGGCAATTTCCCACAGCCCTGGCATTCACGGTCTCCTTCCCTGCTTTGTTTTACTCCATGACACTTCACACGTTATAAGACAGTATTTAATGATATTTTTTCTTCTTTTTGTATTGTCTGACTCCCCCACTGGCATGTAAGGTCCAAGAGAGAAGACTACCTGTTTTGTTCATTGCTGTAGCACCTGCGTTCAGAACAGTGTCTGGTTCATGAGAGGAACTCAGATATGTGTTGAATGAAATAGGATTACCATTTGTTTCCGTGCCTTCAACGAGCTTGTAATTGAGAAGATAAAGGCATGCAAATGACAATGTATCAGTTACACAGAAACAATGGCACAGGCTCTCCTGGTAGCGATCCTGGAACCAATAATGTCTGAATCACCTGGGATGTTTTAGAATGTACATTCCTGAGTTCTACCCCAAAACGTCTGAATCGGCAGAGCTGGGGCAGAGTTTGAGATCTGTATCTTAAAGAAGTGCTCCAGGCGATTTCACGGCGCCCCAGAGGGTAGTGAAGGAGTGAGGAAAGAGCATCAGCTCTTCCCGGAGAGGGAGCAGGAGATGCTTAGAAAGCATCCCCCTTTTTAAACTATTTTTGGGGTGACATGGATTACTAAAATGATACAAACTAAAAAGCTTCTGCGTAGAAGGCATCTCTTAAGATCCTCCAGATGATGACACTGCCCAAAGTGCAGGAGCCAGGTCAACGTAAGTGACATGGACAAGGAAAGTAAAACAATTAAGATCAGAAGGAGGGGAAAAAAAAAGAGATGGTTTTCTTTTTTCTTGTGTAGAAACATTTTGTCCAATACAATTATTGCAATTTTAAGACCGAGTTTTTAAAGAGTTGTTCTCATGCCTCCTTATTTCCACACATGCAGTGTCGTATAAAAATGGCCACACTTCCAGCAGGCTCATGGCAAGCATCGAGTATGAGACTTGCTCAGCTTACACAACTTATTTTATATTTGCAGAATGATTTGTGATCTCAGTAGTCTCTTAAAAATAAAATATGTTGGTTCCATTTTAATAATTTCTGAAATTATTAATGTTCTGAGCAAACACAACCAAAAATTTGCAAGTCCCAGCCAGGAAAGATTTTCAGACTCAGCCTGGTCCTCAACTCCTCGTTCTAGTAACCGCTTCATGTGCATCTTCGATAGGCTCAAAAATGTGTGCTTTCACTCACAGGTCCTAGTTGTCATCAGGGAGAACAGAGCTAAAACATGTTCAGATTGATTTGGGGCAAAAGCTCTTAAGAGTTGACAGTATTAGATATGGTGATTAACAGCATGCATTTCAAACATTTTCAAAACATCTGGCAATCACGCTTAGAAGTTATGCCTCATAAGAACCTAAGAAGAAAAGCAAACTTCCCATTTTCAGGACCTGGAGAGGAGGCTGATTAAAGCTAGGCGACTGCCAGGCTCCTCTCTCTTTCCTTCCCACATCTTATTTCTTTTCTCTTTCACACACAGCAACGGTAAGATTGCCAACATTCTGGAGTCTCAATGTCAGAACATGTAAGAAGGCAAGAGGTATTTTGCAGTGGTGACCGTTAGGCTGAATCCTCTTTGCTTCAAGGATACTAAAGCAATTGAGCCAGCTCTTGCTCACAGCACATAGTCAATTGACCCTTCGTTGGGTGGGGCTCATCTGGGGAGAGAATGTGCATGCCGCTTTCTTTGGTTCTCCAACCACCCATGCAGACACATGTCGGTGGCCCCACCAGGACCTGAATTTAGCACTACAGAGTCCTGCTATGTCCTGAACCACTTTGCTACTCAGAGAAATGACTGGCATACAATTAACCTCTCAGGAATTCTGCCACACCTGCCAGTAAGGACAGCACAAAGATTCTTCTTCTTGCCCTCATATCTGGTGTTTGGCTTGTATCAGAAAAAAAAAAAAAAAAAAAAAAACCTTGTAAATAAATCCTGTTGGTTTTATGAATGATCTTTGTGGCCTAACAATGTTGTGAACTTGTGAGGGTTGCCAGGACTGTAGTTGCTGATGGGCTAAGCAGACTGGGTTGTTCAAAGAGAGAGCTTGTGTTGGCGCCTTCTTCTTAATTGAATGTCCTGGCCTTTGTAGATACCAGAACGAGGGCAGAACTAGTCCAAAAAAGTCTAGTATTTAGGTAACTATAGAATAACTGGCACTTTCTATCAGCCTTTCTGAGAAGTGTCAAGGGATTCTACAATAGGAGCTAATTTCTAGGAAAGGAGACAGCAGTGCTGAACCATCCTGGCCAAAAGATCTATGTACGTGAGCAAAGGCCTAGGTTGGAGCTAAGCTGATGAACTCACTTCAAGTGACCTTGCTGAGTTTTAGAGGTCAGGTCAAGCGGTGCTGGGCTGTTCATGAGTGGTGAATGGGATGGGGCTCAAACATTTTCTGTGACCTAAGAATTCTAGGGCATCCTTGGAAGATTGAAGGGATGTACCCCAGGGCTGAACCTAGGATAGACTTGTTCCCACAGCCCAAGTAAAAACAGAATCAAATTAAATTAAAAAAAAACCTCCAATCCTCTGTCTCCCCCCAACAATGTTAGAATTCAGAGATTATTTTTATGAGTTTTACTACTAGAACCTCAACAACTAGAGATATTTCATTCGTGACTTGGATTCTTGGGCTGGGAGGGTAGAGTTTAGCTCCCCAGCTAGATACAAATGTTCCTTTGCCCCTGGATCATTCTTTTAGCGAAAGATAGGTTGTCTGCCGAAGCCACTTACCTTGAGCAACTGTAATCTGTGGCAAGCTATGTCCTACACGCTAAAACCAACCTGAAGTTGTTTTTGTTCTTGAAGACTACTGAACACAGCCATGCCTACTCACCTACCTCTTGTCTGTGGCTGCGTCTGTGCTGCAAGGACTAGTGAGTAGTGGAGACAGACCATACTGCCCATCAAGTCGAAAATATTTACTATCTGGCCTTTCACAGAAAAATTTTGCCAAATTCTGCTCCAAACTTTTCCTATCCAATCCAGTCATTGTCTTCCCTTTAGCTTTGGGCTCTTTTGCTAGAAAAGTAGCTTTGAATTTTAAAATTTCTATCTGTGAAACATTTCAAACATAGAGCAAGAGAGAACATATAACAGACCCTTTGTACCCACCACCAAGATTAAAACAATATTAACATTTCTCGTCTTTATTTTGCAATCTTTATTTTAAAAGAAATAAAACAACATAGATACAGCTAAAATTCCACCCTCCCATCCTTCTCCTACCCTCGCTGGGATAAACAACATCCTACAGTTGGTAAATGTCATTTCTTTGATGCTTTTCCACTTTTACTGCTTATGTATTGTTTATTAGCATGTGTTTGTGCGTGTGTATTTGACCTTTAGATAGATAGCACAGCATTCTTCTTTTGAAAATGTTTAATTCAAAAATAAGTACTTGAGATTTTATACATATAGATATTTTTAGGAGTCTATTCATCGTCACTAATGAATATTAAAACACAGTTTATGCATTCGTCATACCGAGAGACAGTTGATTCTGCATTTTCACTATTGTGAGTGGTGTTGCACTAAACATTTTTGTGTTTATTTATGACCATCTGTTAGTGCTTCTAGAGGAGACACCAAGAAGTGGGATGCTGGGTCCCAGCATATGTACAACTTGAGCTTAACTAAGTTTTGCCAAGTTACTTTCCAAGAGCTTCTACCAGTGTTCTCTCCCCTGGGTAACATGTGAGTCCCTGCTGTTGCACATACTTGCTAACTCTTTGTGTTACCAAATGTATTACCTTTTGCCTATCTGGGAATTTTGATATGATATATTATTATCATTACTTTACTTTCATCTCTCTGATTATACCAAGCTCATATGCAGTCGTTGTATGCTGAAAAAGAATGACTGCAGCTTATTCTAAGTTAAAGAAAGAAACTAAAATGTTGGAAAGGAAGGATAATAAGTACTAACTATAAATCTTCTGAACTGTCATGAGAAGAATAGGAAGTAGCTTGCAATTTTAAAGCAGTATAATCAAGGCATCCCATGTGACTCAGTTTGAAATGTAAAGGGATTCATTTACTTTTCCAAGGGACATTGACTATCATTTTGTTTCAAGAGAAGTTTATTTTCATCTGAAAAAATTATATTAAAAAAAATGTTTTCAACCAAAAAAGTGATTCTATCCTTACTTACTTCGACTTCTGGTTAGCAAGAGTATCATTTAGGAATTTGTTGTAATCAGAGTCCTTGATCTTTGAAAAAGATTGTTAGGATAAACTCAGTCTGGGAAATGTAACACTGAGGCAGGATGGCAGCAAAGCATTAAGTCGAATTTAAAAAATGGATGGGAAAGCTCTGTCAAATCTGTAAGATTATATATACGTGGTAGCTTTTCTCCAGAGCAGGACCACTTGGGAAATGGGGGTGAGAACACACATGGTTTCTGAGACCAGAGCTGCCCATCTCTCAGCCCAGTATGACTCACTTCCTGGGTTCTCTGGGTTCCCCTCTGTAAAATGGTGTTAATGCAACTTGACGCCCCCTGTTTCATGTTGCTGTTGTAAAGAATGTAGCTCTGAAATCAAGTCATAGGCTAAAGTCTCTCAGTAAAAAGGACCAAGAGTTTTATTTGAAAGGAAGAAATTATGAGCGATCCATTAAGGATTTTATAGCCAATGATGTTGTCTGCAGCCATTTGGCTAAACCTTTTGTTTTGTTTGGTTTTGTTTTCAAATTAAGATTTTAGGATGTTGCTCAAAGGCCCCATCACGCTGCAGTGGCTCAGCCCTCTGCAATCCCTTTCATCATCCTCTCCTGGGGCAGCCTTGTGAGTTCAGGGAGAGCTTTGAGAACGGCAGCCTCCCACCTCCCTGAGAGCAGGGTATAGATTTTCTGTATATGTGTACATGAAAATTAAAGAGGCTTGTCTAGAATGCCTTGAGCAAAAAACAAAACAAAACAAAAACAAACACAAAAAACAAACAAAAGAAAAATCCTGCCTATATACTCCATCAACTCTTCCTGTTCATTCTCTACTTCAAGCTACTTGTACGATAGTGCGTAGGATAGGTGGCAGAACACACAGTAAAGCTTGACAAAACTGTGTGCCCCCTTCT
>NW_006443262.1:1140262-1214613 GCF_000325575.1 Pteropus alecto | reverse complement strand
AGCAGGTTATAGATTTTCTGTATATGTGTACATGAAATTTAAAGAGGCTTGTCTAGAATGCCTTGAGCAAAAAACAAAACAAAACAAAAACAAACAAACAAAACAAACAAACGAAAAATCCTGCCTATATACTCCATCAACTCTTCCTGTTCATTCTCTACTTCAAGCTACTTGTACGATAGTGCGTAGGATAGGTGGCAGAACACACAGTAAAGCTTGACAAAACTGTGTGCCCCCTTCTTACTTCCTCTGGAATTCATGACCAAAGAATTTTTTTCCTTTTTCTCTCTTCACTCTTTCTGTCTCTTTTCCTATTTTTTCTTTTTCTGTCTTTCTCTAAAAGATTGGTGTTCCCCAAAGATATTTTTCATAACCTTGTTTTCTCATTCCTTACATTCTTACTAAGAATTTTATTTGTGCCTGACTTCAGCCACTAGCTATCTGCTCATGACTCCCAGGACTCTAAACCTAACTGGCTACTAAGTATTCCCTAAATGTCCCGCAGGCATCCCATATTCTATATGTTCCAAATTTCATCCTGTTTTCTCACTCACCTCCTCTTCTGACAGTTCATATCCCAATGAACAGCACAACATTTATCCTTTCACCAAAACCAGAGGGCTGAGAGGCATGCAGACCCTGTTAATATCTAAGAGCCGATGTCCCCATTACTTCTTGCTAAAAGAAACATAATTTCATTCAGGTATTGGAGTCCAAATCTTTACAGGCCCTTCTACATACTACAGAGTAGACAGTTGATTGGTCCAGGACAATGAGCTATTCCACTCTCCTTGGGAGCAATTGATTTAGGTATGGACAAGGATATACTGTAACTACTAAGATGTGAGGGACAGCCTCGGGAGAAGGAGAGGTGTCAGGAGATGTTATTGTTCTGATTTTGGTTGTGGTTATGCAAGGGTTTTATGACTGAAGATATGGCAGCCACCATCAGGGCGCAAGTATGAGATGAAAGTCAAATCTTTGCAGGATAGAAAAATGAAAAGCAATCAAATGCTTGATTATGAATTAACCATATACTAAGGAAATATGTTCACATAAACAGATTATCATAGAAATATGTTTTTAATAGCAATAAATGTCTCGATTTCTTAAAATTTTTCTAACTGTGAAAAATCATACAGTGATCAAAAATTTATTTTTGTTGATACGTCATCTGACAATTTAATTAGATCCTCGATTTAAAGCAAATTATTGGAAATAACCTAACTTGTACAAAGATTTATTTATTAGTCTTTTGCTTTTTGTGAGAACACCAATATTTAGAATTCTCCTTTTAGTTGGTGCCCTGGAGCCTTTGTTACACCTTGGGCAATACCCACAGTAAAAGTAGATAGGATGGGAGCAATATGAGAGAATACTGAGTCAGGAAAGGAGAATCTGCTTGTCCCATTGTAGATACCTTCCCGGGAAGGTCTCTTAGAAGAGAAGGAACAAATGGAGGCTGAGGACTTGAATACCGATTCCTCCAAAACTACCCTTAATCACACAACCTTTGGAAAGTCTTCCATAACTCCCAGGACCTATCTCAGTTTGAAGATCATTTACCAAGAAGAGTTGCTGGAGTAGTTAAGATGAAAGATGACAAAGAACATATTTCCTTACTGTATATTGTATACATAATATAGTCATAGACACACACATGCATGTATACACACAAACGCACTCACACTCACATACACACGCACTCTCACACACACATACTCACACAGAAGAAAATCTCTGCTGAATCTTGTCTCTTCCTGGTAACAAGTAGTATCCATTTATAAACAACAAACAAAAATCTCCATGTATAGGTCATCTTTTTAACAGAGGTAAATAATTGACATTTACATTTTGTATTTAATAACTGCTTACTAATTTGTAACATTTTTATAGTATTTTGACCAAATACTATTTAATGAGTAATCGGTCCAGAGGAAAAATTTAAATACTTAAAGTTTTATGGCAACAGAGTTAAAATGAAAACATATGCATATTCTTTGTCACAGAAATGAAAGAGTGAAAAATAAGGGAGAGCTGGGAAAGTTTTATGGGCAGGACTAGAGTAAATATGAATTCAAGAGAAAATGTAAATTTTTCTTTAAAGAATTATTTCTATGTGTATTTTTAAAACTGCATAATATTGGGCATAAAATATCCATAGTATTTAGCTACTATGATATTTAGATTCCCCTGGAGACATTAAAAAAGAGTATTGAAAATATTTTATTTTAAAACATCAATTTGAAAAATTATTTATATTTTTGTCATATCCACAGCAAATTTTAGATGTCAATTAAAAAGTCTGTGAGAGGTTATATAGATTGAGAACTAAAAATGTTTAGAGAATAGCACATTAAATATTGAAGTATACTATTCTATCATATTATTATTTCTAAGCATGAGAATTGTGTTAATGATATTGGGCAAAAAGAATAATCCATCCTTGAATTATTTTATACACAAAAATTTTATGGTTGCAAGTTAACATTATGAAGAAAGACCTCAGGCTTTGTTTCTCTCCTATTTGTATACTTGTGTCTCTCAAATTCTGCAACCTTTCTTTCCTGACAGTTTTTCAAAACACTCTGTTGGCTAATGGGTCCATAGAGATCTGGAAAGTCCCATATTAAGTAATTTAATTGAAATAAGAAGTCCGGTTCATTTGGTGTTAAGTCCTATGTACTCTGGCTTATTCAAGCCAGATACTATTGACAACCAATGCTGAATTCAGACAAATTGGAGGGCAAATTCAGGGCTCTTGACCAAAGAAAACAAATATAACTAGAGACAACCAAGAGACTTAAAACATACCAATGAACATGGAGTCATGGAAAAAGTTTTTTAAAAAGTGTTGAAAACCTATTTAAAATGAATAGCAATACCAAAAACAGTCTCTATGTATGAGCCTATAATACACAGCACTTTTACTAATGATGTAAGCATTAATTGATTTAATCATTCATTCTATATATTCCATGAACTTTACTAGGGCTTGGGATACAAAGATGAATAAGACATTGACTTCATGCCAGGAATGAGATAAGTAAACAAAAAGTGACATTAACCCTGGGTGTAGGAGACTAGTTAATTGGTTATTTGAGTAATTAATGAACAAAAGGATGTGGGCCTAAACTAATGTGGAGTAATAAGGACATAAACATTTTAGATATTTGGACTTTAACATGTTGAAGTGATTGAATGGACATTAGGATGAAGAAGATGAGGATGAGGCTGGGGCTGGCTGGCATTCACCACAGCAGAGAATAAATGAGGAAGAGCTGTTTGGCAGCAGGCGAGGCCCTCGGGCACAAGTAAAGAAAGATGCGTGGTAGATGATGGGCCTCAGAGGGTGACTCTGAAGTGATTTCTCTTATATGGAGACAGTAAGATCACTCTGAGGTAGAGTTAAGAGGAGAAGTTAAGGGACCGAGGGTGGAACTCTGGGGTCACAAGCTTTTCAAGGAGGCAAGAAACAGAAATCTACACAAGTGGCCAGAGACAGGCAGAATAGCCAAGGTTGTCATAAGTCAGGTGAGGTAAAGGCCGAAACACGGGATCGATGGAGGCAATCCTGGCTGGAGGACTTTCAGAGACACGCTGGAGTGGGAACGAGATTACAGAGGGAAAGGGGTAAAGATAATGTGTAATGAGTCATGTTTATTATGCTTTGAAATGTGCTGATAAACCATAATTCATCAAGCTTTCCAAATATTTGATTCACTCTGAGTGAGGTAAATGGAATAACTGGAGAGGATAGAAATTACTTTCCGAACCACAGCACGAGTAACCCAATAATATCACCCTGAAAAGCCAAACATGAGGCAAGTGCTGAGTGGATGTCTGGGCTTGACATTTCTATACTTTTTCTGAGATTTCCCTTGGTTTGAAAATCATTCATCTGCCAAAATACCTAACTTACTACTCCTCTACAAAGGAAAATGCCATCAGAGTAGAGACCACATCTGTTTTAATCACCACCATATATCTTTGCAGCTCAGCACAGGTCCTGGTCCAGCATAGATGACTAATCAATACTTATTGAATAAATGAATAAATAGCTAATATTTTAAAGAAATTACAAATGTTGTATTTGCTAGTATTCAAAGAGCCAGAGTACAACTGATATTTGAGAAGGGAAAAGCCTGGGAGGTAGAGATCATTCCTTTGCCTTTTATTTGGAAAATAAAGCAAATTTAAGTGTACCATTCATGCAGCAAATATTTACTGAGTGCACATGTGCCCATGATATGTTTGGTGTCCATTCTGCTTTTTATAACTCTCTGTTTACATCTTTCCTCGGATCAGCCTAATTATAAATAATGTAAATAAAAAAGACTTCTACAAAACTTTTGAAGTATTTGTAGGGAATGTTTCTTGTTAACATCAAACAAAACCAGTTATACCTTAAGCCAAGCTTATCAAAATTTTCTAGCATACTGTTTTCAAACATAAGCATGGCACATTTTTCTGTAGAGCAAGTTCTATGAATAATATCTATTATTTGTATTTAAAAAATCAATACAGGACTCTTTTTCTTTAATAAGTGGTCTTTAAACTTCATTATAAATTAGACATACCTGGGCATGTGTTAAAAATGTAGATCCCAGGACTAAAAGCAGAAAATCTGATTTTAAGGTTTGGGCTAGAACCTGAGAAATAGCATTTTTAATAAGCACTTCCTAAACACAATCTAAATTATTTGTTTATAATATAATGATCTGGACTCTGGTCCACTGATGAGGGCAAACTTCATTAATTATATCCTCATTAATAAGGACCAGAGGCTAATCTTTTTTCTTTGAGCAAACCATTGAACTCATCTACTCTAAGGACCAGAGGCTAATCTTTTTTCTTTGAGCAAACCATTGAACTCATCTACTCTATGTTTAGAGTAGATGAGTTCAATGGTTTGTGACAGGAAGATGTGAGGGAGATTATTTTCAGGTAATGGTGATGTGTGTTTCCACTTAGGATGCCTTCCTTCACAAGCCTATGTGTTGTGGCTTCTGCAGCTCCATGGAGAGCAATGTGGAGAGAAGACATCCCTGTATAGGGCCCGAGGAGAGAGTCTGAACCAGGCATCTGAACCAGGCACCTGGCCCACAGTGACAGGAGGTTCCTGCCCAGGAACCAGATCATCCGATTCTCATGAGCTGCCTGCCCCTCTCTCCTTCCAGGTCATGGAGTTTGGGTCTCTTTCAGGCAACACAGATTGAGAGTTTACAAGGTCAAGAGGATCCATAGCAGGTATCTATTATGAAGAAAGGGGCCATATAATTGAAGATATTTAACACAAAGAAAATCATAGGTATTTGGCAAAGGCACTTGAGATGGAATAGTGGTAAAGTGTCGAAGGGGCATAGTTTCTGAGACTTGCAGTCAAATATTTGAAAGGCTATCATGTGAAAGCCACAATGAAGCCCTTTCTGGGCTACTCCAGAGCAGGCTGGGGTCAGTGAGCCGGGGAGCCAGGGGAACCCCAATACGATTTTTTTAAATAACAGCTGTAGCTCTTTAAAAGTGAATGGTATTTAGAACATGTAAAAAATCCACAGAGACTGAGCACAGATTGGTGGTAGTCAGAGTCTGGGAGTTGGGGGAGGGACAGAGACCTGTTTCTTAATGGAGACAAGACTTCCTTTGGGCGCGATTAAGATGTTTTGTAACTACATTGAGCTGGTGGTTGCACAACTTTGTGAATGTACTAAATGCTATTGAATTGTACCCTTTAAAATGGATAGTTTTATGTTATGTGAATTTTTTCTCAATAAAAAAAGTAGAGGAATTAATATAAAACCTATTTATGACAAAATTCAATTTAACCATAAATTAATAAAAATCAAATATTGTTCTCAAAAACTAAAAAAACTGTGTGATTGATTCATAGCACATTAAGCCCTTTTCAGAGAAGAAAATATATAAATGAAGGTTTTGTGATTATTCTTCAAGCATGTAAAAGAGACATCTGCCTTGGGTGGAAAGTAGCACTATGTATGATCCAAGTTAACTTGCTTTTCTTTTTTAAAAATAACCTTTATATCTTTAAAATAATAATTTAGTTTTGGTTACAAAAATTCTGCTTGCTATTTGTAGAAAATTCTGAGAATTCAGAAAACATTAAAGAGAAATAGAAGTAATTTACAGTGACCATATAATCTTCTAATACATATGTGTTAGGTCGTGTCCAGTTTTCAACTTTGTAAATAATACTGATGTGAACATTATATGTCAAATACTTAGTAATAAGGAAAATTTTGACATCAAGTCGGCCAACAGATATACATTAATATAAAATATTTAGAAAGTGATTTTCCTAGATAACTTACTAACAGGCAAATAGAATAATTCTGGAAATTGTGACTGAAATTTCCTTCTATATTCCTATGATTAAGGCCCTTTCCCTCATCACAATTAATTGTTGATTAATATTGATCAGAGATTCTTGAAATGTGGCACCCTGACAAGCAGCATCAACATCACCTGGAAATTCATTATAAATGCAAATTTTTCCTCCCACTTCCACTCCCAGATCTACTGAATCAGAAACTTTAGGGATTAGATGAGGGGCTTTAGGGCCCAGCAATCTGTAAGCCTTCTAGATGACTCTGGGTTTTTTCATACATGAGCTTTCTTGTTACATAACTTATGGGCAGAGTGTGTTAATGATATGTATTTTTAATAATTAAATGCAATTACTTTGCTCCTTGCTAATTGCAATGCATTTCTCACTTCTCTGACACATTGATTTAAAAAGCGATACATCTAAGATACTACTTGTTTTAATGTTTTAAGCAGTGTATACAAAGAAATGTCTTAAGAATCATTTCATATAAAGTTTTCATGTAAAATATATTCATAGTTCATTTTGTTGATAGAATTTATTGAAAATTTTTAAGTTACTGTTCAAAAAACTAAGGCTCTGATATTAGTAGAAGTTTAATATTCTTTATAATCCCAGCTACTCTGCCTGAACTCACCATTAAGATGCTCCACTGCAGCATTTTCACCTGGACATAAATTCATTCATTCTCAACAAATACTAGTTGTGAACTTCCCGTGTGCCAGGTACTGTTGTAGGCCACAAGAACCAGAGATATAGTAGATGTGGTCCTGCCCCTTAAGGAAGTTATATTCTAGTGAAGGTGCATAAAGAATAAACTAACAAGTGATGCAAAACAAAGATATTTTTAGATTGCAAGAAATGCTATGAAGAACATAAACCAGGATGACAGGAGAGAGAGTGACTTAGGCTAGGATGTCATTAGATTGAATGGGTAAGGAGGGCCTCCCTGAGGAAGGTATACAACCTGAGACCTGAATAACAAGAAGTTATACTGTGATTTCAGGGAAGAGGGAACAACCAGCATAGGAATGAACTGGGATGAGAACAAGTTGTCACGTTCTTAGAAGAGAAAGGCCCATGTGGCTAGAGCATAGTGAGCTAGAAGGACAGTGTCAGTGGAAAGGGTTGAGGTAGGTAGGGACCAGATCATGTATGACTTATGGACTGTGATGAAGTGACTTTATTGTGTTTAGTGAGAAGCCAGCACAGGGTTTAAAGCAGCAAAATACATGACCTAATTTTATGTCTTAAAAACTTAGAATTCTTGAAGTACAAAGTAGTGCTTGATAGATCTCATGAGGATGGGGAGAAACATCTAAGAAACAGCTCTGGGGCCCTCCAGCCTTACAAGGTCATGCAGTGAAGGAGGAACCAGCAAAGAAGACAAAAAAGGAACAGCCAAAGGTGATTAAGGTGAATGAAGAAGGCCTGGTGTCACATAAGTCAAGGGAAGCAGGTGTTTCAAGAAAGGAGTGATCAACGCTTTGGAATGCCACTGAGATGAAGTAGGTGATGAGGGAAAAAGGGCCCATGGATTTGGTAATATTTAGGCCACTGTCAACTTAACAAGAGCAATTTCAATGGAGATGTTTAACAAGGAAGCCACATTCAATAGTGATGAGGAGAGAACGGGAGGTGAGGAAGCAGAGACAGTAACTACAGGCAACAGCTTTAAGAGATTGCTGTGCATGAGGACATAGAAAGGAGATGGTAGCTGGAATAGGGAGGGGTGCACATTGTGAGGTTATGAAAGGATTGTGGATAATTTCAGTGCGAGGAATGTGTGTGCCATTAAGCTTCAATGAAACAACAAATGATTCCAGTGAATTGTATAAGTCCTCGACACCATCATATTCTCACAAGTCTGATCAATTGAATTTTAACTTTTTCTCTACTCGGTTTTGATGATTTATTAAAAGCTCTTTCCTAAAGAGACCCATTAGTCCAACTTCTTTTTGCCTCTCCCTCTCTATAACTTAAAATATTAATCTCTATTACGTCCCTCCCCCCCTTTAATGAGATCAAAATACATTAGAATTAGATAATATCTCAGAAGTGCTTTAAGTTTCTTGGAGGTACCCTATATCAGCAAGGCTTTTATTATTTTTCCTCATTTACTCATTTCCTTTCTCTCTCTGGGAGGGCACTTCTGAGATTATATGAGGTTGGAATTTATGAGTTAAACAACACAAATACTTAACAACACTAGTACTAGCACTTAAAGAAAAAAGGATAGGGGTCATTGCAAAATATTGTAAATTTTGGGACTAACAATTTTGTTTTGTGGGTTTTCTTCCTGAGGCTGTGTTCCAGAGAGGGAAATAAAGGGTAAAACTCATTAGTGCATCATTATCTTTTGTCTGAAGGAAACAATATGTGGTTTCTGGGCAGCCCACTTGGTGTTTGCATTGGTCCTGGATGTATTTCAAACCAACTATATTGTTTGAACAATTCCCCCTCTTAAACATGAAAAGAACCACCACTAAACCACAGAGTTGATGCTAAATTACTAGGTGATGACTCTTCTGGCTCCTAAAGGTTTCTAGATCTCAGCCACTGAAATCATGGATCTTTCTTCTAACAAGAAAGATCTAAGCTTCGATGGCAGACCTCCCATGCAGTGCCCCCTGCTCCAGCCCCAGTATGCTCCGTGAGCTTCTGAGAAGTTTGGTTTGGAAGCAAGGTCACTGAGTTCGCTCCAACTCTGACTCTTCAGAGCAAGATTTTAGAAACTGCAGTGTATTCCCAGGTCAAATCTGCAAATTCGCAATTATCAGCAACTGCATAATCAATTAATATGTTTGATAATGAAAATCTAGTCTGTTTTCTCTTTATCAAAATGAAGCATCAAATGCATATTGGTGATTTTATTATTATGTTATTCCTTAAGCTTACTTCCCCTCCTTGGGGATTTCATTAGACTTTTTTTTTTTTTTCTTGGAATAGTAATATCAGAAGAGCATCGGTGAGGAAAACTTAAAAATACATTTGGGGTCATCTGGGAAGAAAATACTTCATAGGGATTTCCACTAAGTATCGTACCATATACTCTGTCCCCACTACCTAATCCCCTAACTTTCAAAAACTCAAATCCTGTGTGACATCAATGAAAGGCATTTCAGAGAAGCCAGGATAGTAAAGGTAATACCTTACAAAGCAGCAGTTTTTGTCATCAATGTTATTTCTCTTTGCTTTCACGGTAAAAACAAAATTGCATAATTCCTGTAAATCATGCCCATTAAACTCCTTTCATATAAGTCATAGCGTTGGTTTTCACATATCTAAAGATGTCAAACTTTCTCAATTAATACAGGCTGTAATTGACCTGCTCGTGCTTTGCAAAGGAATATATATTCTTGGAAGAACAAGGGAACACAGAGATGCTGGTGCAGAAGCAAAAACTGTTTTGAAATATTAACATCTATTAAATTCTGTCATCAGTTGGAGGAGAATAATAAAGTCACTTGTAAAAGGCAAAAATTAATAATTTCTTTGCTAAATGTACTTGCTTTTTTGGACAAAAATTCTGAACAGGAAGTATACCCTAAGTTTACACTATGTGGAGAAAAATATGTTCTCCCCTTTTTTCACTTTTTAATTATTTATTCTTCCTATGTCTGAAGAGCAGTGTTGACAATTGAAGCCTACAAATTTCTGGATTTGTCATGTAGATGACTTCATAATAGCTAACTCCATTTGAAAATTTGTTTTGATCAAAGAATTATATCTCATTCAGAAACATCCACCTTGGAAAAAGAAACATCCCTCTTTGTGGCAACAAATTTCACCAGTGATCCTGCCCCTAAATTTGTGCTTTTGGTCAAAAGAAGTTTTGGGTAAAAAATTCCATGCATGGCTTGGCACTATTGAGCACCACTACTTGGAAAACAAAAACTCTCAGAGTACAGATTGTCTTTCCGAAAGACAGCACATTTTTATTTCCCAAATTTATTTCTTGACAGAATGCCAGTTAATTCTAAAGACCAGTGTTCTTGTGAGTTTTCAGAGTGCAATAACTTGTTGTTGTTGATGGTGTGTTGCTTTTTAAGTTTCCTAATTTTGGGAAAGGAACAAACCTGATTGCCATCTTCAAGAGATAATAAGTCTTTGTGGAAGCCAAATGTTAGGAATTGATTAATTTTAATCATACTAAGCTAAAAGCTCATAACTATATGAAGGAATCTTGCAATAGTTTCTTTTAAAAAGCAGATATCTTTGGAAGTTGAAAAATCACCCCTTAATTTTTCCAAATGTATGTTTCACATCTTAGTTTAAGGAAAACCAATGGTTAGTGATGTATATAGAGCTATTTGCTCATGCACTAAATACTCTTGGATTGGGGTATAATTGTAATTGGTATTTTTTCTCTCCCTGCCCATAATAATGGTTCTTTGCTAGTCACTGTTTGGACTGATTCTTCTATAACAACTTTCCTCTAGCGTCTTCATTTTTTTCTCTCCTTTTCTCTCTTAGTGACTATCTTTATTTTCTCATGCTTATTATTTTCGGTAAGAAGACTTAGCTTTTATGACCATCATTTTCCAAAAATAAAATTGCTTTATTCTAATTGGTAAACCAACTAAAGTTAATTATACTAAGTTTCTATATCTATTTTTGAACTCTAGATTAAGGTAAACTGGATATTAGCATATATGGTATTCATTTAACACTTATATTTTTAAAATTTGAAGCCATATTTGGATTGATAAGAGATTAAGATTCTTCCTCAATCTTTTTCTCATAGTCTCCTGAAATTAATTCTAGGTGTTTTTCTAGTATATTCTGGGAAATATTTTGAAAAAAAATTTTTTTGAGTGTATCCCAAGCTCATGTTCTCTCTCTCTCTCTCTGAAGGGAGAGGTGCAACTCATCACTATTTTTACATTTTCCTTAGATTTAATTTCCCTAATTTGTTCTTAAAGTCTCTGAGTGTGGGAATTATGTATCACAGTTGGGTTGGGCCCTAGTGATCCTCTTGTCTGTTCTCCTTCAAACACAAGTATCAAAGCTACAGAATATAGTAGGTCAAATATCTACCTGTGACAGCTGAATGAGACTCGGGCAGTGAGTAGTGTAGACTCTGCTTACAGATAAGCTGCTTTAAGGAACTGCTATAAATCAGATGATTCATGAGAGTGTTCCTTTTCCATCTAGATTATAAATTCATTGAGGGCAGGAATTACATTTTTTCATATATATTTTGTCTAATATTTTGTATTAGTGGACACGAAAGTCATTTTGGGGGCCAAGTTTAGCTCAGAACTATCGATCTGGTTCAGTATGTTATCCATCATATTTTTTGGAAAGCAGAAAAGGTAGAATAAAGTACCAAAATGAACTCAATATATTTTGTGTAAAATTTGTTTTTGATCCCATTAAATCTCATCTTTGAGTCCCCTATTCTATTCTAATTCTTCTGCTATAAGTTATAAAGGCTTCATATTTTCCTGTTTTGCCTTGTGAGTGATGGAAAAGCTTATAAATGTTCATAAAAAAAGACATTTGTATGCTCTTGCCTGTAGTCTCTTATTTTTTATGTATTTTAAACACAAAACAGGAAAAGGCAGTAAGTATCCTAAAGGAAATATAAATGGTGGGATATGAGGTGTTAATGACATCCATTAGATTATTATCTATACATAGTGGAGAGCTTTCCTCAAGTCCCTCATATCGTGCTTAAAATGGATAACTCTTTCTATGTGTGAGGACTCCAATATTTAATATATGTTGGTGTTTACATATGTGATGTATTCTTTTATAATGTGTAATTCTGAATATAAGTTTAAACCTAAAACAATCATTGAAATTTTTCAGAAAATTTTGATAGAGGGAGAAAAAGATTGAGAAAGTAGTGAAATGAAAATAAAAGAGTAAATAGAAAGCACAGACCCTTAGAATGTCTTTGCCAGGGAAAGCCATGAATAAGACAGGCCAGAGTCCTGCCTCAATCACATCAAATTAGATTTCTGGCACATCAAGACTCTGTTGAACACTTTGCCTTGGTAAAGTGGCTTCGGAACAGTGATAATCAAGGTAGCATTTAGTAAATACAATTTTACCACCTTTCAGTCAAGATCTAGTGTCGACATGGAGCAGAAGCCACTAATAATAAAAATTTATAGATTTATGAAATGATTCTAGAGCAATCTTTAGAGGTCCTTAGACCTTTAATGTCACCGTTGTCAGGAGTTCTAACTGAAAGGCACCCCTACACTATCAGTTACCTTTCATAGGAATGTTTGTCCTTGCTCCTGAGAAAACATTGACTTACACATTTGTAACTTCTAATAATTTAGATTTTAATTTTCTCTAGTGTTTGCTAAGACCAAAGCCTGTTTGGTCAGATACAGTATATTGCAACTTCTTTCTTTTACTTTACTCTGTTGTTTGGAGTACCTTTCCAGGAGAGAACACTCCATCTACACAGAAACAATCAATATATATGTCCTTGAGCTTTTCAAAAGATCAAGGAGCCATAAGGAAAGAAATATAGTGAACAGGTAAAATCAAAGATTTTTCTTTGCCCCCCCCTAAAGACTTTTTTATTGAAAAGTCAACAATGACTCTTTAAAAAAGGAAACATGCTATCTATTTATTTTTGAATAGATACAGGTACACGATTCAACAATTACAAAATAAAATGCCTGTTCCTGAAAAGTGTCTACCCATCCCTGTCCCTCAGCCCAATAGGCATGTAATATCATTAGTTTCTGGTCATTATTCTAGAGCAGTTTTTCAACTTGGGCACTGTTAACATTTTAGACTTGCATAATTCTATATATACTGTAGGGGTGTTGTCATGTGTATTATAGGATATTTAGTAACATCCCTGGCTTCTACTCATTAGTTACCAGTAGCATACTTTCTCTCCCTATGCCCCTTCCCAGTTGGGACACCAAAAATGTTACCCAGACATTCCCAAATGTTCTTTGGGGAGAGATTTAACCATAAATCTAGAAAAACTCCATAACAGTACATAAAAAGAGTTCCTACTATTTTGGGGAGCTGCATCACAACTCATTAATTAAATGTATTGTAAGAATGTATTTAACCAGTAACTTATTAATAATCCTTTAGATTTTTTTTTTCTGTATTATTTGCCATTACATGCAGGGTGGCGATGAAAAATCTTACACATGGGTCATTTCAATAAATGTAATTTCACCTTTATTATAAATTCTTAATATAAATTCTTAGGTCAAGGTTATGTATATTTGCAATTTTATAGGTATTTCTAAACAGCTCTCTTTAGAGGCCACATTAATCTATATTCTCAGTAACTGTATATTCTTACAAAATTTGGATTTTTGCTAATCTCATAGGTTAAAAATGGTGTCTCAGTGTTCTTTTAATTTTCATCACCACATTAAGAGAGACATTAAGAAGCATTTCATTTGCTTAAACCTATATCCTCATTTATGAAATGTCTGTTTATATCTATTACTCATTTTATTTGACTTTTAGGAGCTCTTTATGTAGTAAACCCTTTGTGATATGTGTTGCAATTATTTTTTATCCAGTTCATTGTCTTTTGATTTGTTTTTGAGACAGAACTGAAAGTTTGGAAAAAAGACTCAAGTACATATTTAGGAAGTATTATGGTGTCATTTTACATAAGTGAGGAATGATAGGTTATACAATAAATGGTGCTGGGACAATGAAAAGTCATCTGTAAAATATGGAGTTGAGTCCACAGCTCCTATGACACCAGTATAAAGTCTCCATGGAGCTAAGATTGAACTAAAAGGCAAGCATATCAGAAAAAGCACAGAAATATTTTTTAACAATCTAGGTGAAGCAAAAACCTTCTCAAATATGACACAAAACAAAAAAGCCATACTAGGTTAAAATATGTTTCCTTTTTGATGACCTTTCTTTTCTACTCTTTTTTCTCATCATGGTTTTCTGAACTGGCTTCAAGATCAGAATAGACGTATCAGCAAGGCCTCAGCCCCTTCGGTACAAGCTTAAAGTCACCTTATGATAATGATATTGAAGCAGTGGGAGTTAACAGCCATAACAAGAGCAACTCAGAGTCCTGGAGAGCCCACGGGTTTATGGATTAGGCAGGCCCGGTTCTTACCTAGTGTCACAGCTACTAAGAGACTCTATGACCTTGTGCGAGTCACATAACTGCTCTGGGTCTTAGTTTTCTCCACTTTCTCAGGAACCTCTGCTAAATTAGATATGATAAGGCACGTGAAACCCCTAATGGATGGAGGCTCTAAATCCGCAGTCCCCAACCTTTTTGGCACCAGGGACCAGTTTTGTGGAAGACAATTTTTCTATGGACTGGGTGGGGTGGGGGATGGTTTTGAGATGACTCAAGTGCATTATATTTATTATGCGCTTTATTTCTATTATTATTACATTATAATATATAATGAAATAATTATACAACTCACCATAATGCAGAATCAGTGGGAGCCCTAAGCTTGTTTTCCTGCAACTAGCCAGTCCCATTTAGGGGTGATGGGAGACAGTGACACCCAGAGTGTGTTTCTTATGTCCAGTCTACTCCAATCTCATTTTGGTTGCTGTCACTGCAGAAAACCCTGCTTCACAAAGATAGAATGTTGGAAATGGAAGCAGACTTTTTAGTGCTTTTGTGGCAATCTCAGGATATTCTGCCTTGTCTTTAATCCAGAATTTATGGAGATTTAAAGTTGTCACAAACATACCTTTAAGATCATCATCATTTGCAACCTCAAGCAGTTGATCTTCTAGCACGGACAAAGTTGATTCACCTGGCTTTTTCACAAAGGGGTCACGGATCCATTCCTTCCCAGTACAGGGCTCTTTTGTGGTTGAGAGGTAATACTCTACTCTTTTCAAAGCTGACATAGGTGATCGTGCCTCAGCTGGGAGAAAGAAGCCTCTGGCTCAGTCTCCTTCAAAATCTCTGCTAATGTTTGAAATATGTCAAAAATCCCGATGTTCTCTCGTCACCCTCATACTTCCATTTTGGCTTTGAATGCAGCCACTTTATCTGACAACTTGAACACAGTTGTCATTCTCCCTTGAAATGACAGATTGAATTGGTTAAGCAGATTGTAAGCAAGTTTTGCCACCCATTCTGTGTCACTGAAATATACTGCAAGTGGTGACTGTTTTTCTAAAAGAAATCTCTGGAGCGGCTCTTGTAACTCAAAAACTCTGGCCAGCGATCTACCTTTAGAAAGCCATGTCACTTCCATGTATAAGAGAACACGTGTGTGCTCTGTGTCCATCTCACAGAGTTGCGTGAATAGACGTGAGTTAAGGCATGTACTTTAATGTGGTTGACAATTTTAATCATATCCTGCAAAATGTTGTTAAATTCAGGTGACTTTTTTCAGCTAGCCAATATTTCTCTATGGACACAGTGTGTAGACCCACATTCAGAAGTGACCTCTTTGACCTGAGGAGTGAAACCAGAAAGTCATCCAGTCATAGCAGCCACTCCATATGTGCATATACCAACACAAAATGACCAGTTCAGTTTTCCTGATGGGTAATCATTCGAAGACTTGAATAGTTCTGCAGCTGTGTGCTGATTGGCAAGAAAAGTGCAAGTAACATATCCTCATGCATATCCCCTTGAAAAATATATCACACAAAAATAAACATCGTTGCCTTGTTGTCAACCACGGACTCATTAATCCTCTCTAACAATCGTGCCTCAATATCCTCTGCTAGCTCATCAATTCATCTAGTTATGGTGCTAGCTGAGAGAGGAACACGTACCACCTGTGAACTGCAGCTTCTCCTAAAAGCTCACGACAAGTTCCTTAGCAGCAGGCAGGATCAACTCTTCACTCACTGTAAAGGGCTTTAGCAATGCAGTTTAGTCACTAAGAATGATGCTCTCAGTGCAGATACATTTGATGAAGTGGTGGCTTTCGATAATTGCTTCTGTCCTTCGTGTTCACATTTTTTTTTTCTTTTGAAAAACTCCAGCGTCTTGTCTTTTAATGCAAGGTGCTTGGTCTCCATGTGGCGAAGCAGTTTTGAAGCTTTCATGGCTTCATTGGACAGCCGGTTTCCACATACTATGCAAAGCGGGCTTTGAGAATGTGAATCACCTGTTGCAATGAACCCGTAATTTAAGTAGGACTCTTGGTATTTTCTTTTAAACACAGTTTTGTTTTTTTTTTTGGTCATCAGTCTTAGAGTCTTCTGTTGTCTCATCTTTGGGTCTTTCCCCTTTTCAAAGAAGCTCTCTAGTGATGTTAGTTTTTTTCTCATTTTGGCTAGGGATAGCTTCTACGCTTACCAAAACTGTGACTGAGACAGGTAGGTGCACAGTGTGGGAAAGAGGCATTGTTCGAACAGAAGTGGTAAAAATAAAATAAAATAAAATAATAAAATAAAAAATAAAATAATAAAATAAAATAAAGATAAAATAAAATAAAATAATGGGCAGGCCCTGAGCAGACTAAAATAAGTGTCTGATTCTTACTATACAACTGAAGTACATCAACTCACTTGTCACTATAAAACCTGCCACCAGATACAGCTTAACTGTCCTTTGCCACTCACCGATAGGGTTTCGATATATGTCTGCAAGCAACTGATTTATTACAGTCTCTGTGCAGTCAGACCTCTCTGCTAATGTTAATCTATGTTTGCAGCTGCTCCCCAGCACTAGCATCACCGCCTCAGCTACACCTTGGATTGTCAGCCATTAGATTCTCATAAGGAGTATGCAACCTAGGTCCCTCGCATGCTCAGTTTACAACGGGCTTCATCCTCCTCTGAAAATCTAATGGCTGATGATCTGAGGTGGAGCTGAGGCGGTGATGCTAGCGCTGGGGAGCAGCTGCAAATACAGATGAAGCTTTGCTCACTCACCCACTGCTCACCTCCTGCTGTGCTGCCTGGTTCCTAACAGGCCACCGACAGGTATCCGTCCACATCCCGGGGTTAGAGACCCCTGCTTTAAATGTCTGGTACACACTCCCCTACTCTCCCTTCTCTCTGTAATGCTGGATTTTGTACAAACTTCTTATTTTCCATATCATCTCCAATTACATACTTATTGGGTGGGAAATATCATGATTTCTTACCTTAAGATTGCTTAGCTGGACCTTTGTGCTGAGATTAGGGATGGTGTTGCAGGTAAGACTATGGTTCCTTCCCTCTGGAGTCCTTCCTTTGGAGAGATGAACAGCAAGTCCCAAGTATGTTTCTTAATATTCTCCTGGCTCTCAGCCTGGGGCCATGAGGAACTTTTCTAGAATCGGGGGCCAGGGTGTGGGCTCTGCCTGAAGCCTTTAATCCTCCAGTACTCGTTTTCTATTGCTGTCATAGTAAATTACCACAAATTAAGTAGCTTAAATCAACACAAACTTATTACCTTACAGTTCTGTGGAAGTCTGACATGGGCCTCAATGGGCTGAAATCAAGGTGTCTTCAGGGCTGTGTTCCTTTCTAGAGGCTCTAGGACAGAATCCACTTCTGAACCTTTCTGCTTCTAAAGGCATCTCTCTGACCATTGTTTTGTACTCATCTCTCTCTGATCACAGCCAGGAAAGGTTCTCCTTTAAGGACTCATGTGTTTATATTGGGCCCACCTGAATTATGCAGGATACTCTCCTCATTTCAAGATCCTTAATCACCTCTGCAAAACCCCTTTTGCCATGAGGTGAGCATATTCACAAGTTCAGGGACTGGGACGCAGACATCCTTGGCAGGATATTATTCTGTCTGCCACACTCTAACAACAATTCCAGGATCCAGGTGGTAGGCAGAGCAAATCATCCTTGCGACTTTAGAAGTCATATTTTGTAAGTGTCATCACAATAAAAACATGGGATGGGTGGTTTGAGATGATTTTGTCAAAATTAAGGCCTTTCTTCTAACCAGCACATGAGTTTAATATCTTGTTTTTTCCAGAAATCAAAGCAACTCAATCTCCTCTCTCTGCCTTTATCACTAATCCAGCAAGCATTTAAACCCGAGTTCTCCCTGGCTTGCTCAGTCAGCCAGGCAAGCAGTCCAAAGGGCCCAGGCACAGCTGCTCAAGCAGTCACTGGCGCCATGGCTCGGACCTCGTTACTCAGGTTCTCCTCTAACTTGGCTCCCCTAAGATGCACTTTGATTTAGATACTCTATTACTGATATATCAGGCACTCTCTGGCCCCATCTGTTTTCGAGGCAATTCCAAATATCTGCCTTACATGGAAGCACCTTTAAGAGCATATGATGGACAGATGCACATTGTTCTTTTGCTGCTTCACAAAAACTTCTGAGCTTCAGTGAAAATCTCTCAATATTGACACATAGCATAAAAAGGGATGCATATGTTGGCAGGTTAAAAATTGCATTTCTAAATTGACTTTCTGGGCATATGAAGAGATGGCCTAAGTGTACCAGCTGGAGAGAAACTTGAGCCCCTAGGATGGGGTCAGTTATCTTGTTACCTTTAACCCTATTGGCAGATGTTTCACCAGCTAAGCAATACTCACTAATAGCAATCCTCAAAGCCCAGGCCAGTGAGATGGAGAGATGGTTGAGAAGTCAAGGAAGGGAATCAGAAAGGGAGCTGGTGAACAGGAAACAGGTATTAAGTCCACTTTGGGGAGAGTGTACATCTTCAGTGTTACCCATTTGTATCCATGTCATGCTTGCTTAATATTATTCCAAGTCCATTGGCATTTTCTTATACTTGTCTCAGTAGCTCAGATATGAAATGCCATTAATTTTTATTAAAGAAAAAGAAATTTACTCTTCATAGGTTTAACAAGATACACAGTTGTTTATCTTCAATCACTCTCCATTTGAAACCATTTATAGGTCTCACTGAGAGTCTTTAAGATAACACTGCATAAAGATAATTAGGGCAATTGCATATCATTAAAAAAGATTTAGTGTCTTTGCTTTTGGACCAAATTCTTAGGGTATACTCTGATTTTATAGAAAATGCCTTCTTTAGGACAACCAAAGAGAACAAGGGAGAAAATAAAATTATTTCATAATGTTGTATTTCCTGTTGACAGTAGAAAGTGTTTTAAATGTGTGTGTTGGTGGGTTTGTAAGAGTTGTTTAAAAGGAGAGAGAAAAGGGAGGAAAGTGTAATAGAGGAAGAAGAGAGAAAAGAATGCAGATCACTAAATCATCATTTAATGCCCATTGTACAACTGGACTAAAATTTTTATAATCTCTCATAATAAGTCACACAAATATTATCCCTACCTCACAGGTAAGCAAACTTATGCTTTAATTACTTGTCCAAGATCACAAGATCACACAGCCACTAAGATGAGGAGAAAAAAGTCAAATCCAAAAGTGTCTGAATTCTGTCTTTGCATATTCCACTATGCAATATGTAAAATTACCAAAATTACCCGTGGACTTTTTTTTGGTTTATTAGCACCAAAGGAATATGAAATTATAGAAAAAAAAAGTTAATGTAGAATTTCCCCAAAATAATTTTCAGAGAGATACAGAAAATTTAGGTACAGATAGCACTTATAATAGCTAATTTGCAATGCTATATGTCTGGTATAGTGCTAACATCTTTACACAACATCCTCTCATTTTGTCCCTACAGGGACCTTCAGAAGTACAGTAAGCTTCTTATTCCTTTGTTATATTTGAGGAAACAGAGGCTCACGGAAGTTCAAACTCTATTCGAATATCTAAATTTCAAATTTTACTCAGAGGGATACGATCGCCTTTCAAATAATGAGATTTCTATTGCTCAATGATAGAACAGTAATTGATACTATAGAATTGTAAAAAGAAAGGGACTGAGTTTTGTTGACTTCATATCTGTATAACATTTTAATTCTTCAATGAAGTGTCTACATTTTTGTCTCTGTAAACTATATTTCTTGTTCGTTTGTTGCTTTCAGAGACTCATGGACACAGACAACAGTTCAGTAGTCACCAGAGGGAAGGGAGGGAGGGGAACAGATAGATAAGGATAAAGGGGGTCAAATATATGGTGATGGAAGGAGATTTAACTTTGGGTGGTGAACACACAAGGCAATATACATATAACGTATTATTGAATCGTACACTTGAAACCTATATAATTTTATTAACTAATGTCACCCTAATAAAAAATAAATAATGAGATTTCTTATGGAATTTTGAAATTTCTGGGATTGAATTTTATTGTGTGACTTTAGTGAAGTAAGCTTTCAATAATATTTGTTAAATTAGTACATTCTAAACATTAAATGACTGGGATTCTCACTCTTTTCTTTATTCATCCAGTCCCTGATATTTCACAAACATTATTGACCACAAGGAGAAAGTTGTATCTGGATTGAAAAGGAAATATTTTAGGAATGGTATACATTGTTTTCTCAGGATAAATCTAAGAGCTATAAAATGACTACATCAAGTTAATTAAATAAATTAAATAAGTAATTCGTGCTAAGCCCATTCTCAGTTTGTTCAGTAAATTGCTGAATCAAGTCTGGGTTGAAAAAGTGTCTCAGTGACCCCCTGCATGCCTGTCCTCGATGTTTGGGCCCCTCAGTTCCAGCACCACCCAGGGCCTCAGCAAGGAAATGATAAAAAGCCTGTCTGCTTGAGTTTCATGTCTTTTTAGCCTTAGAACAACCCTTTAAGCTTTGGCTTTAGCATCAGGCTTTGTCAAAACTGTCTAAAGGAGAATCATTTAATCTGAATTATTTCCCATCTCTGTCATCCACAACCCGGTGAAAGGGCTCTTGGGAGCAACTTTATTTGATGAATCCTTATGTTTAGCAGCCAAAGTTACGCTAAGGTGAAACAGGATCAAAATTGTTTGGATTCAGTTTCCTTTATTACCTGACCACTTTTGATGATGACATGAAACTTTAAGCTTTAGTTCAGTAGGTGTGCGAGTGTGTCGGGGAGAAATTTTTTCTGTAGGACTTTCTGGTGAGGTGGGGGAAGTCGACAGATGGGACAAGAAAGCACAAGGTAGATTACAAAGTTGTGTCCCAGCGATGTCGTAGTAATCTACCTTGTGCTTTCTTGGTTGACTCATTTGAACCTTTGGATAGACTTCTCTTTTTAAAAATTGCTTATGACTATGTTTTTTTTCTTGCAAAGTTTGTTAAGCTGGTAATTGAATATTTACATCAAAGAATTTAGAAAATGACAACAAAATATGGAAATTCAGACCAGAATGAACATAGAAAAGTGACTGCTCATTTAACAAAATAGCAGATTTCTCCCATAATACTGTTCTCATGACCCTGGCTAAAGAACCATCTCATCATGAAATGACTTTCCAGCCGACTAACATATGTGGGCTTTTACTCTACAGCAAGCTAGTATAAATATCTACCTGACGTATCTCTTTTGCAAACATGGTTAGTAAATGAACATATCAGATGAATAGAAAATAAAACAGAAAAACATTAGAAATAACAGAAATCTGCACAAAACTCTGCTCATCGCTAAATTCCAGGATCATCAGAAAGTCCTACAAATATATATTTAATAATTTAGAAAAATGGTGGTGGAATGAGTTCTATGTCGGTTCTACAAATTCCCCTAAGTGCTCCGAGTAGGTGCTTCGGTGATGCATTTCCTAAGTGATGTCGGCGCATTATTAATCCCTCTTAGGCTCGTCTTTCACAGGTTCATTTGTGCACCCTCTGAGACACTGACACTATTGGGACAGCAAAAACAATCTAAACGTGAACGCAGAACCAGCCCTTACATTCGCTGCCCACGGACTTTGACAAAGTGGTCTTAGGGCGCAGATTATCCCTCAATGCTCATTTATGTTTCAATTCCAAGGTTCTCGTTTTAGACGATAATTGGCTACTTGACAACCTCATTGAACCCCAAGTTACTCAAGGAAAAGAGAGTAGCTCGATGTTTCCTAAAACATGAATTTCTGAATTCTAGTTCCATGGAATAATAGAGTTCTATGACCAAGTCAATTACAATAAGCAGGGTTAACATAATTGTAGAGCCTCCTTTTCTAGAAGACTTGAAGGTGACTAATGTGATATGTGAGTTTCTAAAAGGCAGTTATAGTATGGAAGATTTCCTAACTTCTCAGATAATGAAAACTTTGGAGAAGAGTACCTCACTGAACTGGTGTTACAAATGAAGGACATACTTTGGGACTTTCTAGACAAGATGATTTCTAAGACTCTTTCTTGCTCTAAATTCTCTGATAATCTTCTGTTAACATGAAAACCATAGTATTCTCCAGATACTTCCTACATACCTAGCCCTCAACATTCCTTTCTAAAATATATGCCTCCTTTATGAATGTAAGGATCAAAAGGATCACATGTGGCTTCCATGAAAAAAAAGGTATCTTGAAATTGTAATGCATAAAAAAATACAATTCAAAGGGAATGTTACACACAGTTTTAAATAATATCACCACTAATGACTCTGATGTGGAGTAATGCCAAATGAGATCACTCTTTCAAAAAATGAAAAGATCATGCTACATAAGGCAATGCAGTAATAAGCTCTATGAAGAGCAGCTACTACCAAAAAGCCCAGAGATTCTTTCTACAGTAGTTATGTATAAAAGACTTCAAGTTGAATGCTGTTCTTTCTGTTGTATTTATCTTCAAATATAAACGACAAAAATTGAGCTTCACAGTTTGAGAGAATCATTCATTTTGTCTAGCAATTAGATGCCTGTGAACAAATGAACTAAATGGAAAAACACAATGCTTTCTAGAGCTAACTTTTGCTGTTTTAAAGAAATTTCAGAGCAAAAACAGACAATCTCATAAACTTTGAAATGAAGACAGACATCTAGGAGCCTGTGTTATTAAGGGCTTTATTTTATTCTATTAAACCTTCAATCGGATTTGGTGACAAATAATTGGGATAATTGAACTTATTATCAAGAGGCTCATGAAATTAGGAAACTCCTTTAACCAAGAAAGACTCAGTTAGAAACTTCTTTTTGGATTCCCGTTAGAGGAAGAAATATTCTCACCAACATAGCAATTTTTTCCCTGTCTGGCATAAACTGATATTTTTCTTTCATGTTCTCTCAGCTGTCTCCACCTCTACTTATGGAGAGTATCTTTCTTTACCTTACCCTGCTGGAGTACCTCAAACAAATTGGTAATATAATTAAAAATTTGATTTTTCTGGAAGATAACTTAATGGGGAAAAGGCAATATAGCTTAAGCTAGACAAAATGGTGAAATTAAATATGATCAGAGCTGCATGCCAGCCTTGGGAAATGTGTCCGTCTCAACTCAGTGTTTACAGTCATAATTTTAATCAGATTTATATGTAATAGTATTTCATAATTTTCCACATCATTCTTTTTCCTTTCTTGGGAAAAGAAAAACCTCCCAAACAAAGGAAATAAAGACACAGAATAGTATAGTTAGTGTCTGGTTATGTGACAAGGCCACTTCACCAATTTGGCATTTTCTTTCTCCTTACATGGACTCAAGGGTCTCTAAGTGCTCTCAGTCTTCTTAAAATCTAAATAGTCATGTGGATTTCATCAATGCATGCAACTGGAAATAATAAGCATCAGTGGAGACTTTGGGTCTAGTCCTGGATCTTCACTATCTAACCTCTAACAAGCTCTATGGTCTAAATCTTAATCT
This sequence comes from Pteropus alecto, assembly GCF_000325575.1. NCBI lineage: Eukaryota > Metazoa > Chordata > Mammalia > Chiroptera > Pteropodidae > Pteropus > Pteropus alecto. Next base: position 1,190,733 of record NW_006443262.1, on the reverse strand, counting down.
TTTTAGATCACTATTTCCCAATATATAAAAAGTGAGGGTTTTGAACTAAATGATCTTTATCATTTCTTAAATCCCTATACATTTATTAGGCTTGAACTTAATGGCAATTTTCCAAAAATAACCAGTTATACAATTGATATTCATTCTTAAAATAATTTTTAATTAAAAGACTAATCAATTAAAAAATACAATTTAAAGCAGTCTGCCAGCCACAAGGTAGTAAAAATAATAAGTGGCATTTACTGAGGGCCAATCTTATGTCAAGTACTGTTATAACCATATTATATAAGTTACATTAATTGATCCTTGCAAGAACCACCACAGGTAATCATTATCATCATCTTCATTCACATCCTTACCATTTTACAGTTAAGGAAGAAATGCTTAGAGAAGTTAAGTACCTATCTAAATATAGATAATTAGTGAATAGCCAGATAACTTGTAGAATTCAATTCTTTATCTTCCAAAGTCACACTCAGAACCAATGCAGTTTAAATAAAGCCTCTAGCATTCTTCTTCGAAGTGTATGCTGGTTCCCTCATACTTTTCAAGTTGTTTAACTTTTCTGAACTTTATTTGTATTCCTTCATTTATACACTCATTCAACCAGCAATAATTAAGTGCAATGATTGGTAGGTACAATGATTGATATTACATTACAGAGGTGACTATGACGTAGAGCCTACCAGAAAGAACTCACCGTTTTATTAAGGACTTGGGCAAGAAGGGTAGTACTTACAATACAATAAACTAAGCATTAAAAGATATATGAGACATGATGCATGGAGAAAGGAAACCTGGAAGTAGAGATCAGAGAAATAAAAGTCAGTTCCTCAGAGAACAATCAGAAATATCTGATTTGGTACTTTGAGAACCAGTGGAAATGAGCTAGTTGAAAAGGCTGAGAAAGGGAAAGACATTCCAAAGAGAACAGTTGAGATCAGTGGTTTGTGAAGGTTTTGCATTTCATGAGAACATAATAGGTCTCCATAAGTGAAGGACAAGGTGCATGATAAATACTGGGAGATGAATCTGGAAAACTCTGTAATTGAGAAGACCTTGGTATATTATACTAAAGATATGGAATTCTATCCTGAAAACATGAGAGAGTCCCTTTAGAATTTTAAACACAACATACTTATGTAATAGGAAAGTCCCTTTAGAAGCAATGAGAAGGTGCAACTAAGGCAGGGAGTGTAGGTGGCCCTCTTCTAGGCCAAAGAAATTGGAACCTATTGTAATATATGCAGCCCCATGTTTGACCCTCTAAAGTTAAATGAAGAATCGACTATTGAGAGATAGAGAAGCAAGTGGATCTGAGAGATGTTTGGGGGGTAGATGGGCAGACAGAAGAAATTTTGGTGGTTGAACAGATATTGGAGATGAGAGAGAAGGAGATAGCATTAGCTCTGCCTCCAGAGTTTCTGTCTTGGATGACAAGGTGGATGGTAACTGCCTCTGTTCTTAAGAATCTAGTCTATAGAAGGAGGAAAGATATTTGAAAATGCTCGGTTCAGTCTAGAGCATGTCATTCTTGAGTTGACCAAGAAGTTTCATTCAGATAAATAAATTCTACTACTTTATGCCAAATAAGACGTGGTGCTACCCTTGGGTGGCATATATTTTTTGGGAAGACAGATTTGTAAACAGATAACTTGAATTAGGTGGAAAATGCACCAAAATAGTTATGCACAGGTTAGTCCAAAAACTACGAGAAGCTGCAATTAGCTCAACTTTGAACTACTGAGTGCGGGAAGCGGGGGCAACGTGAGCAGGATGTTTGAGAATGTAGAGATGTGGGAAACTCAGGAAGAGTAGAGTGAGGCATCTCAGGCAAGGGGACAGCATGAGTAAAGAGGTGGTGTATGAGGAGAATAAAGCAATCAGTCTTCACTGAAATGAAAAAGAGAAGGCAGGGACTGGGTCATGGAGAAAGCCACATATGCTTTGCTCAAGAGCTTGAGTTGTATGTAAATTATGAGCTTGGGTTTTATGTAAATTATGTATGTAAATTATGGACTGGTTTTGTTCTGAGAACTGAGAAAAGCACCTTTGCAGTTAAGAGAGCAGCAGCAGTTTGAAAGAGGAACTGGAATGAGGAAAATTAAAATTAAGAACAGTTAGAAACCCATGGCAAATGAAAATGAAAGCCTGAACAGGGCATTAGCATATGGGTGGAAAGAAAATGTTTAGAAAGGCAGAACCTTTGTGTATGAGAAACTTGGTGAAACCAGATATGCAGCTATCAACTGAGAAAGAAAATGCAGCAGGACCAGTGGGTCTTGAGATGAAGAGAACAATGATGCATCTGCTTCTCTAGTTATCTTTGAGGTAATCTCTATCAGTAGGTAATCTCTACAGTAGAGATTTCCTGTAGCTATGATATGAATCTGAACCCTAGAGGAGAGGACCAGGCTAAAGATGACAGATTTTAGAGTCCATGACTACAGGCATTAGTTAAAAATAATTACAACAGCAATACTATTAATAAAACTATAGTTTTAAGCACTTATGATGTGCAGGCATTAAGTAATGTATATTTACATTAATGCATACATTTTCTCCATTAGTACCTCTATAACTATCTGGATATGAACATTTTCCTTTATCTAGATGATAACTAATAGATTATGTGATTTTTCCTGGGTTATGTCGTTAGTAAAAGTAAGTTTAAGAGCTGAGATTCAAACTCAGGTTTGTCTAAGTCTTTAAAACCAGTTTTCTGTTCGTTTGCTTTTTATTTTAACCACAATATTTCTTTGAGTTTATCAAGAAGATTATAAAAAGGAGAGATTACATAAAAAAATAAAAAAAAACAAAGGGCCACGAATGACAGCCTTGGGACATCAATGTTTAAAGGACAAATATGAAAAAAAAAAAGCGCATTTGTACAGGAAATTTAGGATAAAAAGAAAGCAAAGCTCAGCCAAGGCTTTCATGGAAATCAAGAGAAAGAAAATATCAAGAAGTACAGAGTGATCTACAGTTTCAGCTGTGGCCAGGAGGAGTAAGATTAAGTACTCAAGTGAGTTCTCTGAGTTTAGATATGAGTGATCTTTGTTAAAGCAATTTCACCGTGGCAGGTGTCACAGCAGCCCAAATTGCAAGAGGCTAAAGGTTGAAAAACATGTGAGAAACTGGCAACATAGTACAGGATATTCTTACAGGAAATTTGATTAAGAAGGGAAAACAAAAAGTCAGACCTCAGTTAGGGTGATTAAAATGAAAGCAGCTCCAATGGAGATAATTTATTACTTATCCATTTATTTATTTGAATGAGATATATGTACCTATATGTTTTTTTTTTTTAAGTTGAGGAGGGAAAATTAGCAAACAGTAGGAGGTTTAAATCATATGAGTAAGAGAATATAATGGATCCTGGAGCAAAGTTTATAATGAAATTGGAAGGAAGGGGCATGTGGTCAAGTGCACAGGTGAATGTGCTGACCTTGAATTGGCTAATGGTTAATTTGCCTTTGACCCTAGAAAAAATGTGTAAGGATGTACATTGGTATGAAGAAGGGTGAGAAATTGATGCTTGTGTTTGAGTGATTCAATATTCTCAATACAGTAGGGGGTGTGGTAGTTTTTCCTAGGATAAGGGAGTATTATGTGTTGAAAATATGGGTTTGGAATTTAAAAGAAAGTTCCAGCTGGGCCTAGATCTGGAAGCCATCTGTAGTTATGTGCATGAGGAAAAGATCTCCCAGGAGTAATGGGTTTAAAAGAGGCAAACACTGAACCTTGGAGAAAACTGATTTGGGGATGAACAGAGGATAAAATTTCTTCAAAGGAGACAGAGAAATTTAGACAGAGAAAGGCAGAAGTACCAAGGATCTGAGTGTCGAACAAAATATGATGCTACATGTTAGAGAAGATAAGGTTGAAATGACCAATGAATTCCTAACAAATTAGTTATCTTAGTTAAAGCAGTTTGAATTATGCTGTCGGGGAAATAAACAAATATAGATTTTTTTTTTCCCAGAAGCTACAATAGGCCTTAGAAATTATAACCAGCCTCCCACCCTCCCTCCTTCATTTCTTCTTCCTTTCTTTTATTGTCTTTTTTTAAATGTTAAATTTAAAATAGAAGCTATTTGACTATGGCCTTACCACCCTGAACAAGCCCGAGCCCGTCTGATCTCGGAAGCTAAGCAGGGTCGGGCCTGGTTAGTACTTGGATGGGAGACCACCTAGGAAGACCAGGTGCTGTAGGCGTAAAAATAAATAAATAAGGGATTGTAAGCTGACAAGGTCCTTGCAATCTGTGAGGTCAACCAATGGTTACCTCGCCTAAAAAAATAAGTAAGTAAGTAAGTAAGTAAGTAAATAAGTAAATAAATAAATAAATAAATAAATAAAATGGAAGCTATTTGAATATATTTGAAATTGAAAGCAAAAATACGGGATGTGTGAAAATTGAGGAAAGAAAGAGAATGCTGGACAAGATTAGATATTTCATTCTCTGAGATGGAAAATAAGGAGAAAAGAATTATTAGTTGCAAAGGAGATAAATCTGAGGATGAGGCAATTCATGCGTAGTCACTTTTCTGTTCTCTGACGCTGTCTACTGAGAGAACACAGATATGAAAACAGGATAAGAGCTTAAGAAGCATGGTGAAAGCAAGAAACTGCACTGTAAGAAAAGGAAAAGGGAGCTAATGGCCGAGGAAAGAACAAAGAGTTCAGTCACCTCTATAAAAAGTGAGGATGTACTACTCTATTATAAACATGGAAAACAATAATGTAAATCTTGTAGAAAACTCATGATTTATGCAATAACTTCCATAATGTCCTCTATAGAAATTTGCTTCAGATATTGAATCCTGAAATGATTGACAGACTCCACCGCCCCAATAAAAAGACTGAGTTCTGTTTTAATAAACTAAAGAAACATTAAACCTCAATAGATGTCATATGTTCGAAACAACAGAATTCAAAATTAATTTAATAAGTAGAGAGAGGGACATGTTGAAGTAGAATTGTCTACAAAGTAAAATTCTTGGCCACACTGACCTTAAATTTAGTTACTCTTATTACATATAAACTAATCTAAAAAGTTCAAGAGTTCAGATTGAGTGTGCCCCAGTTGCTAAGGTCTGTAGCTCTGTCTTGACTCAGACATTTTATCTTCTCAAGAATGCTTCTTCTTAGCTCTTTCTTGATTGATTACTCCCCTAACGATGTTAACCTGTTTAAGTAGAACTAAGATTTGGTAGCTTCTTTAGCTTTGGTAACCTGGGAAAGGTTTATAGGAATCATTGAATCTGCCACCCCCACCCTCAAGCCCCACCATATTTATATTAAGGACAGTAAAAATATTTTAGAATGGAGTTTGATAGATAGCATGTATTCAGTATTATTTATTTAAAAAATATTAAATTGAGAGAAATACAATGTGTATGTGGCTCTCCCAAAATGAATCTGAAACTTGGCACACTGGCTAAAAATGCTTTGAAACATCTCTCAAATGAACAATTTTTAGATATTGCATTTTAGAAATGAAATAACAGTATCAGATAATTGGCAGCAAAGTCATTTTCCCAACTACTGATGCCAAGCGCATGGCAGACATCCATTATGAGTTGATGTAGATCAAAAAGGGCTGAGACACCATCTCATGCTTATAGAATTTCAGAATTAGAGACATTTGGACGGGGAAAGTTAGCATCATTTGCCATGTTAAAGCCAAGCCATGTGCAGAGCTGCTTTTCCCTACTAGCCAGGCCCCAGTCATTCTATCCTTATTTACCACCCTTTCTGGATTTCTTATAATAGCCTGATTCATGCCAAATTGGTCAAGACTAAGTGTCTCGTTCCAGTTACATAAGCTGACTTAGGATCTTCCTGTCGGTGACAAGCATCCTTTATATGTGCCTGACCAGCCAGGATTTTTTCTTCTTCTCCAGATCCATTCTCTGAGCTTGCATGAGTAAACCATCTAAAATTACTTAGAAAAAAAGAGAAACATATCTATCTACTACTTCTAGAGGAGAGAGAAAGTAAACATCTCTCTTCTTTCTTGGACCCCCACCCAAGACCCTAATTTTCTTCTACTTTTAGATCTTACCACATTCTCTGATAATTCAGAACAGAGGTTTTGTTTTTGTTTTTGTTTTAACAAAATGAATTTATGAGCTAATACATGGCTTAAAAATATGCATGAGCACTTCTAGGACTTTGGAAGACCCTCTTGAAATAATGAATTCAGACTCCCTGGAACTCATAATTCATATGCACATGGTGAAGAAATGACTTGGAGCTGTTAGGGGGCTTTGGAGGGTGGGAGCAGGAAAAGAGCAATTGACTCGTCATGTTAAATTCTGTGTAACATGAATGAAGTGGAATTTTTAAACTGCAATGTTATTTTAAATTTTCCAGTAACCTAGATCTCTGAATTGCAAATCCTGGAAACTGATTCTGCCTTCCTGCTTCACACTGACAAGGACACTTTGCTTGCCCACATCTGAGATCTTGTGGCTTTTGGTTCATTCTGTTGTTGATTCCTCCTCTTTTGTTTTCTTAAAATGTAAATATTTGTTCTGTCTGCATTCTAATTGCAGTCTTGGGTGTCTTATTGAGTATGAGGGCTGTGGCAACTCAAATGCCTCAGAATCCCTTCTATGTGCTGGGATTTCATGTCTTATGACATTAGCTTGGCATAGCTGTCAGCTACCATGTTCTACACCCCTAACTAAATTGCAGTTATGTCTCTAATTGAAACCCAGCATTATTTTATTCATCTCTACAGAGAGGAAACCCAGAACTATCATTCTGTACACACACCAAACCACAGGAGCCTGGGCAAGAGTCCGTAATGACAGGGCCTCCTACACAGTACATTTGCAAGCTTTCTACTAATTACATTAATTTTCTTTGTCTAGACTAACTTATTGCACTGAAGAGTTCCTTTTCTAAAGAGGGGTTGGACAGAGGGGCATCGTTAGTCCTTCGATTCCTGCCAAGTGAAGAGGAGAGAAAAACACAAATAGAACCAAGAAAACAAACAAAACAGAACCAGAAGATTTGCCCTTCAATGGGCTGTTTCCTCAAGCACATGCTGGTAGAAAATTGATTTGAGAGTCTGTGTTTTCGCAGGAGTGACATCGCTACCATTCACAGCAGAGAACACAGTAAACAATATACAAATCCAAAGAAGAAAGGTCCTTCTTAAGATTGTTAATAAAGAAGCAAATGGCACTAGTCAGTTTATTTCCTACATTACCAGCAAGAGTGAGAATTCTTTGGTTTTGTCCTTCTGCTTTTACGGCATCTTCATAGTTTATCTTTTCAGATTGAAATAAAATGGGCTTGTGTGGAGTTTCCTGGCTGCCCTTTGGCTCATGCTTATAGTGAACACCAAGAGAATTTGAATATCTTGGCCATAAGTTGTTTTGAAAATGTTCCTTGGACATAAACGTGAATATCAGCAGGTCATATTTTCACCATACTTAAAAGCCTAAGATGAAAATGAATGTGGATATTTCCAGATGTATGTCCTCGAGGATAGGGAAAGGAACTTCAAAGAGGTGCAGAGATTGCCCCAGTAGGTTGAGAGACCATGGGGCAAGGCTGGCACCTCCTGGGCTGAAACTGTACTTTGGTTGCCAAGTAGCCAAGGCCTCAGAAACATCAGTCCTGGCCAGGAGCCCTGGAAGCTCTATTCTTGTGGGACATTCTCTTCAGCCAAATTCTCAAGTCCCTGCTGGTTAACTCACTTCCTACTTTTCTGGTCAGTCATTGCATTTTTTTCCCCTACTTGCCAAGTTCAAAGACCTAATAGTTTCCTAGCATATGATGATGGGTTTTACTTTACTGTTGTCTTTTGTCTCCACTATGTTTTCCTTAATGGACCTACTTTTGAGTTTGGTCAGACTAATTCTCAATAGGCCAAAAATTTGAAGCTTTTCCCCGCCCCCCGCTTCTCCACCTCTTTACAAATTGTGCACGATAAGGATATTTTTCTAAAATAAACATACTGATAAATCCTCAAACTGGGGATGAATTGAAGAACTGATGCCATGTTCTTTCCAGCAGGAGAAGAAAATGACTTGAGTTTCTGTTTCTAAATCTGAGAGACTCATTGAGACAGATGTCACAAAGGGTCCAGAGTGTGTTTTGTATCACTGGTTCTAGATCGAGTGCAAATAATCTGGGCTGGGAAGATGCACCCATGGAAGCAAGCAGTGCTGTCACTGTCTTTATCACTCATTACTCCATGTTGCTACTCTGGGCCCCCTTTCTGGAAGAGGAAATTGTGCATTGATTAGATCAGTGGTTTTTAGCCAGGCATGACTTTTCCTCCCACAGGACATTTGTCAATATTTAGAGTCATTTTTGGTTGTCACTAATGGAGGGTGGAGTGCTACTGAAGGGTAGAATTTAGAGCTATCTCTCTCCACTCCATAGCAATTCAGCATTTTAATTTCTCAGGAGCTGATGTATTTTTTTTCATATAATGATGAATAACTTTGGATTTTTTCACTCTGTCAGAATTAGAGTCATCTGAAGCTTTGGCATAAGAAGATCATAAACAAGCTAATCTGCCATAAATTTTTGCTTATGCTTCTGATATGGGACAAGACCTCATAATTTTTATGCTTTGTAAGTTTTTATCTCTATCTAACATCTATCTATCTATCTATCTATCTATCTATCTATCTATCTATCTATCTATCATCTATCTATATTTATCTATCAATCATCTATCATCTATCATCTATCATCATTCTATCAATCATGCTTATAGTGAACACCAAGAGAATTTGAATATCTTGGCCATAAGTTGTTTTGAAAACGTTCCTTGGACATAAACATGAATATCAGCAGGTCATATTTTCACCATACTTAAAAGCCTAAGATCATCTATCTATCTAAGCAGTCTAATAAATTGAAGATTCTTGCCAAATTATTCATATCTCTGAGGAAGAAAGAGCTCCTTCCACTCTTACAAATTCTACAAGATTCCACCCCAAATTCACTTTCTTTGTGAAGTCTCTTCTTTTCCTTCCTACACATTCTCAAGATCCCAATAAAACATCAATTTCTCTGTGAAGCCTAAAATGTCTTAGACTGCTTTACTTCCTGAGGTTCAAAAACATTTTCTGGATAATTATATTATAATTATTTGTCTATAATTTTACCTACACCATCAGACCGTGAATACCTATGTCTGGGCCAGGCTTACTTCACCTTTGGATGGCTCTACAGATCAGGAGAGTAAGCAGAGAAAGCGCGTTGTGAAACATGATGGAAAATTCATCCAGCAATTATCACAAATAATCCATGTCAGTTTTAGGGACAAAGTGTACCTTTTAGAAAAAAAATATTAGACAGAAACACAAAATAAGTTATCAAAGGTAGCTTCTAATAATATTAACCTACCTTGGCAGTGATCTTTCATAGGAATAACCATGTAACTGTATTATTGATATATAAGCCTAGCACTACTTCTGAAATATCTTAAGAGAAATACCACATATAATTAAGATTATTATAATTTTAAAAAACATTAAATGCTTTTCTATGGAAACACAAACAGAACTAATGGGGGTTTATATATTCAAAATGCTCCAGTGATGACTTGAAAAACTCTTCAACAGTGTTCTGTGGTTTCTATTATTATAAGAAAAATGATTTCATTCTTGTATTTTTAACCATTTCCAAATCTGTCTAAACCACATTGACACATCTCTTTCACTCGTTTTGTGATTTTTGGAATTTAAAAATGTGTTTTTAGCATCCTGAATGCTACTACTCTATTCCTTTTTCCTGTCTATATCACCAATGTTATGTTACGTACGATTCATGTATGTGTTGTAAAGAGCTAAATTATCAGGAATCTCTGGCTCTTCCTATTCCTTCAGCCTATAAAATGTTATATAATTCCCAAAGTTCAAAACTAACATCACCCATACCAATTCATTTCATAGAGAAAATAAGATGGAATATTATAATTACCAAAATTTAGTGAATTCAAAACATGACTGTTTTGCATAAAACAAAACAAAACATTGACAAAATTGTTTAATTAACCAAGTAATAGTTATCAATTAGTTACTATTTTAAGACTCAATAAATGTTTAAAACAGAACTAATTCATTATAAACTGTTAATTTTCTCCTTGATCTCTCTGCAGAGGCCTTCAATTTCTCTAAGCAGAATTTATCACTTAATCATTTGCATTGCCCATTTTGTGTATGTCTTACGAGACCACTCACTGCCAGCTCTAGAGGGTAGGAGCATATGTACATGTCTTTGCAAGATTGTAGTTCATCCAAGAGAAGATTATCATATTTATCTCACCAGTCCCACAGTACCTACCATAGGGTTTTACACATAATTCACTAAATTCAGTAGAGATAGAGATTACAGAGAAGTTTGAAAATGCTACTACTTGTATTTGTGTTTCAAAGGTGTATATCCTTTTCATAGATTTTTAAAAACATAATGTAATATATTGGCACTGTCCATAGTATTTTGGGAAATGAAAGAGTAAATAAATTTTGATTTGATAAAAAGAAGTAGTTGTTAACACCTGCCTTGTCTGCTTAATGTTTTTAAGTACCATCTTAAATGTTGCTAACACAAAGAAGTAACTTGTCTTTCATGGGTTCATGATATGGTTAGGAAGAGAGAATACATATGTGAAAATACATAACAATATAGAATATCATGTGGAAATTGCTGGTGGAAAGCACAAAATGAATGTTTCGTGCCACAAGAATTTAGACAGGAGAAAATACCCTGAAGACTGCAGTCCCTGTAGTCTGCCTAATGAGGGATATGGAATTGGCCTGGCCTTAAAAGGAAAAGAAGTATTTAAAGGGATGTGAGGATGAAAGATCTTGGGAGAAGTGTGAAGGAATGCTTTGGAGGGTGAAATACACAAAGCATGGCTACAAAACAAGGGGTAGATGGAAGAGGATAGGATTATTTTTATGTAAAAGAGTGGAAGAAGGTTAGAAAGGTGCATTGAGGAGATAAGGGTGGAAGTGGGCCATTCAGACTTTTAAGAACCTCAAGTATCAAACAAAGGAATTTAGATTTGATCTTGATAAATGAAAAGCTTTTTAGCAGAGCAGTGATGTGTATGAAGAGGTGTTTAAGGAGGATTAATATGGCACTTAAAGGAAATTTCTGGGGACAGAAAGATCTTTGGGAGAAAATTCTAATTGTCTACTTATTATATGAAAAAACCATCAAAAAGAAGTCAGGCGCCAGCATAGTAAATGGTGATTAACCAGTTATTAAATAAGTGAGTAAAAGGATGAGAGAATAATAAAAGTTATCTGACAGCAGAAAGAGAAAGGAAGGTAAGCATATCAAATCAGTGTAAAGAAAGGCTCAACAGGATTCATTTAGTACTAAATTGTTTTTTTTTTTTTTAAGGGAAGAGATTATATATGTATTTTTGTTTATGTTTCTGTATAAGACATAGAAATAGAATTGTGGCCCTCATTCTTATAAAATATCTAAGATTTTCTTCTGAAACTTCCAAATCTTATATAATTGCTCAAATTTAATTTCTTATTCATATTTTTTTAGAACATTGCTTGTAGTTCTCTTAAAGCTCTTATATTCTGGTCTATATTGTATTATTTTTGTACAAGATTCAAAATGCTTAGGCTTCAGTTGATGGAAACATAATGTTTCCAACAACATGCATATAAAGAAGAAACTGGTTTTGGTAAAAAATACATGACTCTAGTTTAAAATATTGAGCATCTGAAGTAATTGCAGGATATTAGTAAGAGGTATCTAATTGACAAAGAGTGAGTTCATGACTGAAAATTTGGGAAAGTTGTCTTTTTAAGCCACGAGAAAGAGAAAAAGCAAAAAGGTTGTAAAAAATGAATGTTCAAAGAGAAATAAGGGGGAACAGTGAAGCCAAAGACTTTCATTTTAATGAAAACTTGAAAGGTAAAACAAGAACTAGATTCAAGTGGAATCATATAAACTAAACAAGGAAAGGAATTTTAGAAGAAGATATAGAGTAATCTAAGAGAATAATGACTGAAAGAAAAACCTTTGGATTTGGTATTTAAGGAACCATTGGTATTCACTAGAAAAAAAAAGATCCAGTCAAGGAAGCAACCAAAGTCAGAACAAACTGTTAAGAAGTAAAGCAAGGAGTGTACAGAGAGAAATATATGTAGACTGAAGATAACTTGTTAATTATGCAATCAAACTAAAAAGAGATAAATCACAATAAGGTAAGAAGCTGTATGTGTGTAGCAGGGTGGGTTAGTAGGAGATTTGAGTAGATTTGCAAGGTAAAGAACCAGTATAGAGTGAAAGATTAAAGATACAGCAAAAATAGTGTGCATCAGAGCATCAGAAAGTATAGACTTCAAAAGCCTATGGAGATTTATAGGACTAGGATGACCAGGAAGAGAGTAGCTGTATGAGAGAGCAGGTGAAGCTGCTTCTCTGAGATAAAATGAAAGAATGAGAGGTTCAGGAAGCTCTGGGTATGTGCTTTTAGATCATAAGAGATGTGGCTCTGAGTCATGCAGAGAAGACAGGGAGTAAAGATGGTAGAGAGTTGAATGTATGAAAAGAAGTGAGGACAGTAGAGGGGTAGAACTGTGAGAACAGACTCTACAGGCAAATTAAAGCATGATTAAGAGACAAATTAAAGGCATGAGGACCTAAGTGAGCTAACAAATTAATAAGTTGTAAAGAAAAATGGCACAATTTCCTGCCTTTGTCCAGCAATGTTGAGAACACTGAGTAATGGCAGGTCCAAGATAGTGCATAGGAGGATGTGGAGCTTGCTACCTTACAACCACCTTAAATGTACACCTGTATTTAGAGTAATTCCTTCTAAAGATAACTGAGGGCCAACTGAACAGCTTTTGCATAACAAATAAGAGAGAGACCACATAGAGAAAGCTGTAGAACCACAAAAGCTCTCCAGGGGCTGAGGTAACTCTCCAGGACTAGAGAAACCAGTGTGTGCCATTATTTATATTTCCCCTGGACTTGGATAGCAGGCAGGAGCTCTAGCCAGGTGCTCTGGATGACTTGCAGAACTGTTATAACACATCTCCAGTCTCTTTTCCTCGAGGTGGCTCCAGCAAGAACAGTAAGACACTATAGCACGTGCACACGGGGCCCTTCCACCTGAAATATGATCCAGCAGGTACAACAAGGTATTGTTGTGCATGCCCAATGGGCTAGGTGTGCACATAGGGCTACTCTGCCAGGATAAAATGTGGAATTAGTAGGGCGCAGTGGTGTACACACACAGAGCAGGCCTGCCCAGACCCAGCTCAGGCAACAGACAATTAAAGCAACAGGGTGAGCTATGCATGCATGGGGTAACCCCATCCAGATAAGAAGGACAAAGAAACATGCAAATTTCAGGCTACCATGCACTGAATCTGTCTGGCTGTGGACGGCCAGAAAAACAAGGAGCTATACTGCACATGTGTGTACATCAGGCTGCCTCCCATAGAACCTGTTCCTTCTGGCCAGGCAACACCCCAGGAACTGCATGCACCCTGCTTCCGACTATGACTGCCCTGTCGAAATCATCTGGCACACAGTCTACACAGAGCCTACTGTTTCAAGATTGGGAGAGATAGCTATTTTATCTAACTCATAGGAAAAAACACAGGAAATCAAACAAAATTGAGAGACATAAGAATATGCCCCAAATAAAGGAACAATAAAAAGCCTCACAGAAAACTCTAATAAAACAGAGAGATAAGAAATGTGCCTGATAAAGATTTCAAGGAAATGGTCATAAGGATGCTCAAAAAACTTGAGAATAGAATAGAGGAACTCAGAGAGAACTTTAACAAACAGTTAGAAAGTATAATAAAGAGTCAGTTAGTTTAAAGGATACAATAACTGTACTGAAAAGCACATTAAAAGGAACTGACAGCATATTAGATAATACAGAAGAATGGATTAGTGAGCTGAAAGAAAGAATGGTAGAAATAACCCGATTGGAAAAGCAAAAAAGGAAAAAGAATTAAAAGATATGAGAATAGTATAAGAGACCTCTGGGATAACATCAAGCATACTAACATTCACATTATAGGAAATTTAGGAGAAGAGAGAGCAGAAGGGGCAGAAAGTATGTTTAAAGATATAATGACTAAAAACTTTCCTATTCTGGGGAAGTAAACAGATATCCAGGTTCAGGAAGCACGGAGAGTTCCGAACAAGCTGAACCCAAAAAGGCCCACACCAAGACATACTGTAATTAAAATGGCAAAAATTAAGGATAAAGACACAATCTTTAAGGCAGCAAGAGGAAAAAAATTCACATACAAGGGAAACCTCTGAAGGCTGTCATCTGATTTCTCAGCAGCAACTTTACAGTCTATCAGGAAGTGGAAAAAAATATTTAAATGATGAAAGAAAGAAACTTACAATCTAGAATACTATACCTAGTAAGGTTATCATTCAGAATTGAAGGAGAAATAGTTACCCAGAAAGCAAAAACTAAAGGAGTTCACCACTATTAATTGGCTTAACAAGAAATGTTAAAGGGTTTACTTAATGCAGAAAAAGCCATAATCAGAAATAAGAAAATACAGGAAAGAAAAAAAATCTCACTGGTAAGAGAAATATATAATGAAAACAGTGAATCAAATTCTTAAAAAGTTATTATGAAGGTTGAAAGACAAAAGTAGCAAAATTAACTATAATCAAAAATAAGAAAATACAGGAAAGAAAAAATGTCCTGGTAAAGGCAATGTATCATAAACATAGTAAACCTACGTTTCTTTCTTTCTTTTTTTTGCAGGAAAGCACAAGGTTTATCATAGCAAAAGTATACACTTAAGCAAGAAGTGTGGGCGAACTCAGAGAAAGAGTCATGCTGAGGCTGTTCGAATTATGAGTCTTTGTTTAAATCTACCTCTTACAAAGCTAATTCGAAGGTTGAAAGACAAAAGTAGTGAGATTAACTTTACAATAAACAGTCAGTGATACACACAAAAAGATACCAAGTATGATGTCAAACACATAATGTGTGGAGGGGTCATAGAAATGTAGTGCTTTTAGAATATTTTGAATTTAAATGTCTATCAGTTTAAAGTAGACTGCTTTAGATATAGATGAATAGATATGACCCTCATGGTAACCACAAATTGTAAAACCTACACAAATATACAAAAATTAAAAGAAAGGAACTCAAACAAAACACTAAGGAAAACTGGCAAACCAACATGAAGGAGATTAAGAGAAGAACAGAGAAGAACTACAAAAACAACCAAAAAATTAATAAAATGACATAAGCACATACCTATTAATAATTACTTTAAATATAAATGGATTGATGTTTCAATCAAAAGATAGGGTGGCTGAATGGATAGAAAAACAAGTCACATCTATATGCTGCCTAAAATAGGCTCAGTTTAGGTCGTATGCCAGAAGCATACAGGAAAAAACTGAGGTGTGTGGATGCAGGGCAAGAACTGGAGGGACAGTCACCATTGTCCCTTTGTTAAGCCCTCTTCTTACTCAGCCGGCAGGTGGGTCCTCTGTTGAGTCTTCCACCCACATTACCAAACCTAAATTTGCATTAGTCTGGTGAACAAACTTGCCCCAACCTGATGACTCCCTGAGACCCTGATCCACACAACCTGCATACCACCAAAGGCCCTTTAAGAGGCAGAGAGCCAGCCTCAGCCCCACTGAAGTCTACTTTAAAAACTATGAAAGATCCTTTTGCTGAGCTTCCCCAGGCTGGGTACTGGTGACAGTTGATCTTAGTTCAGCTTAGAAAGTGACCAAACACACATAGTTTTGTAGCTCCTATCAGGTAGCCCTGAGAAGATCACAGGCAGCAGTTGATATTGGCCTGCACAGGCGTCCCTCCCAAAGGGCTCCAGAACCAACACACCTGGAGGCTAGAGTTAGACATTAACACAGCACCACCTGATTAGCCTCACAAGTGGCACACCCAAAGAGTGGTATTAACAGGAACATGAACCCGCTGGGGGAACCCCACTCTGGAGAGTCAGCCCCCACACCACAGCTCATACACTGTGAGTGTGACCAACCCTCACATCCAGTCAGCTGGAGAGTCAATACCATTCACCGATGTGCCCAAAACAATCAAGATTCAACTACAGCAGGAGGGCACAAATAATCCACACAGGGATTACTTCTGGAGCATCCAGTGCAGGTGAGCAGGGAGACTACATCACTGAGCCACACAAGACACATATTACATAAAACCACCCAGCCGAGACTGGGACATGTAGCAGACCTACCTAATACATAAATATGAACACAGAGGCAGCCAACATGAGAAAATAAAGAAACATGTCCCTAATGAAAGAACAAGAGAAAACTCCAGAGAGGGAGAAAAAAACAAAACTAAATGAAATGGAGGCAAGCGACCTACCAGAGAGACTTCAAAACACTGGTTATAAGGATGCTCAATGAACTTAGGGGAGGAATAGCTGAGCTCAGTGAGAACTTCAACAAAGAGATAGTAAGCATAAAAAAGGACACAGAAATCATGAAAAAGAAACAGTCAGAAATGAAGACTACAATAACTAAAACAAAGAACACGCTAGAAGAAATTGACAGTAGATAGGATGAAACGGAGGATCGAATCAGTGATTTAGAAGATAAGGTAGCAGAAAACACCCAATCTAAACAGCAAAAAAGAAAAAAAAGAAAAAATTTTTTAATGAGAATAGTTTAACAGACCTCTGGAATAACATCAAGTGTAACAATATTTGCATAATAGTAGTACCAGGAAAAGATGAGAGAAAGCAAGGAAGTAAAAACCTATTTGAGGAAATAATGACTGAAAACTTCACTAACCTGGCAAAGGAAATAGACATACAAGCCCAGGAAGTGCAGAGAAACAAGGTAAAACCAAACAGACTCACAAAGAGACATATCATAATTAAAATGGCAAAGGTTAAAGACAAAGAGAGAAGCCTAAAAGCAGCAAGAGAAAGGCAGCTAGTTACTTATAAAAGTATACCCATAAAAATATCAGCTGATTCTCAACAGAAACTTTGCAGGCCAAAAGAGATTGGTATGAAATATTCAAAGTGATGAAAAGCAAGGACATACAACCAAGACTACTCTACTCAACAAGGCTATCAATTAAAATCGAAGGTGAGAAAAAGTGCTTCTCAGGCAAAAAAAAAAAAGCTAAAGGAATTCACTACCGCCAAACTAGTATTACAAGAAACATTAACAGAACCTCTTTAAGAAGAAAAGGAGAAGGGGAAAAAAACCATAAATATGAATAATGAAATAGCAAAAATTACGTACCTATCAATAATCACTTTAAGTGTAAATGTAAATAGAGGAAATGCTCCAATCAAAAGACATAGGGTAGCCAAATGCATAAGAAAACAAGACCTATGCATATCTATCCACAAGAGACCGACTTCAGATCAAATAACACACACAGACTGAAAGTAAAAGGATGGGAAAAGATATTTCATACAACTGGAAATGGGAAAAAAAAGGTGGCATAGCAATATTTATATCAAACAAAATGGACTTTAAAACAAAGGATATAATAAGAGACAAACAAAGACATTACATAATGATAAAGAAATCGATCCAGCAAGAAGATATAACTCTAGTAAACATTTATGCACCTAACATAGTAGCAAATATAAGGCAAATATTGACAATCATAAAAGGAGAATTTGACAGTAATACAGTCATGGTAGGAGATTTTAACACCCCATTGACACCAACAGACAGATCTTCCAGACAGAAAATCAACAAGGAAACAGTGGCTTTAAATGATACACTAGACTAGATTGATATAATTGATATTTTTAGAGCAATTCACCCCAAAGTACAGAATATACTTTCTTCTCAAGTACACATGGAACATTTTCCAAGATAGACCACATTAGGCCACAGGACAAGTTTGGTAAATTTAAGAAGACTGAAATCCTATCAAGCATCTTCACTGACCACAACTGTATGAAACCAGATATGAGATTCAGTTTTTTCTTGTAACTAGATTCAGTTACAAGAAAAAAAATGAAAAATACGCAAACACATGGAAGTTAATTAGCATGCTACTAAACAATGAATGGGCTACAATGAGATCAAGGAAGAAATCAAAAGATACGTTGACAAATGAAAGTAAAAATATAATGACCCCAAATCTATGAGACAAAGCAAAAGCAGTCCTAAGAGAGAAATGCATAGCAAATAGGCCTTCCTCAAGAAACAAGAGAAATCTCAAATAAACAATCTACTTTACACCTAAAGGAACTAGGAAAAAAGCAAACGAAGCCCAAAGGAAGTAAAAGGAAGGAAATAATAAAAATGAGAGTGAAAATGGAAAAAAAATAAGAGTATAAGAAAACAATATAAAGATCAGTGAATCCAAGAGTTGGTTGTTTGAAAAAAATAAAAATGGTAAACCTTTAACCAGACTTATCAAGAATAAAAGAGAGAGGACACAAATAATGAAATGAAAAAGTAACAAGTGACTCCACAGAAATACAAAGGATTATAAATAAAAAAATACTACAAGCAATTATATGCCAACAAATAAAACAATCTGAAATAAAAGGATACACTCCTAGAAACATACAATCTTCCAAGATCGAATTAAGAAGAAACAAAATATCTGAACTGACAGATTACTACTAATAAAACAAACCATTAATCAAAAAACTCCCAACAAACAAATGTCCTGGACTGGAATGTTCCACAGGTGAACACCTATTGTTCTCAAACTATTTCAAAAATTTCAAAAGGAGGAAAGGATCCCTAGCCCATTCTATGAGGCAAACATTACCTTGATTACAAAAACCAAGTAAGACATCACACACACACAAAAAAATTTATAGGGCAATATCCCTGATGAACATAGATACAAAAATCCTCAACAAAGTATCAGCAAACCAAATTCAGCAATACATTAAAAATCATACATCATGATCAAGCAGGATTTATTTCTGGGATGGAAGGTTTGTTCAATATCTGCAAATCAATTAACGTGAGACACCACATTAACAAAATGGAAGATAAAAATTATGATCATATCAATAGATGCAGAAAAAAGTGTTTGGCAAAATCTAGCATCCATTTATGATAAAAACTCTCAGCAAACTGGTATTAGAGGGAACATACCTCAATAATAAAGGCCATATATGACAAACCTACAGTTAACATCATACTCGATGGGAAAAAACCTGAAAGTATTTTCCTTAAGATATGGAAGAAGTCAAAGATGTCCACTTTCACCAGTTTTATTAAACGTTGTATTGGAGGTCCTAGCCACAGAAATCTGACAAGAAAAAGAAATAAAAAGCATCCAAATTGGAAAGAAAAGGAAAAGCATCCAAATAATGACAAACTGTCATTATTTGCCAAAGACATGATACTGTATAAAGAGAACCCTAAAGACTCCACCAAAACACTTTCAGAACTGATAAATGAATTCAGTAAAGAAGTAGGATATAAATTTAATATTCAGATTGCATGTTTATACAATAGTGAAATAATAGAAAGAGAAATTAATTATCTCGTGGAAGACTGGGAAAAATGGCATAGAAGATAGAGACTCTGTTCATCCCTCTGGTGACCAAATCAAAGTTGTGACAGAAACAAGGAGCAAACAGCAAGGAAAATCGCCTGGGATCTAGAGGAATAAGTCATACAACTAGGGAGAAAACCAAGAAAGCACCCTGCAACAGCAGAAGGTAGGACGGAGCTAGGACATGGGGATGCCAGGTCCCCAGCGGCTGAATGAGATGGAGGGGTGATGGACCTGCTCGCTCTGAACACCAGTGCCTATTTGGCACCAGGGACTTAGAGAGAAACATTGTCGGAGTGAGGACGTAGATGAGATTCGCTCTGTACAGAAGTGCTGGAGGTCTCCATTGTTCCCTGTTGAGCCCTCCCCATCCCAGTGTGTTGGACACAGCATTGCCAGAGCCATAAGGTCATCAAATTGGATAACAGAGGTCACTCTGCTGACAGGATTCCCTGAAACCCCGCCTCCCCCAACTCACGGCTCCACCAAAGTCACATTTAGTTGTGTTCTCAGGGAGTCCTGTGTCCTTTGCTGAGCAGTGCCAAGATTCACACTGGTGGCAGCTGACCGCAGTTTCTGGTGTGGCCTCTTGAGGCAACTATAATAAGCACAGCATCTGTGGATTGCTTGCTGAATCTTAACAGATGGCACTGGAGGGGCACAAGCTGGGGCAAAACTTGGCCTGCAGCTGAACCCCTCTCAGGACTGTGCCTCTGGACACCTACTACACAAAGCCACACTAATAAGACCGGAAGACTTAGGAGCTTTGCTTAGTACATAGGAACAGATACAGAAAAGTAGCCAAAATGGGAAGACAAAGAAGCAGAAACCATATGAGAGAAGAGAACAGAGAACCAGAAAAATGGAGTCAGCAATCTCAGATATAGAGTTTAAGAGTTCAAAATACTGGTTATAAAGATGTTCAATGAACTTAAGAGAAGTGTAGATGAATTTAGTGAAAACTTTAACAAAGAGATAAACCTAAAAATGGAAATGGAAATTATAAAAGGGAACCAGTCAAAAATCAAGAATACATTACCTGAGATGAAGAGTATATTAGAGGAAATCAATAAGGTGGATAAAGAAGAAAATCGAACTGTTGATATAGAGGATGGGGAAGCCAAGGACACCTGGTCAGAATGGCAAGATAAAAGTAATCAAGAATATAATAATATAAGGAGCCTATGGGCCAAAATTAAGGGTAATAACATTTCTGTTATAGGGTTACCTGAAGGAGAACAAGAAGTTGAATATATATTTGAAGAAATAATGATGGAAAATAGGAAATAGACATACAATCCCAGAAAGATCAGAGAGTTTCAAAAAAATTGAACCCAAAGAGGCCCACACCAAGACACATCATACTTAAAATGCCAAAGGTTAAATATAAAGAGAGAATCTTAAAAGCAGCAAGTGAATAGCAATTAGTTACCTACAAGGGAGCTCCCATGAGACTGGCATTTGATTTCTTAAAAGAAACTTTGCAGGACATGAGCGCTTGGCACACAATTTTCAAAGTGTTGAAAACCCAGCATCTACAATAAAGAATACTTTATCCAGCAAAGTTATCACATAGAGTCGAAGGACGGATAAAGAGCTTCCCAGACAAAAATAAGCTAAAGAAATTCATCAACACCAAGCCAGTATTATAGGAATAGTAATTGTTGGAGGGACTTCTTTAAAAAGAAAAAGTATGTATCAAAAACATGAAAAAAAAATGGTAATAACTACATTCCTATCAACTACTACCTCAAATGGAAAAGAATTAAGTGCTCCAAACAAAAGATAGGGAAACTGAATGGATAAGAAAACAAGACTACTACATATGCTGTCTATAAGAGACTCACTTCAGATTAAAAGACACATACAGACTAAAAGGAAGAAGATGGAAAAAGATATTGCCTTGATGGACCTAGAGGATATGGCATGATTTCACAAACATGTGGAATCTAAAGAACAAAATAAACAACAACAACAACAACAAAAACGTGAACAAACTCATAGATACAGAGAATATTTTGAGGGCTACTAGATGGGAGGGGGTTTTTGAGGATGGTGAAAAAGGGCAAAAGGATTAAGAAGTACAAATGGATAGATACAAAATAGTCATGAAGATATAAGGTGTAGCATAAGGAAAATAGTCAATGATGTAAAAAATATGTAAGGGGGAAGAAGGATACTTCATTTAGAAGGGTGACTACTTCACGAGTTATATAGATCTCTAAACACTACACTGTACAACTGAAACTAACATATTATTGTATGCCAACATTAATTGAAAAAGAACTCATTGAATTGTGCAATGTAAATACAAGCAACTAATTATTATACTTAAATAAAGCTGGAGGGGAAAACAATCCCATTTGAAATTGCATTTAAATTAACAAAATACCTAGGAATAAATTTAACCAAGGAGGTAAAAGACCTGAATTCAGAAAACTATAAGACACTGAAGAAAGAAATTGAAGATACAAATAAACGGAAGCATATACTATGCTCATGGATATGAAGAACTAACATTGTTAAATGTTTATACTACCAAAGCAATCTATAGATTCAATGCAATCCTTATCAAAATACCAATGGCATTTTTCAGATAACTAGAACAAATAATCCTAATATACATATATATATATATGCATACATACATATACATATACATATACACATATATAATCAGAAAACCACTAAATAGCAATAGCAATCTTGAGAAAGAATAACAAAGTTGGAGGTTTCATGGTAAGTGATATCAAACTATACTACAAGGTATAGTAATCAAAACAGCATGGTACTGGCATAAAAACAGACACATAAATATAGAACTGAATAGAGAGCCAAAAAATCAAACCCAGGCCTATATGGTCAACTAATTTATGACAAAGGAGAGAAGAATATACAGTGGAGTAAATACAGTCTCTTAAATAAATGGTTTTAGAAAAACTGGACAGACACATGTTAAAAAATGAAACTAGACCACTTTTTTATGCTATATATATATAAACTCAAAATGCTTTAATGATTTAAAGTTCCCAACCATAAAACTTGTAGAAGAAAAGAAAGGCAACAAACTCATTGACATTGCTCTTAGTAACATTTTTTTTTTTTGATATATCTCCTTGGACAAAGGAAACAAATGAATAAACAAACAATAAAACAAATGGGACCACAGCAAAGGAAAAATTTTTATACAGTAAAGGCAACTAGCAACAAAACAAAAAGATAATCTGACAAGTGGGAGAAGATATTCCTCAATGATATATCCAATTAGGGTTAAAAAACTAAATTCATAAAAACAACAACAACAAGCAACTCATACAATTTAACACCAGAAAAACAAACAATTCAAATAAAAAATGGATAGAGGATCTCAATATAAACTTCCCCAAAGAGGCCATAAAGATGGCCAATAAACATTAAAAAATACTCAACATCACTAATTAAAGAAATATAAATTAAAACCACAATGAGATATCATATCACACCTGTCAGAATGGCTATCATCAATAAGTAAACAAACAAGTGTTGGTAAGAATGTGGAGAAAAGGGAAGCTTGATACACTGTTAATGGGATTGCAAATTGGTGCAGACACTACAGAAAACAGTATGGAGAGTTAAAAATAGAACTACCTTATGACTCAACAATTCCACTTTTGAATGTTTATCTAAAGAAATCCAAAACATTAATTTGGAAAATTGTTTGCACCTCTTTGTTTACTGCAGCACTATTTACAAGAGCCAAGATATGGAAGCAACCCAAGTGTCCATTGATAGAAAAATGGATAAAGAAGAAATGGTACATATATACAATGAAATATTACTCGACCATAAAAAATAATGAAATTTTACCATTTGCAACAACATGAGTAAACCTAGAGGGTATCATGTTAGTGAAATAAGTGAGACAGAGAAAGACAAATACAATATAATTTCACTTATTAGTGAAATCTAAAAATTAAAATAAATTAACAAACAAAACAAACTCATAGATACAGGGAACAAACTGATGGTTGCCAGGTGAAAAGGGGGTTAGAAGGATGGGTGAAAAAGTTGAAGGGACTGAGAAGTGCAAGTAGGAAGTTACAAAATATTCACAAGGATGTAAAGTACAGCATAGGGAATTCTGTCAATAATATTGTAATAACTATGTATGGTGACAGGTGGGTGCTAGACTTATTGGAGAGATCACTACTTAAGTTATATAAATGTCTAACTGCTATGCTATACACCTGAAGTGAATACAATATTGAATGTCAGTGTACTTGAAGAAATTAAAATTAAAAAAATAAAGCAAGATTACATAATGTAGAAGTGACAATCTCCTCAACAAGTTCTGTTGTGGGAACTGGTCAGAACATGAAAAAAAAAAAAAAGATACTGAAGCACTCTCTTATACCATATACAAAAATAAACTCCAATTGAATTAATGACTTAAATGTAAGATCTGAAAACATAAAACTCCTGGAAGAAACTATTCAGAGTAGACCATCTTAGTAATTTATTTTTGGATATGTCTCATTGAAGCAAGGGAAACAAAAGTAAAAATAAACAAATGAGACTTTATCAGACTAAAAGATTTCTGCACTGTGAAGAAAACCATCAACAAAACAAAAAGCAACCTACTGAATAGGAGAATATACTCTTAAAAGATATATCCAATAAGGGGATGATTTCCAAAATATATAAGGAACACATATGACTCGATAACAACAAAAAATAAACAATGTGATCAAAAAATAGGCAGAGACCATGAGGAGATTTCTCCAAAGAAGACTTATAGATGGCCAACAGACACATGAAAAGATGGTTAATGTCACTAATCATCAGGGATATGTAAATCAAAACAGTAATGAGATACCATCTCACATTTTTATTATCAAAAATAGAATAAATGTGTTATAGAGGATGTGAAGAAAGCAAACCCTTGTGCTCCGTTGGTGGGATTGTAAATTGGTGAAGTCACTATGGAAAACAATATGGAAATTCTTCAAAAAAATAAAAATAGAATTACCATATGACCCAGTAATTCCACTTCTGGGTATTTATCCAAAGCCGGGGGAGGGGTCACTAATTGGAAAAGATATGTGCACCACTATGTTTACAGAAGCATTACAATAGCCAAGGTATGGAAGCAACCTACATGTCCGTTGGTAGATGAATGGATAAAGAAGATGTGGTACATATATATGGAATGGTATGGAAGGTATGGAAGCAACCTACATGTCTGTTGGTAGATGAATGGATAAAGAAGATGTGGTACATATATACTGTGTATATGGAATATTACTCAGCCATAAAAAGAAAGAAATCATGCCATTTGCAACAACATGGATGGACCTAGAAGGTATTACACTAAGTGAAATCAGTCAGATAAAGACAAATATCATATGGTTAAACTTATATGTGGAACTTAAAAAACAAAATAAATGAACAGTCAAAACAAAACAAAAACAGACAGAAACAGAGATCAAATGGATGGAAGGAGATGAGAGATTGGTGATAAAGGTGAAGGAGAATATAGTCAGTAGCAGTATGATAAGCTTGCACAGGTGATTGACAGGTGATTACCAGAGGTAGTGTGGTGATCATACTGTAAAGTTTATAAATGTCAAATCACTATTTTGTACACCTGACACTAATATAATATTGTATATTAAGCATACTTAAAGAAAAATAAAATTAACTAAAAATACATACATACATATTCCTGCCATTTGGGGCAATATTGATTGTCTTAGAGTATATTATGCTAAGTGAAATTAGTCAGATAGAAAAAGACAAATATTTCATGTCTTCACTTATATGTGGTACTAGAAAAAAGACAATTGAACAAAGAAAACAAAACAAGAACAGACTCATAGAAACAAAGAACTGATGGTTGCCAGAGGTGAGGGAGGGGGCGGGGTGGATAAATGGATGAAGGTGACTATCAGTAATACTGTGATAACTTTGCATGGTGACAGATAGTTACTAGACTTAGTGTTACTAGACTTATGATATCATATCATAAGATATGTAAATGTTGAATCAGTGTGTTGTACATGATAGCTATTATAAGGAAATTAAAAAATGAATAGTTTAAAAATTAATATTGCATAAATGTGGGTATGATTCAGGACTGGGAACAACATAACCAAAGGCACAAGGATGAGATTTGGTGTGGGGGGTTTGGAAGTAATGAGAAAATAGAATAAAACAAAACAGTGTCAAATCAAAAGCGAGAAAAGACTGTTCTCTGTTAAAACAGAAAGATGGAAGTAGAACTCTATTAAATATCTTTGATATCTAGCTTATACTTTTTGATGTTTTGCTTTATAATAACATTTCCTTTTCCATTCTTACATTGTACATCCATCTGTTTAGTCAGACTGAAAAGAGTATAGATATTTTTGTTACATACTAATTCAAAATGGCTTTTATTGCATGTTGCAATGTTTTGAATAATCAAAAGCAGGTATTGCACTGAAATATGCAATAAATGGAATTTTCAAACATTCACAACCTATATTATTTAAATTATGTCCTTCTATCGATCTCCACCCTCTCCCCGCTGCCCCCAGTAACCACTAGTCTAATTTCTATCTGTGAGTCTCTATTTGTCATGTTTATTTTGTTACTTTTAGTTTTATATCTCACATCTGTGTGAAATCATATGGCTTCAACTTTTTCTGTCTGACTTATTTCACTGAGCATGATAATCTCAAGATCCATGGGGTCAAATATTTGGTGGTGGAAGGAAATTTAACTTATCCATTGAGTGATGCGAAAAATAAATAAATAAATAAATAAATTATGTCCTTCATACATTTGGATATATTTCAATTACTATAGCAAGACCATGAAGATCAACTAAAATAGAAACTTAGAATTTAAAAAGAATAATAATTTTGAAAAAAATTGTTCCATGGTTAAAAGAATCTATTAAAAATGTTCTATATGGGCTAAAAATTTTGAGATGTTCTTTAATTAATAAATAAATAAATAAATAAATTATGTCCTTCATACATTTGGATATATTTCAATTACTATAGCAAGACCATGAAGATCAACTAAAATAGAAACTTAGAATTTAAAAAGAATAATAATTTTGAAAAAAATTGTTCCATGGTTAAAAGAATCTATTAAAAATGTTCTATATGGGCTAAAAATTTTGAGATGTTCTTTAATTTGATTTATTTTGTTCTATTCTGAAATTTGGCTGTTTTTTTCATCTTCCTCATGTGTTCAGTGGTGCTCATCCAAGCAGTCTTCTTTAACAGTGGAAGAAACTTTGCAGTTCGATCTCCTCAACAAAGGTTCAAAGTTAAATGAAACATTGGTTCTTGGGAATAAAATGACTGTGGATGTTAAATCCTCAACATCTAAAAAATATTTGGTTGATTCGTGTTGAAATCTGAGTTAAGTAAAGAATGCATATATATTTTTAAAAATAGCAACTGGGTGGCTAGGGTATACAAGATGATTCACTTGTCAATGTTTATTCTCTGTTCCTATTAAATTTTGTACAACTACATAGAACATTTATTGTCTATTTAAAGAAATAAACCTTAAAACTTAAAAAAATGTATATTTTGAGTATTGAGGTTTAATTATCTAAACTTTTAAATGAGCATTTGAAAGAGGTACTTTTAAAGTATAAGCACAAATAAAAATGGAAAACAAAACAGACAATATGTGGTTTTCTTTTTCTCTACTTAAATGTTAAGTCTGGCATTAGGTATAACTATTGAAGGCAACATTTGTTGAATTAATGGAGACAGGAGGAAGAATCACTCTACAAAATCGTAACTTCTTAGAGTCAGAAGGGACCTGAAAGATTATGCCACCCTTCCTTATGAATTTTATAGATTAGGAAAACTATGATTTCAAGAATAATATAATGTAGCTGAGCTTACATACCTACTTAATGAATAATCCAAAACATTAGGCCAGAACTTTTGGTTTAGTCAATGTCTTCCATTGCAGCATGGTGCCTCATAAATTTTTCTTAATCTGCATAATTAACTGAATGACTTTCTATATAAAGCAGATTTTTTTTTCTTGTAATAGCATTAGAATCCTAAGGTATACGTAATTGTGTGATATTTAATTTAGTTTTCTGCCTTCAGCAAACAGCTGCATTTAAAGAGTAAGAAGTACAAATTGGTAGTAACAAAATAGTCAAGTAAAGTACAGCATAGGAAATATAGTCGATGATATTATAATAACTGTATAGTGCCAGGTGGGTACTAGACTAATAGAGAGGATCGCTTCATAAATTATATAAATGTTTAACCACCATGCTGCCCATCTGAAACTGTCAACTGTAATTAAAAATAAATAAATAAATAAATCATAAAAAATAAAGTGTTCCACTAAAGGAATTTCTAGTATCTATCTTTGAAAGTGATTCCAGTTTTTAGTCGTCACTTTTTTAAAGACTTCTTTTTTTTCAGAGCAGTTTTAGGTTTACAGCAAAATTGAGAGGAAACTATAGAGATTTCCCATATATTCCCTGCATCCATACATGCATAACCTCTCCCATTATCAACATCCCTCACCCAAATGGTCCTTTTTTAAAACCAAGAATGAACCTACATTAACACATCATAATCACCCAAAGTCTATAGTTTGCTTTAGGGTTCATTCTTGGTGTTGTACATTCTGTGGGCTTGGATAAATTGTATAATGATCTGTATCTGTCATTATAATACAACTTAAAAACAAAGTAACAAACAATCCAATTAAAAAATGGACAGAGGACCTGAGCAGACACTTCTCCTAAGAAGGCACGCAAATGACCAACAGACATATGAAAAGATGCTCAACTTCACAAGCTATTAGGGAAATACAAATCAAAACCATAATGAGATACCACCTCACACCTGTAAGAATGAGTATTATCAACAATACAAGTAATAGCAAGTATTGGAGAGGTTCTGGGGAAAAAGGAACCTCATACACTGCTGGTGGGAATTGTACCAATGCAAATTGGTACAGACACTACGGAAAACAGTATGGAGGTTCCTCAAAAATTTAACAATAGAATTACCATATGACTCAGCAATCTCTCTAATGTGTATCGACCCCAAAAATTTGAAAACATTTATCTGTAAAGTTATATGCACCCTGATGTTCACTGCGGCATTATTGACAGTGGCCAAGACAAGGAAACAACTGAAGTGCCCTTCAATAGATGATTGGATAAAGAGGATGTGGTACATATGTATAGTAGAATATTACTCATCTGTAAGAAAAGTTGAAATACCTCCATTTACAACAATGTAGGTGGATCTTGAGATTATCATGCTAAGCGAAATAAGTCAGACAGAAAAAGTTGAGAACCATATGATTTCATTCATATGTATGATTTTAATAAAACTGAAAGCAACAAATGAACAAGGCGAACGAACAGAAATTCATAGACACAGATAACAATTTAGTAGTTACCAGAGGGGATTGGGGGAGAGGGATAGGTAGATAAGGGTAAAGGGGTCAAATATATGATGATGGTAGGAGATTTAACTTTGAATGGTGAACATACAATGAAATACATGTATGATATATTATTGAATTGTACACATGAAACCTATATAATTTTATTAATCAATGTCACCCCAACAAATTTAATACAAAATAATTGATTATGTATGTGGGGGTTTATAGCTGGGCTTTCTATTCTGTTTCATTGATCTATTTGTTTTTATTCAATATCATATTCTTTTGATTACAATAGCTTTGTAATATAGTTTGAAATCATTAAGTGTGATGCCTCCAGCCTTATTCTCCTTTATCAAAATTGTTTTGGCTATTTGGGGTCTTTTGTGGGCCCATGCAAATTTTAGGATTTTTTTTTCTATTTGTGTAAAAAATGATATTAGAAATTTGATAGGAATTATACTGAATCTGTAGATTTCTTTGAGCAGTATAGACATTGTAACAATATTAATTCTTCTAATCCATGAGCATGAAGTATATTTCCATTTATTTGTCTTCATCAATTTATTTCATCAATGTCTTATAGTTTTCAGTGTGCAGATCTTTCATTTCCTTGGTTAAATTTATTTCTGAATATTTTAGTTTTTGATACTGTTGTAAATTGAATTATTTTCTTAATTTCTCTTTTTGATAGTTCATTGTTAGTGTATAGAAATGCAACTGAATTTTTTATATTGATTTGCACCCTGTAATTTTACTAAATTTGTTTATTAGTTCTAACAGGTGTTTTTTTTTTTGGTGGATTCTTTAGTGTTTTCTACATATAAAATCATGTCATCTGCAAATAGTGATGGCTTTACTTCTTCCTTTCTGATTTAGATGCCTTTTATTTTGTTTTCTTACCTAACTGCTCTGGCTAGGATTTCTAATACTATGTTGAATAAGAGTGGTAAAGGTGGGCATTTTTGTCTTGTTCCTGATCTGAAAGAAACATCTGAGTATGATCTAACATCTGAGTATGATGTTAGCTGTGGGCTTGTCATATATGACCTTTATTATGTTGGGGTACATTCCATTTATGTTTAATTTATTGAGTTTCCTTTTTATCATGAAAAGTTGTTATATTTTGTGAAATACTTTTTCTGCATCTATTGAGATGATCATATATAATTTTGATCCTTCATTTTGTTAATGTAGTGTATCACATTTATTGATTTGTATATGATAAACCATCATTGCATCTCAGGAATAAATTCCACTTCATAATGGTGTATGGTTCTTTTAATGTGCTGTTGAATATGTTTTGCTAATATTTTGTTGAGGAGTTTTGCATCTACGTTCTTTGAAAATATAGGCCTATAATTTCTAGAAAATTCATATTTTTAATTTGGAAGCTTTTAGCACCTAAACTCAAATTTCAGATTTTAAAAATCCCTAGTTAATTTCAAAAGAAACATAAAATTGTAGGTGATCACTGAATAAGCTTTAAAAATAAGTTTACATGTTCTATAATTTTGAGATATGTAGTTCCTGAATTCTACTTATTTCATTTTGAGAATCTCTTTAGTTTAATCTCAAGAATTTTCAGACTTCAGCCCAGGAATCCCAGGTAGAAAAGCTGGTGAACACAAATATTGGATTAGTTCAGAGTACTGAAATTTATTTCAAAATGGCACCTCCAGAAACATAGGTGCAGTGTGATAATTTTTTTCCCATAGAGTCTACACTATTTGATTGTAATAGTGGTAACTCCCAACTCCAGCTGAACTCATCCAAGTAAGCAATCATTTTTATGAGTAAATGTTGACATGGACAAACACATTTCCATAGGTAATGTATTATTAAGTTTTTATAAAAATTGAAATTTTTACATTGTCATATTTCATATATATAAGAACATAAGAATATATTTCATATATTCTTAACAGTTATATCTCAATTCAATAATTACAGTATGTTTTCTATTTTGGAATTTGAGTTAGCATATATTGTCCCCTTCCTCCCACATCCCCCCATTAGTTACACTAATGTTAAGAATCAATCACAGTTTAGGAATTATGACAATAAACTGGGAGTTCATATTTTATAGTGTTGAAGAATGATAAATTGGGGGGTTGGAACAGGACTGGGTTCAAGTCCTGGCTTCCTTGTGCTTTGGTTTCACATCTCTAATAATGGGTTGTTATAAAGGACTGAATATAGTTAATATATGCAAAACACCTTGCACAGGCCCTGGCATAAAACTTGAGGCTAAAAAGTATTAGAATTACTTATGGTTATTGACAATGTGAAAATGTGTAAGGGTTGGTTTATAAAGTGGGGTAAATAATTTAAGTATTTGTAAAAAGAAATTAAAATGTTTAGGACCAAGATAAATCAGAGTTGAATCACGTAGATGAAACTGTAGCAGTGTTTGGTATGCCCTCCTACTGGATGGAAACGAAATTGTATGAACTAGAATTGAGTGCATACTCCTGGAATGTTGATGGCACCCATATTTTGAAATAGATGATACATTTAAAGGACATTTATCAACAGATCAGGAGATTAGTGTAAAATGGGTCTTAAATAATTTTAGAGTTTAAAAAGCTTGTACTGGGAAGATATTTAAAGCATTTTATTCATTAACTACTCAACCCTACTATCCTTGCAGAATAGCATGATGTTAAATAAATAAAGTAACTGCAGTTAATTCGTAATTACCGCAGAACAGATAGATTTCAATCACCAGGATATTTTAGTCACTTTCAATTTAATAGTCATGGCTCTTCTTTACGCTGTCAAAGTTTTCTAAGATATGACAAAAATTAGCTTTGTGACATCTCCTTGCAGTTTATAAGAGTTTCTATTAGAGTATATCCTAATAGTATATATTCAATAAATGTTGTTATAAATAATGAGATTGACTTTAGCCATCATTTTTTAATTAATTCCATTTTTCTCTGTCATTAGATTCTAATATCCATAAGTGGCTTCATATAATATACTCATTTACGTTTAATGCTTAAAAACTAAATAAATATTCAGCTAATGTTATAAATCAGATTTAATTTTAATAAAATCTTAAAATTTTTTCTTATTCTTTGCTAATGCTGAAATACAAAAATCTCTGAAAATTTCTGGAAATTTTGCCAAACAAGGAGCAATAAAAATCAAAGAGGACCTTTATTTAAAGACAGCAAATTGAACATGCACAAAAATTGCCACTGCTTCCCCTAAAATCACTTAAATGACAATTAAGATATTAAGAAAAGGAGGAGAGTATTAGATTAAAGAGAGATATAAACCAAAATTGATATAAATCTAAATAGGATAACAGATGATAGCAACAAAATTTTGTAGACTGCCAGTATCAGGGTTGATAATTCTCTGAAGCCCATAAGCCAGCATGGAAACGTCAAAAAGCAAATGAGTGCATAAGTAATCTTGCACAAAGGGGTGGATTTGGGTCTTAAAAATAAGGAAGTTGAAGGCCTGTTTAAGAAGGAATTAGAATTCCAGCACCCCTACATCTCTATATAGAAATTGTCCTACACCAGAGTGTGATACATATTTATTTTTCTGAACATGCACACACACATACACATACATATGTATGTTCAGTCTTTGCAGATGGTCAAAGCAGAGAGTCTCTGAATGATAGAACACTACTTAAGAGTGAGGACATCAGCTCCCAGAACTGTGTCAGCCAGGCTTATACCTCCCAGCCAGGATAGAAAGAGCCTTTCCTGGGAAATCTGCTAACTTACTGGAAAGTTTTTAAAAAAGGCCTAAAGATACTGGCTTTGGGGTCTCCCCAAATAAGAAAACTAAATTAGATCACTTCACAGCACATTCCACAATTAGCGAGTCTACCCATGGTATTGTGCTGCAAATCAGTTTTTTGTGCTTTGATTTTAAATACATACTACTATCCACCAAGCATCATTTGGCAGACATCTAAGAAAAGCAGCTAACATTAAACAGAAAATCTCAAATAAGCCAACCAATGGGCAAAAACAATTAGAGGAAAGAGAGAACCATTCAGGGAGAAGAAACTTCAAAATTCTCAGGTAATATGTGTTGCATCCATGGGAAAAAAAGAAGGCACAGCCAAGAAAGGACTCTTTAAAGAACAAATGAGAGGTCTTGGAAATTAAAATTACTACAGCAAAAAAAAAAAAAAAAAAAGAGAGAGAGAGAAAAGAAGCAAAAAAAAAAAAATTCACTTTAGTAAAACACTCATAATGGAAAATTTCCCCCGAAACACACACACAAAGAGAGGAAGGAAGGAAGGAAGGAAGGAAGGAAGGAAGGAAGGAAGGAAGGAAGGAAGGAAGGAAATGGGAAGATAAAGTTAAAGTACTCTCCCCTAATTAAAAACGAAGTGACAAAGATAAAAAAAATAAAAGAGAGATGATTAAAAAAAATTAAAGGGCCTGTCCATGAGGTCCAATATCTAAATAAAAAGAATTACAGAAAGAGCAGAAGAGAGAAAATTATCAACAAAATAACTGAAAAAATGTTTAGGCACATCAGAATCCACCAATATTTAGCACAGTGAATGAAGAATACATCCCCAAAACACCTGTTAAGAATTTTAAAAAGTAGGACAGGTGAAGATTCCAAATTCTTCCTGAAAGGGAAGACAAACAAACAAGTCAGAATAGTTTTTATACAAAGAACCAAAGGTAAAAATAGTATTACATTTCTCAACAACTATGCTGAAAGCAGAAGATAATGGAACAAAGACTTCAATATTCTGAGGCAAAATGATTTTCAAACTGAAATTCTCTTTAAAACTAATAAATCTATTTTAATTCATTAACTTATAATTTATTAATATATATTTTTCAGACATTGATATATATATTTTTAGAAAATTTAATCTTCCATATACTTTCTCTAGAGATACTTCCAGAGTGTGCTGCATAATTAACTAAGAAAAAAACTAGGAAAGAGAAAGACACGGGATCAGAAACAGGCAGTAAACCATGCTTGTTAGAGAGATTCCCAAAGATGGTTGCTATGCAGCTGACCTGAGGAATAGTCACCCAGGTCAGAGCAGGTCAGAGGGTGCTCAGACACACTACCTCAGGAAGATGAAAATCTGAGAATATCTAATGTAATTAAAATATCAACAGAGATTATGCAACTAATGAAAAATCGAGGGCTGGAAAGGCACTTAGTAGAAAGAAAATGAAAATAAAAATAATTCAGGGAAAACAAAAACTTATGCAAGAAAGACAAATAAATAATAGTGTACTA
This sequence comes from Pteropus alecto, assembly GCF_000325575.1. NCBI lineage: Eukaryota > Metazoa > Chordata > Mammalia > Chiroptera > Pteropodidae > Pteropus > Pteropus alecto. Next base: position 1,156,568 of record NW_006443262.1, on the reverse strand, counting down.
TGTAGCTTAGTTATGAAGTATGCATACATACTTATAATGTTATAAGCAGTTAAAATTTTATCTAATCAAAATTTTGTATTAGGAGAATGGAGGCATGAGGAGTGTATGTGTATTTGGGAGGTGGTAGTCATTGGTTTTGGGTGGCATGAGATGACAGAGAGCTCAATATTCATCTTCCACAGTGAGGAGTCTGTAGATATTGCTGACAACTGAAAAAATAAGATTTTGTAATAGCGGCATGTGTTATAGAGAGATAGAAGTAAATATCAAAAGTATCAGCTAGAAACATTGGGAATAATTGCCTTTGGGGAGCTGAAATTTTGGGATTAAGTTGGCAGCTGAAGGACTTTGGATTTCTTTATCAAGCTTCAGAGAAAAATTTGCCTCTATAATATGAAAGTGCAACTTTAATGAAATAAAAAAATAAACTTAAAAAGAAAAATGCCTGAGAAGCATATATAGCATTCAAATTACATAAATAAAGCCCATATAAAAACAGACTGAGGAACTTTAGCAAGTTCTGAGTTATAATTGCAATTTTGATAATTAGTGAAATACATCGATTTCTTTTTTTTTACTACATTTATTTCTATTAATAGAGTGGGCAAGGAAGAAACTGAAAAGTGGGAAGGGCCTTTCTTGGACACTCCACAACTGGCTTAACCAGCAGTTCTTGAACTTGATCTTAGAACTTATTTTACTCTTAAGCAGTTTTTGAACTTGGTCTTAGAACTTATTTTACTCTTAAAAAATTATTAAAAGCTCATGAAGAGCTTCTGTTTCTGTGGTTTATATTTATCCTATTTAACACATTAAAAACTACAACTGGGGAAAATTTAAATAGTAATTTATTAATTTATTTACAAATAATAAATTCATTGTGTGTTTTTATGAAAAATAACTATATTGTTGAAAAAAGAATGGTGATTTTTATATAATTTGCAAAACTCTTTAATATCTGACTTAACAGAAAAAAGCTGGATTTTATATCTGCTTCTATATTCAAGCTCTTGGATTGTTTTGGTTGAAGCATAGGAAGAAAATCTGGTCTTACAAAGATATGTAATTATGCAGCCTTTCTAGATAATTATCGTGGATATATTTGGTAGCAAACCATAACTTGGCATGAAATCGTTTCATAAGCATAGTTGAAATGTGAAATTCAAAATGATATTAATAAACTTCTTGAACTCTGTTACATTAAAATTCTTTGAGAATTCAGGTCAAGATGGCTTCAACTTCACTAAACTGATTTATAAGAAAAGTTATAGGACTTTTTTAAGAAGAAGAAAAAAATGTGAAAATAAAATCGCAATGGTTATATATTTATCAATAATTACTTTAAAAATAAATGGATTAAATGCTTCAATCAAAAGGCACTGGGTGGCTGAATGCTTAAGAAAATAAGCCCCCTACATATGCTGCATACAGAAGACTCACTTCAGATTGAAAGATACACAGAATGAAAGTGAAGGGATGAAAATAGATATTTCATGAAAATGGAAACAAACAAAAAAATCTGGGGTGCTTATATCAGACAAAATAGACTTTAAAACAAAGGCAATAACAAGAGACAAAAAGGACCCAGTAATCCCCACTTACTGGGTATTTATCTGAAGAAACCCAAAACACTACTTTGAAGAGACATGTGCATCTATATGTTCATTGCAATATTACCTACAATAGTCAAGATATGGAAGCAACCTGGGTGTCCTTCAGTGGACGAAGGGATAAAGAAGATGTGGTACATATAAACAATGGAATATTTCTCAGCCATAAAAAAGAATGAAATCTTGCCATCTGCAAAAACATGGATGGACTTAGAGGGTATTGTGCTGAGTGGAGCAAGTCAGATAGAGGAAGGCAAATGACATATGATTTCACTTATATGTGGAATCTAAAGGACGAAATAAACGAACAAAACAGAAACCAACTCATAGATACAGAGAACATTCTGAGGGTTGCAGATGAGGGAAAGATTGGGGCTTGGGGGATAAAAGGGGGTATGGGATTAATAAATACAAATTGGTAGTTATGAAATAGTCCTGGGTATATAAAGTACGGCATAGGGAATATAGACAATAATATTGTAATAACTGTTTATGGTGTCAGATGGGTACTAGATTTATCAGGATAATCACTTTGTAAATTACATAAATGTCTAATTAGTATATTGTGCACCTGAAACTAACATAATGTTGTATGTCAACTATAATTGACAAATTTTTTAAATTATTAAAAAAAGAAAATTAAAAAAGACTTTTTAGAAAAAAAAAGCCACAATTTGAGAACATAGCACACCTTGATTTGTACATTTCTTAGTCTTTCACTCACATATGAACCTGATGACTTTGCGTATAAAAACATGAAAGAACCTATGCGGCAGTCTAGTTCCAGAATTTCCAGAAAGATTAACTTTCTTGTAATTAAAAGGAGAGAAGCTTGACCTTCAGAAGTTATTTCAGTTTGCCTGTATGTCCTCAAATAATTTTGAATAAAGACAGTGTTGAGAGTACTTTGCCATAGTCACAGTCAGGGATATATGAAATCATCTTTCATGACCCCGAGATTTGGCCCTACAAAAAGTTAGTCAACAGTGACTGTTCCTCTTAGGCCTGGCAGTGGCATTTAACATCTTCCCTTCTTTTGAAACTCAGAAAACAATGGCGATACTGTCTTCCATTTTCGGACCTGTCACAACTCTCACCAAAAGATCCCCGTGAAGAGGTTTTTATCTAATGTACTGATTGAAGTGTGTCCAATTATTATCACTTCTCCTCAGATTGGCTTATTAAAAGACATATCTATAGGAATCATTAAACAACTCCTATTTGGAGTTCATCAATCTATGCTAGGTAAAATTTAGCTTCCAAGCACAGACACTTTCCATAGAAACAGATATGTTTAAACAAACGAACAAGCCACCAAACTCATAGAAAAAGAGATCAGGTTTGTGTTTACAACAGGCAGGGGGCAGAGGGAAGGGGAATGGAGGAAGGGATGTAACATACCACACGGTGCCTATAGTTAATGTTGTATATTTTACAGGAAAGTTGTTAAGAGAGTGGATCCAAAGAGTTCTCGCCACAAGAAGAAATTTTTTCTTTTCTCTTTATTGTACCTATATGAGATGATGGATGTTAACTAAACTTATTGTGGTAATCAAACCATCACGCTGTACACCTTAAACTTATACAATGATATACATCAACAGTTTCTCAATAAGACTGAAAAAAAAGAAAAAAACATGAATTGTCACCCTACTAAATGTCTTAGTATTATTACGACCTTTCGGACTGACAGAAACTCTCTCAGGGACTCCTTCTGGGCTCAATGGGTTCATTGCAGCATTATTTACAATAACCAAGATATGGAAGCAACCAAAATATCAGCTGATAGACAACTGGATAAAGAAGATGTGGTACATATATACAAGCAAATATTATTCAGCCTTAAAATAATGAAATCTTGCCATTTTCAAACAACATGGATAGACCTAAAGAGTATTATGTTGAGTGAAAAAGTCAGACAGGTAAAGACAAATACTATGTAATTTCACTTATATGTGGAATATAAAATATAAAATAAATGAACCAACAAAGCAGAAACAGACTCATAGACACAGAGAACAAATGAATGGTCACCAAATGAAATAAGCCTGGGGGAATGGGTGAAAAAGGTGAATGGGATTAAGCAATACAAATTGCCAGCTATAAAAATAATCACAAGGATGTAAAGTATAGCATAGGAAATACAGTTAATAATATTGTAATAACTATGTTACAATATAGTTATTACTGGTGCTAGACTTATAGGGAGAGACTCCTTCATAAGTTATATAAATGCCTAACCACTATTCTGTCTACCTATAACTAAGATAATATTGTTTGTTAACTGCAATTGAGAATTAAAATAAAATAATAATTTAAAAATATTCATTGGTCTACCATTCACTTTGAATAAATCTTTTACCCATGTATGATTTTATCATTACCATGCATTTGCACACTGAATTGCTCAGATCTTCAAAGTGTTGACACATTTATTATAAAACATGAAAAAAAAATCAACCTTTATATCACCACCAACTTCATCAGGAAATTCTTTAGCAAGCTCTCAAGGTACTGGTGGTAGGTAAAATTTGCCAAAATTTTGATATTCACGTGAAAGCTCAGATTTTTTTCATTGGCAATAAATACTGTCAGTTGTTTTCCTTGAAGTCATTTTGCTAATATTTAAGAAATTTTCTTCTAAACACTCATGTTGGACTAACCCTAGTTTGTCTTGAGGTCTTTTTTTTTTTTTTTTAAGTATAAATATGTTCCGTGACACATAGTGTTTAATGGTGCTCAATGGTGTTCAGCTCAGTTGCACACATGCTTTACTTCAAAGCAGTCATGATGTTTCATTGTGCAGCAGGAGTACTTTCTGTGTGCTTCTCATTTTCCACATAGAATGTTAAAAAAATCTACTCAAGGATTTAGATTTAATAAAATTAAGAATTTTTACCACTGTAACAAGAATGTTTTTATGTGAAACTGACTATTTTTATTCTGTAAGTGCATGGCAGTATACGATTACCAGCACAGTTTGGAGCCACTGCTCTAAATGGTGCTGAGACACCAGCAGTTTTATTCACCACTGCTTTATACCATCATTGACATGTCAACACAGTTATAAAAACAAATAATGTCTTAGTATTATTATGACCTTTCAGACTGACAGCGACTCTCTCAGGGACTCCTTTTAGGCTCAGTCATAAGCTGCTTGGGAGTGGGGATTGATTCTTACTCATCTTGGTTTCTCTAGAACTGTGTTTAGAGCATAATAAGTGGTCAAAAGTGTAATGGACTGAACTAAACTGAATGAGGAGGATAGTTCAATAAAATATTTTTCACATAAAAAACAATGGGTAAATTAATGGGAGAACATTATAAGAGGTGGATCTTTGAAAAATGAAGTAAAATTTCCATTTGATATTTTGTTTACTATTCTCTTTAAAACTCAAACTTTTGCTTCATCGCCCTCCTCCCACTGCTCCCTCAACTGACATGGCATTGTCTTACAGAATGAAATAACCTAAAGCCAAGCCTCGCATTCAAGCTTTCCCCATCTAGCTAAAACCAATGTCTCCATCTGTAACTTCTTCTACCTGATCCCCAGTTAATCATCTTGCTCCTTTCAAATAACTGATGATTCAGTCCCCCCGTTAGTAATATCCTTTCACTACTCCCTAGACTCTATTTTTTCCCTTGCTTTTAATATCCAGCTAAAACCCAAACATTTATATAATGTATTTCCTGGTGACCTAACCCTAGTGATATAGCCCATCCCTGACCAACTATTTAGAATAGTTTAGGTCACATGATTTAACATTTTATTAGTAGGTAATCATCAATTGCTTGCTAATTGATTCATGTGTATTAACATCTTATTTCTCTTGATATCAAGTTCTTAGGGTATAGACATCATCTCTTTCAAGGTGAGACCAAAAAGGAAGGAGACAAGTTCAATATGTGGCTTGAGAACCAATAATTACTATATAATTTGTCATCACTTATTTTTCTTATAGACCCCATACTGTTTAATATGGTATAGGCTCACCATAGGTCTTCAGCAAACACTTGTGGACTAATTGAATGCAGAAAGCAAGGGTTGCTATTTGGGAGAAAGATTACCCACAAGGGAGTTAAATGGCTTGAAGGATTATATGTGGTGAGTTTGAACAAAGCAAAGCCAAGTAAAATTTTCAGAATTCCAATTTTCCAATTGATTTCCATTACATTTTATTTGTCACCATAATAGGCTCAGACAAGAGTGGAAATGGAGAATGCAGTTACAAAAAGAATAAAATCTTTGGTTTTATAAATAAATGATTTCACATTAAATAGCTCTTTTAATAATAATAAAATAAAAATTTCTCAGAGTCAATCATTTAAAAGTCTTGATAGAAGATTTTCAAAAAAGAATTCATTGAGATGCCAGCTGAACACAGATTTTCTCATCAATCACAAAAATTAATGCTGCATTAAAAAAAAACTGCTATAGGAACTGTGAAATGGAAAAAAATATATATATATATAACTTATTTTTCTTCAGATATATGGATTATATAACTTATTTAGTCCTCCAAGCAAGTTTTCAAAATAGGTATTTTCCTCTTTTAGAGAAATAGTAACTAATATTTAAAAAGAATAAGGAACTTGTCCAGAATCACAGAATGTCTAAGTTGTGGGTCCCACACTGGGAACTATTATTGTCTGAACCCTAAAGTTACCTCTCAATCTTGTAAAGTGATTGCTTGTTTTAATAAAATATCAAATGGATGAAAAATAGACTAATTAAATATTTGACAAGCTACTCTGTGAATATTTAATGCAATACTATACGCCTTTTTGTTAATTCAAATATTTTTTACAAGAGAAAAATAAAACTTTTTTGAATGAGGTGTGTTTGGGGTCAGTAGTTACTTAGAGGGGAGGTGATGCAATCACCTGCTTGTTGCTGACTCAGAAATGTAGAACAATGGTAAATGAGAACAGATGGTCCCAAAGTCTCATTGTGTTTGTGTGTGTGTGTGTGTGTGTGTGTGTGTGTGCGTGTGTGTGAACTATGTGCCCCTGGCTTAAAAAATCTACAGATGTGGCATTAGATGCCCTTTTACTATCGTCCTTTTACCTTGTCAATCTAATAAAATGACTGAAATTGAAAAATGACAGAGCCACTTGTACACTTTAGAAGCAGCCCCGCCTCTGAGACACAGCCATTTTGTGCTCCAGGGATCAGGATTCCTACTCTAACAGGTGGTGTCAGAAAGACAAATCTAATCCTCCAGGGGCTGCTTTGGTGTTCAGTTTCACCTTTCACAGTAGGTGTAATCCATGCCGTCAGTTTAATATTTCTCTGTGGGAAAGACACCAAGAGACAGGATACTGGAGAATGTCCTGGGATTTCCAATATCTCTAGAGAAAGTTATTTATATCTGATGTAGGGTTTTCTTTTTAGGATTTACTATGTAGACATTTGGATAACTATAGGGTTGCAGTGTACATATATGTGTGCATGTGCAGACACATATTTCCTTTTATTTTAACATCTCTTTACACACCCATTGCAATGTGCTAAAAAAATGCAAAGACATGGCTGGAGAACACAGAGCTCCTTGGGCTAAATTCACAGTAGATGGACTTCTGTCTTTTTGTTACTACATATTAAATGGTAAGAAGTAGGTTAGCAAAACTTGCTGTATGAATATATTCTGTAACATAATGGCATAACAAATTGATTTAGACAAGAACAGAATAGCTGAGAATAGAAAAAATGTTCTGTACCCACCTATTAATCCAAGTATGGTATAGAATTGCTACCTTTTGTCTAAGTTTCCTAGAACATTAGTCAAGGGGATCCATGTGAAACTTGGGCAGTCCCCATAGCAACTGCTGAGGAGCTTGGTGCCTGAGAGTTAGTGGATGCAATTAGAAAGACCAGGTAGACCTGGAACCCAGGTCATTTTGTAAACCTCTCTGCTGGCAGGGCCATGTATCTAGAGGACCTTGTCTAGCCCACCTCTCCATCTTACCCCTGTGTTTCCTTTAATCTCTTTCCTTTTCATGTTCCTGGTTAAATAAAAGACATAGGAAGACTTGTTCCCAATGGCCTTTATATCTTCAGTGTTTAGGGATATATTAAAGGCAAGATTCTTATGAGTACTCAATGCTGAGGTTTCTGAAATAACTTGTTTGGGGAGAGGTGGAGGTGTGACAATTTTAAGTCATGTTAGTCTGTACTTCCACTCTTCCTTTCCTCAGAGATGGATTTAGAAAAAAGTTAAATAAGTTTAACCCCAGGGCCCTTTAGGGGCTAGCAATATGTTCACATGGTCATATGGTATTGTAACATTTGCAAAGGTAAGATATACCAGCTGCAATTGATTAATACTGAATATCTTTCTATTTCAACTTGCCCCACTGCACGCTTTCCTGTGTCAGGTCACTGATGTAGCCATGGGCATTTTTTGCACTTTTCATTTCTAGGGGAACTAGAGTTGGAGATACATTCATTTTGAGTTTAGTAGGCTGCATTTATGTGGTTCACACTCACTCTTGTACACGAGTGAATGAGCCTTGAGTAATGGAATACCTTTCAGAAATACTGGGTTGACTTCCTTTTTGTCAGAGTTATATATTCATAATTTTGTTTTTTGTTCCTTAAAGAAGTTCCCCAAATTAAGTTTCAGGATATAAATCAAATCCTGAGTTTCTTTTATATGTCTCTTGGTGTTTATCTTATGTTAATGTTTTATTCTACTTGGATAGAGTATAACCTGTTGTTGAATGTATGGCTGTCAGATCCTTATTACACTTTTTTCAGGTCAGAATAAAGTTCTGTTCTTGAGACATGCATAGCCTATGTATATTATAATGTCAAATTGTCATTTGCTATGAAATGATAGTGTCAAATCAGCAATATGAATTATTAAAATTAAATGCACCTTTAATTTGCTCAAATTTAAGTATACCATTTTTTCATTGTACTTTATAAATTTGTGTAAGAAAGGTGTGAGATATGAATAACACTTTACAGATGATTCTGTAGGCTCTGTTTTTGCCAACTGTACTTATTAGGTACAATCACTTCAAATACATATATTACGAAGTTATTCCTATTTATAATTTCCTCCATAAACTTAATATCATTAAATTTTTCCAAAGTTTAAGAGATAGTCGTCTTTAACTGATATAAGAGACTTCTGTATGCTCACGTAAGATTTTTTTTTTTTTTTGGTAGTAGTAGTTTGCATCAAGGACACAGATAGACACTAAATCATTTACTCTCTTCAAGTTTTTGTGGGTTTTTTTTTGAAGCTAGGGAATATTTTTCCTTGACATTTCAGCATTAAGCTTTAAATTATTGGTTAAATATGCTAAGAAATACAAATATACAGCATTTTTCAACAGACATTGTAGACTAGTTTAATAATAGGTTACAAATTGAGGACTTCTACTACTGCCCAAGATGAAAAAATAAAAAGTACTGAATTAATGTTCTTGTCTGAAACAACCAAAACCAAAACCACACTAAAACAAAACAGAGTATTTGAAACAATGGTTTTCAAGACACAGAACACAAGGAAACAAAAGACAGTGATTCTTGAGAAATGGAAACTAACAACATGAACCTTATGATTGCCCCAGATTACTTATTTGAGGGAAGGGAACACAGGTAGAGCCCAGTGGACTTTCTGAGTTGAGAAAATAAAGCTGAGAGTCTGGGGAAAATCAAAGCAGTTAGATTTCTCAAAAATAGAGTCTATAAGAGGATAGAGCAGCACTTCTAGAAATGAAAATTACAATATATGAGATTAAAAATACACTGAATAGGGATTAATCAGAGATTATATATTGCAAAGGAAAAGATTAATGAACTTGAAAACATAGCAATAGAAACTACACAAAATAAAACAGAAAATATTTAAAAAATAAAAAGCATCAGTGAGATGTGGAAGGATTTCTCAGGTATAATATATGTATAATTGAAATCCCCAAGGGAAGGAGTATGGCAAAAAATAATTTAATAAACAATATCCTAAATTTCCCAAATTGAAAAATGTATAACCAACAGATCTGAGAATTTCAAGAAACCCCAAGCACAGAAATATGAAGAAAATTACATCAAGAAACATCATAATTGAATTGCTCAAAAGCAGTGAAAAAGAAAAAAAAAATTACAAAGCAACAAGATAAAAAAAGACATTATGTACAGAGAAATAAAGATAAGAATGAGAGTAGATTTCTCTTTGGAAAGAATGCAAGTGAGAAGGCAGCGGAGCAACATCTTTAAAGTATTGAAAGAAGAAAAATTAATCAACCTAGAGTTCTATATGCAGCAAAATTATCTTTCAGAAACAAAATACAGACTTTCTTAGATATGCAAATATATAGCTGAAAGAATTCATCACTAGCAGACTCACACTATCAAAAATGTTAAAGAAAATTCATCAAGTAGAAGAGACGTAACACTAGATTAATATATGAATTTACACAAAAATATAGAGCACAAATGGTAATAAAATGAGAAATTATATAACTTTTTTCTTATTGTTTCAGTCACTTTAAGAGATAAGTTACCGTTTAAACAAAAATAATGCATTGCTGTGTTTACAACATATGTATAAGTTCAATATTTAACAATCATAGCACACAGACCAGAAGGGAAGAAATGAGAGTATACTATTTTAGGCTATTTTGTCATACATGAATTGTATACTATCACTTGAAGGTAGAATGTGATAAGTTAAAAATGTGTACAACAACAAGGATTATAACTATAAGCCAACAAATAAGATAAAATGGATTCATAAAAAAGTTCTCAGTCCAAAAGAAGGCAGGAAAAAAACTAAAGGGGAACATAGAAGAGATGATATACAAATACAAAATAAATTGGCAGATGATAGACTTAAACCTAGCCATATATCAATAACTGCATTAAGTGTAAATGATTTAAACAACAGATTAAAAGAAATATATTTCCGGATTGAAAGAAAAAGCAGCTCTATGCTGTCCCCAACCCCTGGGCTGCAAACCAGTATCAGTCTGTGGCCTATTAGGAACCAGGCCACATAACAGGAGGTGAGCATCAGACCAGCATCGAAGCTTCATCTATATTTGTAGCCGTTCCCCAGCACTAGCATCACCGCCTCAGCTCCACCTCAGATCATCAGGCATTAGATTCTCATAGGAGCACCAGTCCCTGGTGCCACAAAGGTTGGGGACTGTTGCATGAGGACATTTTAAATATAAAGACATAAATAGGTTAAAAGTAAATGGCTGAAAAATGATATGCCATGGTAACACTAATCAAAAGATATCCAGAGAAGCACCTAGATTGAAAGGAAAAAGTAGCATTATCTTTGTTCTCAAATGACATAATTGTCTATGCAAAAAATCTGATGGAATCTAAAAAGGTACTAGAACTAACATGTGATTTAGCAAGGTTGTAGGATATAAGATCAGTATATAAACATCAATTGTACTATTATATACGAGGTACAAATATAGAAAATTAAAATCCAAAAAGCAGTATTATTTATGATAGCAACAAAAATATGAAATACTTAGGAATGAAACTGACAAAATGTATGCAAATATGTAAACCGAAAACTATAGAACATTGCTGAGATAAATTAAAGAAGACAAGTAAATGGAGAGACATATCTTGTTCATGGGTTGAAATAATATTAAGATGCCAACTCTCCTTAAGTAGATCTACTAATTCAATTCAATTTCAATAAAAATCCAGCAAGTTATTTTTTTTATAGATATTGTGAAGCTGAGTCTAAAATTCATATGGTAATGAACAGAACCTAGAATAGCCAAAACAATTTTGAAAAAGATCAAAGTTAGTATGTAAACACTATCTAATTTCAAAACTTCTTATGAAGCTACTATCATCAAGATAGTGGGGTATTGGTATCAAGACAGACAAATTAACCCAAGTTAAAGAACAGATTGAACAGAAATAGACCCACACATGTATAAAAAACTGATTTAAATTTTTTTTTATTTTTCAATTAAAGTTGGCATTCAATATCAGATTAGTTTCAGGTGCACAGCATAGTGGTTGGACATTTATGTAATTTATGAAGCGATCCCCCCATTAAGTTTAGTGCTTATCTGGCACCATGCATAGTTATTACTATTATTGACTATATTCCTATGCTGTACTTTACATTCCCATGACTATTTTGTAACTACCAATTTGTACTTCTTAATCTCTTCACCACTCCTCTAACTACCCCCTACCCCCAGTCTGGCAACCATTAGCTTTTTTACTATATCTATGAGTCTGTTTCTGTTTTGTTTGTTCATTTATTTTGTTGGACCTAGAGGGTATTATGCAAAGTAAAATAAACAACTGATTTTGTCAAGGTTGTAAAGACAATTTAGTGGAAAAAGTATAGATTTTTCAACAAATGGTCCTGGAATAATTGGATATTTGTATATGAAAAAAATGAACCTTAATCTGTATCTCATACCATATGCAAAAATTTACTTGTGACAGATATAAATGTAAAACATAAAACTATAAAACTCTAAGAAAACACAGAAGAAAATCTTTGTGAACTGGGATTAGTCAAAGATTTCTTAGATATGATACACAAAGTATAACTTATAAAAGAAAAAAATAAATTGTATTTCATCAAATTTTAAAATGTCTGTTCTTCAAAAGAAACTGTGAAAGATGTGTTAAGAGAATGAAAAGACAAGCCATAAACTAGGAGGAAATATTTGCAGAACATATCAGATAAGGAACTCATATCCAGATTTTATCCTGAAGTCTTAAAACTCAATAAGAAAACAACCCAACACATGGGCAAAAGATTTGAATCACCACTTTACTAAAGAAAATATATAAATGGCAAAGAAGCACATAAAAAGATTCTCGACATCATTAGTTATCAGGGAAACACAAATTAAGATCACAAAGATACCACTCTATACCTATTAGAAAGGCTAAAATTTAAGTCACAGCATTATTCATGGTGGCCAAGACATGGAAACAATTGAAATGTCTTTCGATAGATGATTGGATAAAGAAGATCTGGTAAACATATATAATAGAATGTTATTCAGCTATAAGAAAAGAGGAAATACTGCCATTTGTGACAAGTCAGAAGAAAAAGCTGAGAACTATATGATTTCACTCATATGTAGGATATAAAACTGAAAGCAACAAACAAGACAAACAAAAACTCATAGACACAGACACTAGTTTAGTGGTTACCAGAAGGAAAGGGGGTTGAGGGGGAGATAGATAAAGGCAAAGGGGTCAAATATATAGTGACAGAAAGATATTTGACTTTGGGTGGTAAACTTATAATGCAATATGCAGATGATGTATTATTGAATTGTACACTTAAAACCTATATAATTTCATTAGCTAATGTCGCCCCAATAAATTTAATAATAATAAAAAAAGAATAGCTAAAATTTAAAAGGCTGACCATATTGAGTGTTGACAAGTGTATGGAGAAACTGGAACTGTTATTCACTGCTGCTGCAAATGTAAAATGATGCAGCCACTTTGGAAAACAGTTTGGCAATTAAAAAAAAAATTTTAATTAGTACCTACCATATGATCCAGTCACTCCACTCCTCCTGCTGGTTTCCTGGCTGTTATGTTAACTTTTGATCCACAATGTTCTTACAATTTGATTGGAAATCTCTTGTATTTCTTGGATGTTGCAAGTTGCAAGTTGCAGATATACAAGTAGAGATGCTTATTTGAGTTTCACAGGCATTGAAATGCTTTTTATTGAAAAGCTTGGTGTTGTTAGGTCCATGATATTGTCTTTTAAAAACTAAATTAATTAGAATATGAAGGTTTTGTGAATACATTTCAGAAAGTTGAGGAAACTCTCAAAAAGGACAAATATATCTCACTTTAATAAAATATCTGAGACATTTGTTGTCCACAGACAACAATAGTCTGTTGATGGAATTGTGTTCTATATAGGGAGTCTTCAGAGTGTCTTCTTAGAGAAGATAATTTGATACTGACAATTTTGTATTGTAGTTTCACTTCTTAATTAACCCCAATAAAGTCATTCCAAAAACGAGGGTGTTAGGTGATCTAAGCAATCATATATTTACAAGTCATGTCATGCATCCTTTTGAATGAGTAGATTAATCATTTGTATACGATATGTTAGATTTCTCACTCTCTTTTGATATTAATCATTACTGCACCTAGCTTAGTGTTCCACACTCTGTGGGCACAAAATTAACCAAGGCTGACTCCGTGATTTAGGCAGGAAACAGTGTGTACAGGAGTCAATTGGCACATCCAGGTTAAACAATTACATATTATCAATTTCAGTCATGTAATATTTCAACATTTGGAATCTTTTAAAACCTATAAGGATGATTTTTGATATAGAACCAGTATATCTATAACAGAAATATACAGACTCTTTTTTTATTTAAAATTTATGCAAATATTTTTCTACTTTGTGTGAAAAAAAAATTCCATTTATATTCCATGATAGTGTAACCATATTTAACTTAACAAATAACATTCCCTATAAGTAGGTAGAATTAAGTAGTAGAAAAAACACTAGAAAAAGAAGTCTTTTATATCCGGGTTTTATTTTAAAAGGCTGGGTAACCTCGAATAAATTTTATCCTCTATAAAATGAGAGCTGTTTGATTGAACTAGCTGATTTCTAAGATTCCTTCCAATACTAAAATGTCTGATTTGAACCAATCTGTAGAGAAAGGTTTAGGTCAGTTTCTTATCTGGCATGTACAGTAATTCCTGCCCTGCAATAAACTTTTCAGGGATGCTAAACGAGCCCTCGAATGGTGCTACCAATCATTTCTCGGTTTTCAAATTGAAGAATTTGAATTATTGATTTTGTATGAGCATCAAAAAATTAATGAAGCCAAATGCAAGTGTCAGATCCACTATCCATTCTCTGGGGCCCAAGACATTCTATCTGCTAGAGTAGGCTTCTACATCAGCACTGCAACTCAGAACTGGCTTATTCTAGAAGAGAATCTGATTACCTCCTCAGGCCCCCATGAGGATTTTGGCACCTTTTAGTCCAAGATGTAATTGACCCTGAACTAATTAAAAGTTAATTTATTCTCCCCTTTCTCTTGCTGTCTTCTCTAGATTTAATTATAGCTAGAATACGTGAACATATTTATTAGGATCAAAGAAAACCCAGCAGCTTTTTTTTTTTAACATTAAAAATAAATGTGTTTGAGTTCTGGTATATTCAGACAAACCCTTTACATTGCTTGTAGTTGTAGAATAATTTCAAGCAGTAGCTAATGAAGGAATCGAGTCTATCTCACCAGTGTGATCCCCTCATTTTAGCTATCTATAAAGTGACACTGAATCTGTAGCACTAGACCGATAAAGTTCACTACTTTCATTATTGTTGACATTACTTGACAGACAAGACAAGAATGACTTTCTAAACCTTATTTTTCTGCATTCTATGTAATTAGACACACCATTGGTAACTCAAATTACCTTAAAGAGTACAAAGTACTCCCCATCAGCTGACAAATTAAGTCTTTATGTCAATAAAGGTGAGACATTGCCAATATTTAGTCCATTTTCTTTTCTCCT
This sequence comes from Pteropus alecto, assembly GCF_000325575.1. Lineage (NCBI taxonomy): Eukaryota > Metazoa > Chordata > Mammalia > Chiroptera > Pteropodidae > Pteropus > Pteropus alecto. The sequence continues at coordinate 1,141,427 of NW_006443262.1, read as the reverse complement.
GGACTTTATCTTTGAACTAATGATTATAGAGATTTAAAAATCAAACTATTTTTTTCTCAGTTATGAGGTAGTCATCCCTTATAATTCTTGTTCTTTGTAGATAAGGCCCTGTTTTTCTTAGTGGATTGGTTGTATGAAAAACCATCAGTTCAAAAATGTTGACAGAATAGCCTAAATAATTCAGTTAAGCACTTGACTGAAGTGGTTAGTTGGATAGTCATTGAATTAAGCATTTGTTTTACTCACGTGTCCAGACTGGCATCTAGACTGGCACCCACAATGAGGTACATGCAAAAAAAAAAAACCACTCTAAAAAAGGATTCTCACTGTGATAACATGACTGGAAATAATTCTAAACTTGTTTTACTGGTAAAATAAAATAATGTTTTTCTTACATGAATCATAGACTCTTTATTCTTATATTAGAATTAGTCATTGGGCTTTGGAAGTAAATCTATCAAAATAGTGCTAAGGCGAAGGCGGAGCTGGGACTAGGGTGAGGCAAGTGAGGTGCTTTCCTCAACTTCAAAATGAAAGTGGGAGCAAAAAAATTGAGTCATTAAGATAAATACTTCAGTAAAATGCTAAAAGACAATCCAAAACCAAATAAAATACCACATCAATGTGAAAAAATTCATGATGAATAAAAGTATCAGAATTTTAAATGAAGATAGATTCATTATTACTTAACTGATTTTTCCTTTTGGCTCCACACAGCATCATTACTGATGCCATCTTTATTTAATTTTTTTACATTTTGTTCATCATGGACTTTTTGCATTAATCTTGATTCTTTAAAAGACAGTATTAAAATAATATTTATCTTGATTGCTTAGATTTTTGATACTTTTTAAATATTGCACCAGAGGCATTTTCATCTTGACCTCATCCTAGCCCTGGCTTTCTTCAATCTTGATGCCTAAAGTGAGGTATTAAAAGTCCAAAGTCCCAACAAATATATGAAATATGCTCAACATCACTAGTTATTAGGGAAATGCAAATTGAAATCACAATGAGATACCATTTCACACCTGGTAGAATAGCTATAATCAACTGGACAAGTAATAACAAATGTTGAAGAGGACGCAGAGATAAAGGAACCCTCGTACACTGCTGGTGGGACTGCAAATTGGTACAGCCACTATGGAAAACAATTGGAGGTTCC
>NW_006443262.1:1114478-1139688 GCF_000325575.1 Pteropus alecto | reverse complement strand
AAATAAATAAATAAATAAATAAATAAATAAAAGTCCAAGGTCATACAGTCGGTAAGCGATAAAGTGTGAATTCAACACCAGGCATCACCAGACCTTCCTTTGAGGACTGTGCTTTTATGATTCCTAAGGTGGCTGTGGAGTCTAACGGCTCTGTAGGAACTAGCTTTTTTCTTTCTAGGCTGGTAAATCCTGTGCTAGTGATCTCAGAACTCAGATTAAACTTTGACAGGGATCCAGGAATGAGTCAAGGACCACAAATAAGAGGAATGTTAAAACATTTTTTTGTTAGATAGGATTCAATACTAAAGAGACAGAAAAAAGAAACTGGTAATGCAAAATATTATCATCTAAGGAGTAAGTTCTCGGAGAAGAACCCATTCTTGTTTAACCTAATGATAGAGCAATAACTTCTCTTACGTAGTCCTGGTGCTTTTCTTACATTACCTCACTTATTTATTTATGCGATGCAATCAGGAGTTCTGGGACACAGATGTAATCCTTGGAAGGGGAAGAAGCGCTTTTTCTTTGAGGCAGGACAGAATGAGGAGTCAATGGATAAAAATAAGGGGAAATGTTTACTTGTAGAAGAAAAGAGGGATATCAGGTATATGCAGGTAGGACTCATAATGTAAAAGGAGCTCATGCCAGTTAGCTTAGAACCCAGCGAAGCAGGACCTTGGAACTACTGGGGAGGAAGTGGGCATGGTGAAGATGTGGAAAGAGAAGGCAACAGTGAGTGGACAGTTTTGGAAGTCTTTGCGGTAAGTGTGTCATATAGTCAACAGTACACAACACAGACAGGAGTTCTCTAAAATACAACAAGATCTATTGATATATGAGTCTGAAATTAAAAGTTACATTTTGATCATCATATTACCATCCAACTCCATAATCTGCTCTTTGATCTGTCTTCTTTGTTTTATCTAATTATAACAGTATTCACCCCTTTGCCTTAGCTAGCGGTTTCAGGGTAAATGTTGGTTCTACCTTGCATTTTTATTTTTTACAGCTAAAGTTAGTCACTAGTTTTGTTCCTTTGGTTTCTAAAATGGGGTCTGCAAAGCCAAATAGTTCACAACAATCAAGTAGGTAAAGTTAGGCTGGGGGTGTCACTGTGATGAACTGGAACTTTACTGGCCTAATTAAAGCTGTCCATCACTAATGACTTCCAGAAAATGGAGAAAAGTGGACCTAATTTTTCCAAATCTGCTTCTGGAAGGGAAATCTTGGCCAAAGTATAATACCGGAAATCTTGGCCAAAGTATAATACCGTGTTTATTCTTTATCTCTATCTCTCTCTCTCTCTCTCTCTCTCTCTCTCTCTCTCACACACACACACACACACACACACACACACACACACACACACACACACACAAATTAAGTCCACAAGGTCATACTCGAATGGGAACAAATCTGAGAATGCATAGTAGAAGTGAATGCAAACCTAAAGTTTACTTAATAAAACTTTTCAATTACTTTTGTTGGAAATTTTCTAAAGAGTAATTATTTTCTTACATATACTGTGTGGTTGCACTTATATTACTAGGTTGTTCATTTCAAATGCCATTATAGCAAGATTGTTATTATTTAAAAAAAAAAAAGCTTACATAGAAGGAGAAGAAATGATAACATCAGAACTGTGTTGATATATACTATACTGAGAAAAAAAGAGGAGAGAACAAAACAATTTCTGAAAAATCACAGAACATTATCAGTGGTAAAACCAAAGAAAGAGAGGAGATCTGTCCAAAGGAGAAGAATGAATCAGGTTTAAGTGTCCAATGGAAGTAATTTTTTTAAACATTTCTTTCGACTTCTCTCCATGGCAAACAACCACGTATCTTGTAGAAATGAATTCTCTGGAGAATACAAGCCATAAAGAAAACTTGTGAGCTAAATTATGTTCACCAGCAAATTCATCAAGGTAGCATGAAAGCTTAACTGAAAATTCAAATTTATAGGTAACTCGGTTTGATTAACTCAGGACAACAAGAGAATAGGCTAAGTTTTCTGTGCACCTTGGTTTACACGTCCAACTCCTTTCTCCCAAATGTAGTCTTTTACTAGTGTTATAAATGGATCTGTCTTTTCTTTCTTGACTGAGCTTCCTGGTTTCATTTGGGAAATGTAATGAAACCATGTGACAGCTGGTCATGTTACTAGCATCACTAGTGCACATTTCCTGTTCAGATTTCAGGCAAGCCACAAACCCTGGAGAATCATAGCTTTGGTTTGATTTAGTTTGGTTTGGTCACAAAACTTTCTTTTAAGAAACCATGAAACCACACAATGAGTCCATAATCGCAAAGGCCGCCAACCATCCCTGCTTGACCTAGTTAGTACTGTAGTGGAAAATGGGGGAGGAGGAAAGACAAATACAACTCTAATTAAAATATTCAGAGAACTTAAAAAAATTTTAAACTTAACTCTTTGGAGTAAAAACAACTGACTATTTGGTCTCAATATATAATATATCAAAAATTGTAACAATTTCTTCTTTAAATTCCAGGTAGACCCAATGAGTTTACACTCTGAATTTAAATTAAGCTCTATAAATTGAGGTTGATTAAGCTCTGCCAGTTCCTTTTACATTAGTTTATAATATACTTTTTTTAATTTTTAAAACATGTAATCAATATTACAGAAAGCAATACACAATAAGAATTTTCTTAGAAAGATTTTTAAATTTTGTTTCTGCTGTATACTTCTTATTACAGAGCTGCCTGGTTCTCATTGCTCAATTTCAGTACTTATCTAAGAAGCAGATCAATGAGATTCATATTTGGGACATTTACACACATTTTCCAAGTGAATTATTCTCTGTTCATATTTACAGTAGGCATCAAAATAAGTCTTTGGTTTAGAGTGGATCTTTCTTATTTTCCTTTACAAAGTTATGCAAAGCCAAGATCTCTTCTTTAACTGCACTTTAAAAACATTCCTGGCAGGGTCAATATCAAAATAAATACAAGTTCCATTCCTGAAAACTAACATGGAATGAAGTCGGCTGTAAAAGTAATGTTATCCCAACTTATTTCAACAAAGAAAAGTTCTAAAATTAAAAACACGTTTCTTCTGTAATGTGTCATACAAGAAAAAAATGGAAAGAAAAGGAAATCTTCGTGTGTTCCTAATTTAGATTCCTCTTCTTTACTATAAACATAACTTTCTCCAACAACTACAAACAACAAATATGTCGTGCTACCCTTAAGTATTCAAGTCATTTTTTTTTTCAGTTTTGGTTCCCTCCATTGGATGTAGCATTAAAAAAATAAAGTTTATATATGCATTTTTACAAATATAATGGGAGATGGGTCCTCTATTTACATGAATGTTTCTTGAATAGGGTTTTGGTCCTAACTTAAAAACCAAAGCATCATGAAACATATTTCTTTGAGAAATTACAGTTTAGGATACTAGTCTTAATGTCAAGTTTGTAGACGTTTATCAATTCACAAACTATTAAGCTGCCTAGTTAACAATATCAGCAATTTTTAAATCATAAACTTATGGTCACCTTTGTGTATATTCTGCATAAAATATTTTGTAACTTTAGCCAGTAGATTTATGAAAATTCACAATGAAAACGAATCAGGCAGAGACTAAATATATGTGAGGAAATCTACATTTTTAGAATAATCCAACTAATACGTTACTTTATAAAGACAAAATGTTCAAGAATTCAAAGTCGACATTTTTTATTAAAAATTATTGAGGTGACATTGATTAATAAAATCAAATAATTTTCAAATGTATAATTCAATAATTTGTCATATATATATTGCACTGTGTGTTCACCACCCAAAGTTAGATTTCCTTCTGTCACCAAATATTTGACTCCTTGTACCCTTGTCTAACTCCACCCTCCCCCACTTCCCTCTGATAACCACTAATCAACTGTCTATGCCCATAGGTCACTTTGTTTTGTCATGTTTGTTTGTTGCTTTCAGTTTTATATCTCACACGTGAATAAAATCATATGGTTTTCAACTTTTTCTGTCTGACTTATTTCACTTTGAGGTCAGTATTTCTTGAGAGCAATTCATAAATCTTTGTAGATATGTGGCATTAAATTCAAAGAGCAGAAAGCTGAACGTATTGTCTAAGGAATGTTGGGTGTGGGGGAGATGAACCTACTCTTTTTTTTATGGCTTCTTTACTCCTTGTTCTATGGCAAGAAAATTCTCTTTCTCTTAGTTTACTCATCTAAATTATGGGTATAAAAGCACTTGCTACTCTACTGTTCAGCCTCATAGAGGCTTTCTGAACAATTCTTCTAATTGGTATATAATATTTCCCAATATTTTGTTTTGATTTGTTTCTAATCTGCCTCTACCCAGGCTCTGAGATCTCACTCATGGTAAAATAAATGAAACTGGAATTCTTAATAGATGCTATGCCATAAATTCTTATGGGCTCCAGCAAATTCACGGCAAACTTTAAGGCTGCTTATGGGAGTTGATAAGATAATCATCTATAAAAGGATCTTGGGTGAAAACAGTAGGGTTGGAACACAAATAGTCCACATGCCAGACTCACAGAAGCACATTATATCTCATTGTTTCTCAAATTGTGATCTACTATGTATTTTTATTAGAATCATCTGTGAGTTTATTTAAAATGCAGATTTCAAGACTCTTCAGTGGATTCTAATGAATCAGAAGCCCTAGGCAGAGATTGAGCATCTGCATTTTTAAACAAGATCAAGATGGGGGTAGGGTGGGGTGGAGCGGTGTATCTATTTAAAATTTTTTTTATATCAGACTTCCTATATACAGTAGGGCATGGAGAACAAGCTTGAGCCAAGAGTTTCAGAGCAGAAAGGGTTCGCTGCTCATACATTCCTACAATCCAGCTCCTCCCTATCTTAGTTAGACAGCAAGTTTATAATTCTCAGTTGAGATATCCAATTAAAATTATTTTAATGGGATAGTAGGCAATTGATTATCAGGATGATTATGTCCAGAATGAAAAAAATATGTATATTCAATCTCACGAAAGGGATTTGGACTGGGAATGGAAATTTTTTATACTCAGGTAGGCATTCACCCACTATTTGTCACTAGAAGACTCTTCTCCTTTCTATTCAGACACTTATTGTCAAGTTCCTCTTAAAATTTCAGAGAAGGGGAAATGAGTTGCCTAGGCCACAGCTGCAGATTCCATATGGCAGTTGCAATCCCATACCCATTTTCCCTGTCACCACTGTCTGTGGAAAAGCTTAGAGATCTGTAGAGAAGTCGATAAGGTTGTGGAGAAACTATGAAAGGCTGTAACATCAACTCTGCATTAGGGTCCCCGATCATCTCTGGACCGATTAATTTTAATTTTTTAATTGGTCAGTTAATCTGACAAATATTTGAAGACAGATGTGCATTGGAAGGAGCACAGATTTGAAGTCAGAAGACCCAGAGGAACATTAAGCAGAACACTTTCTCAATCTTACTCTTAAATTCTTTATATATAACAAGAGAATAATATACCTACTTCACAGGGTAGATGTGAGGATAAAATAAGACTTGTAGTGAAAGCACAGTATAAACTGTAATGGCTGAGCAAACGTTTTTATTGTCATGTGCAAGACACTGTGATAGAAGTTATAGGAATGCAAAAATGTTTAAGACATGATTTCTTCCTTCAAAGAAATTAAAGTGTTGTAAGGGTGTTGATATCTACATGAATAACTATAATATGAACATCATGTGAGTGGATGAAATGCTAAGGGAGTTTCAAATAATTTTGTTTGGGTCATCAGGAAAGGTTTGTCGCAGAGCATGATGGAATATGAGTTAGGCTTTATAGTGCTGTTAGGATCTCAACTGACAAGTAAAGCCAGAGAAAAAGGGCATTTCTGGAAAGAGGGCAGAGACATGAAGAATAACATAGAGCTTAAAGGATGGAAGATGTGCTTGGGAAATGATACATATGTCACTTTGTTCCCAAGTCCATCTCTACCTTCAAACTATACCTTTACATGTGACAGTATGAGGGAGCAGCTATAAAAGAAGTGTCAACCAAACATGATTTTTTGCCTTTTATGACACTCAAAGAAATCCAAAGTGAGCACCTTACTGCAGGAGGCTCTTTCAGCAGCAAACAGCCAGCCTCAGCACCTGGGCCAACAGAGGCACTTTGGTGGCCAGCAGTCAGCTCTACCCTTGCTGCGGTCTTTCTTGGACAACTCTTGGGGATCTGTGGGCCCCAGGTGGGCAGTGGCTGGCCTTTTACTGAGTGGACTCAGACTCAGCACTGACAACAAACTGAATCTGCATTAATCTGGTGCACAGACCTCGCCTGACCCTGGTGATTCCCTGAGACCCTGCCTCACCCAATTCAAGTACCTTAGCAGGCTCTTTCAGTGTCAGCCAGCAGGCAGCAGGAAGTCTTGAGGTACCCTGGGCCTTTTGCAGAGCTGCCTCAGGCAGCTTGCCTCAGATTGCAATATGACCTTTCCTATGCGCCCTCCAGGTCCAGCACAAGCAGAGACCAACTTTGAATAGCTTTGTAGCTCCTGCCTGAAAGCCCCAGGCCAGTCACTGGCAGCAGCTCAACTAAGCTTGAACGGGAACCCCTCCCAAGAGGCTCCAGAACCCACACACCTAGAAGCAGGCTTCGATCACAACAGAGCACCACCTGATTAGCTCCACAAGTGACACGTCTAAAAGGAGGTCTTAGTGGGCACCAAAGCCATCTGGGGTGAATCATGGTGTTTGGGATCAGCCCTCACATAGCAGCTTGTATGCTGTGGGTGTGGCCAGTCCTCACAGCCAGTCATCCTGAGGGTTAATCCCATCCACTGAAGTGCCAGTGAGGCAGGATAATTGGCCTGCGGAAGTCCCCCCTTCCCCAGGATATGGTTCTAGATTTTTTTCATTAGTTCCTTACTCAATCCTCTCCCCGGGGCTCTGAAATTTCTCCCTGGTCTCTTACTCAGTCCTCTCCATTTTGATTCCAAGCATGGACTCCAGCATGAGAAACAAGCCAAGGCCAGGAGACCAGATAGATGGCCTCTGGACGCCCTTTCCTTCTCCAATAAGACTCCCGAATCTTTCCCTCGTCCTTTGTTTAGCTTTGGCTAATTATAATATCATTATTGTCTCCACCATCCACCCCAAAAGAACAAAAGCCATAATTCAGACAACTCAGGGCAAACTCTCTCACTCTGTTTGCCCACACTTTTGCCTTAAGTGTGTACTTTCACTTTAATAAACTTGTACTTTCTCGTTTGCTGTTTGTCATGCCCTTGAATTCTTTCTCGTGGCATAAGGCAAGAACCCAGTCACCGGAGCTCTAGTGTCCCTCTTTGTACTCCCATCCTGTCAAGCTCTCGGCCATCTTTGTGGTGAGCCAGCCAGAAGCGGTCAACATTGTTGGCACTCGGCGCCTCCGTGCCTGCATCTGGGGTGAGTTACACCCAGAGTCACTGTGCCTCTTCTTTTCTTCGATTCCTAAGATCATGTCTGGGGAACCCCAGTCACACTGCGGGCATGGATCAAGCACTTAAAAGCCATTAGGGCCCTTGCCGCTGAAAGACTCTAGTGACAGAATAATTCAGTCATGGACCAGGGTAGCTCTTCATTAGGCAGCCTGCCAAGCTCAAGGCCATGCCTGTGCACCCAGGGACATAGTGAAAGCACGCTCATTCACTCCCTTCCCCTTCATCTGCCATCATCGCACCCAGTAGGTCATTTTCTGGTCCTCCTAGACTGGTTGTTCTTTACTTTGTCACAGCTTCCTCCCCCTCTTCGTGCCTTCTTGGGACTGTTTCTTTGTTGCTGTCTTCTCCATTTCGCTGGTCCCGACACTCCTTTGTTCTCCTTTGCCTTAACCCAATCGTCTAGTCTCGAAAGACTTGTCTCCACTGGAGCCCGCCTGTCTGGTCTCTATACCAGTCATATCCTGACCTTCTTGATTCTGCCTTTCCCGTTGATAATATTATTTTGTTCTTCATTTGCCATCTCCTTCTGTCTCACAGACCATCATATTCAAGCCTCTAGGGGAACCTGGGAATGCAACTGGTCAAAGAGGGCTCCCAAGTAAAAGTCTACTCCGTAAGAATGATGCCTTGTTTTGTTTGGTCTGTTTCAACTATGGGGGTCCTTTAGAGAAATCTATATAGCCTCTAGACTCTGACCCTCCTGTCCCTATTCCAGGCCATTACCCAAGAATCTGAAACCTCCCTTCGGAGGAGAGCCAGCCTCCTCATTGCTCAGTCTCACACCATCCATCCCACCACTCAGTCTTCTCTTGCCTGGAACCCTCCATTTTCTGTGAAACCCCAGAGCTGCCAGGTGTCGAGGCCTGAGTTAACTTGGCCTCCTAGTCTAGTCTGTCAACTGGATGATAGTGGTAAGAGGGCATCTGTACCCTTGAAATCTGGTCTCCTAGTTCTCGTTCTTCTCCGGTTCCAGGCACCATGGGAAATACTGCATCTATACCTGAAAACTCGCCTCTCAGCTGCATTCTAAAGTATTGGAAGGCCTTTAAACTGGATGGCTTAAAGTGGAAGAAGCTGATCTTTTTCTGCAATACAGCCTGGCCCCAATACAAACTTGGGGACCAGGAAGTTTGGTCAGAAAATGAGATCTTAAACTATAACACAATCTTATAATTAGACTTCTTTTACAGACAAAATGGAAAATGGATAGAGGTCCCTACACCCAAGCCTTTATGGCCCTATATCAGGACCCAATAAAACGAGGCTTCTATAAAATTTGTTATGCCCAGTCCTTCTTCATTACTCCCCCACCAGACAGCACTGACCTTCTTGATGACCCTCTCTTTTCAAGGCTGCCATTTCCCAGGCAGGGGGGAGGGGGAGACTCATAGCCATTGACTCCTCAGTCACCCTCCACTCTCTCCTCTAGTTCTTCTACATCTGCCCCTCCTTATGCTCCTATACACTCACCTCTGCCAGAAGAAGTGGCTGGACCCAGCCCTGAGGAACATACCTGGAGTGGGGCCTCTTACCACCAAACTTGTCTGTTTAGAGAAGTAGCAAATGGGGAAGCGAGAACCCTCAGAATCCATGTCCTATTTTCTATGACTGATTTTGCCCATTGTAAAATCAAACTGGGGTGTTTCTCTAAGGACCCAAGTAGATGAACTAATGAATTTCAGGCCTTCGATCTAACATGGAAGGACATTTATGTAGTCATATATACTTGCTGCACCCTGGAGGAAAAACACAGGAACGTGTGGATGAGATGGTTACTGCCTAACCAGATAGGCACCCAGTGGGAGCAATTGCATTCCCAAGTCAAGACCCCAACTGGAATTATCAGGGAGGGCAGGGAGATCTACTAACAAGAGACCATGTGGTACTTTGCTTAATGGAAGGAATGAAAAAGTGCATAGTGAAGCCAGTCAACGATGATAAGATCAAGGGGGTGACCCAAGACTGGGGAGAAAACCCAGCCTTATTACAGGGTTGGCTGGTTGAGACTTTCTGGAGATTTACGAACTCCGACCCCTCCTCCTCTGAAGGACGGTCTCTGCTCCACCAACACTTTATTAGCCAGCCTGCTCCTGATATCAGGAGAAAACTCCAAAAGCTTCAGTATGGCCCTCAGACCCCGACTGCTCAGTTAGTAGACAGGGCCTTAAGAGTCTTTAACAACAAGAATCAGGTTGAGGAGGATAAAAGGACCCAGTGTGAGACCAGATGGGCCAAGCGGCAGACTCAAATGATGGCAGCCCCACCGGTGCTGCCTTGCAGCCTCAGGGCCACCTGGGAAACAAGACACTCAGAAAGGGTGAGTCACTGGAGCAACTAGTGCCCCTGCTCCAGGAAAGACCCCCCTGGGCCCTGTCCTCAATGCAAAATGTCAGGCCACTGGAAGAGGGAATGTCCCTAGCTCTGAAGGGAAGGGGAGGCTCCCAGACCTCTGATGGTTCTGTCTGAGGGGCCCAGGGTTCTAGGTGGCTCCTCACAAAGGACATCTCGTGACTACGGAAGAACCTTAGGTGACCCTTGCCATAGCAGGTAAATAGATCGACTTTTTCATTGATATGGGAGCCACCTACTCAGTCCTGACATTTCACGCTGTGCTCTTAACCTCTAAGGCTTGTTCCAGTACTGGAGTAGATAGTTGACCAAAACAGAGGCACTTCACCCACCCCTCTGCAGCCGCCTCCAGGACTGCCTAATTTTCCAGGAGTTTTTAGTTATGCCAGAATGCCCTACCCTCTTAATGGGAGAGATCTAATGATGGCTCTAGGGACAAGCCTCCAGCTCCTTAAACCCTCCCAATTGCCCAGCATTTAATGTCCCTCTTAGCCTCAGACCTTGGTTCAAAGGGGGCACCTGCAGATCCCATCTCTGCTCATATATGATCAGCTATTAACCCTATAGTGTGGGATGAGGGAATGCCTGGAAAAGCTACTCAGTGTCTACCTAAAAAAATCAGGTTGAAATCAGGATGTTATGCAAATGCCAGTATCCATTAAGGCCAAAAGCTCAGAGGGGGCTAAAACCCCTACTGGACAAATTGATCCATTATGGACTAATAGTCCCCGCTAGTCTCCCTGTAATACTCCTATTCTATCTGTAAATAAAACAAACAAAACATCTGGAGAATATTGTATGGTCCAGGATCTAAGGGCTATTAATGAAGCTGTAATTCCTTTCCACCTTATTGTCTCAAATCCTTACACTGTCTTAACTCAAGTTCCTTCAAATGCAAAATGGTTTGCAGTGTTAGACCTTAAGGATGCATTTTCTGCATCCTGCTTCACCCTGACAGCCAACCATTGTTTGCCTTTGAATGGACAGATCCTGACACTCATAGAACTGCCCAGTAGACTGGACTATCCTTCCACAGGGTTTCAGGATAGCCCCCACCTCTTTGGACAGGCTCTAGGATGAAACTCTGGGAACTCCAACTACCCAGAGGAACAATACTCCAATATGTCAATGACATTTTAATTTGTAGCCCATTAAACAAGATTCTGATACTAATACTATCTTAGTCCTCAACTTTCTAGGAGAGAAAAGGGCTATCGAGTATCCTTATCTAAGGCCCAGATCTCTTCCCCAACTGTTAGGTATGTAGGTTATCATCTCACTCATGGATCTCCATCCTTAATCTGGCCATTCCCCGAACTAAGAGACAACTAATTGCCTTCTTGGGAGTGGCAGGTTTTTGCAGGATTTGGATCCCCAGGTTTGAGCTAATAGCAAAGCCCCTCTATGAGGCAATGAAGGCACCCGATTCAGAGCCATTTGATTGGAACCAAGGGCTACAGAGAGCCTTCTGGACTCTTAAGCAAGTCTTGACTGGAGCACTGCCTTCAGATTCCCTAGTCTAGAAAAGCCTTTTATTACATGTGGCAGAGAGGGAATTGCTTTAGGAATCTTTACCCCAAAGCTAAGAGATATCCTCAGTCCCGTGGCCTATTTTTTTAAGCAATTAGATCCAGTTGCTAACGGGTGGCTTAGCTAGCTGTGATGGCCACAGCTCTGCTAACAGAGGAACCCTCCAAGCTCAAGCTGGGGCAACCGCATGAGGCCCAGACCCCATATCAGGTCTAAACTGTCCTCAAAGAGAAAGGACACCATTGGCTAACAGGGAACACTCACTAAACTTCAGGTCCTCCTCCTCAATCTCCCTGATCTTACCCTAAAAGTATGCCAGACCCTAAATCCTGCCTCTCTGAGCCCCAAGGGAGCTCAGGAAGACGAGGAGGTCATTCACTCCTGCGTTGAGACAACTGAGCAGGGTTTTCCTAGTTGGCCTAACCTGAAAGACCAGGCTTTAGACAACCCAGATGAGGAGCAGTACATCCATGGGAGCAGCTATGTTGCGGGGGGTGGGAGGTGGGAGGGTGGTGGATTAAAGGGCCAGGTGTGCTACAGTCATCCTTCAGCAGACTAGAAGCCAATCCTCTCCCACCTGGCACTGCTGCTCAGAAGGCTGAACTTACAGCTCTAATCCATGCACTCGAGTTAGGCAAGGACCTGAGGGCTAACACATACACTAATTCTAAGTACGATTTCCTTGCCCTGCACACCCATACTGCTATACGGAAAGAAGGGGGACTTTTAACTGCATGAAATTCCCCATTAAGCATGGTCCTGAAATCTCCAGACTTCTAGAAGCTGTAACCCTCCCTCAAGAGGGAGTGGTACTCCACTGCAAAGGACGCCAAAAGGATGCCACGGATATCTCCTGGGGGAATTCTCTTGCTGATAGATCAGTGAAGAAGGCCACTAAGACAAGTATCCCCATGATGGCTATAATCCCACAGGCCATTTCCTTGCCCAAAAGGCCCAGATACACCCTTGGTGAAAATTCCTGGGCAGGAAAACAAGGCTTCACTTTAAATAGTGAAAATTGGTGAACGAAAGATCAGAAGTTGTTGCTTCCTGCTAGGGATCAATGGAAAGTTTTAAAAGCCTCCCATGATTCCCTCCACCTAGAGCGCGATGCCACTCAAACCCTATTAACTAAACTATTTCATGGTAAGAACCTATCTAAGACCATTAAAGAGATCACCAGGCTTGCACCCTATGCTCTGTCAACAAACCAGTGGAAAGACAAAGCCCCTTCTGTTCTTACATCCAGTACAGAGCAGGGCACCTTCCCAGGAGAAGACTGGCAAGTAAATTTCACTCAAATGCCCCCTTCTCAGGGTTACAAATACTTGTTAGTATTTATCGACACCTTTGCTGGGTGGATAGAAGCCTTCCCCACCTGGACTGAAAGAGCAAGTGAAGTGGCCGAGGTCCTCCTTAAGGAAACTCAGAGCCTCCAGGGTGATAATGGTCCTTCCATCACAGCCAAAATCACCCTAGGGCTATCTCAGGCCTTAGGCATCAACTGTCACCTGTATGCCTCCTAGAGACCTCAATTTTCTGGCAAAAAGGGCCAACTAAACTTTAAAGAAGATTCTGGCCAAATTACGCCAAGAAACCTCTGAGACCTGGCTCTGGCTTCTCCTCATAGCTGTGCTAAGGCATGGAGAAGCTCCGAGATCCAACTTAGAGTTAAGACCCTTTGAGATGCTCTGTGGGAGGCCCTGCCCATTCTCCCACATATATTCTGACTCAGATCAATTAAAACATATCAATCTGGGAGAAGCCAAGCAGGCCCTCCAGAAATATGGGAACTTAATCCTCTCCTCCCAGACACCTCTGGACATCCATTAACCACATCCCCCAGAGATTAGGTTCCTCTTAAAACCTGAAGGAAGGCTCTGCAGAGGACCGATTAACCTCAAATGCAAAGGACCGAATCCGGTTCTCCTCTCCACATCCACCACAATCAAGCCATAGGATCTGCAGTCCTGGGTTCATTTGTCAAGAATAAAACCTTTCTCCCCTGAGCTCTTACAGGAATATCAGGAAGACAATTACACTACAACACCCTGGAGGACATAGACTACTCTTCAAAAAGCAGAAGCAGGGGGACCCTCTACAGAATAAGTGGATGACAAACAAAAGGGTCATTGAGGTCCTGTTCCTTCTACTCCTGTTAGGGTTTCTTTTAACCCTTATCCCTCCTTTTACCTGTGCCCCTGGCACTTCTCTCAGTAATTTCCTAGATTTCAGTCAGACCCAGAATGCTAGCCTATTTCCTCCATAATATCTATCACACATGGCTTGTTCTCCCTGGTCATTCTTGACCGCCTTCTGGACTGTGATTATAACCAAGTAACTCTATCAATATGATCCTAATCCTTTTAATTCTAATCTCTACTCAGCCCTTCTGAGGATAATGGGAATCCAATGCTTTTGTAAACTTTTTTAATGGAATAGCAAAGGGAAAAGCGCTCTCTAAATTCTGTGTGTGTTATAAACAACCCCACTATGGTCATGCCCTTCCCCAGTTTCAGCCTGTTGACCCCAACCTCATCCTTAACCTCACCTTTACTACTGGTTCCTTAATGACCCTCTCTCAGCCCCTAAAGGTTTCCCTCTATCCTCCGCCTCCCTCAGTTCCATCAACCATACCACCCTTTTCAACCATTCCTCTAAATGGGGTGGTCTCATTCTTAAATGTTCCTCTCTTAATCATCCCTGCTTAATCATCAGCTCCACTAAATACTCCAACATTAAATATGACATATTAGCCAAGTTTGACCAGTTCTTCCCATTTTTCTTTCTTTTTTTTTTTTTTTGACACGTCTAGCTCTACATACAGACCCAATACTACCCATTGGTGCCCTATAAGGGAAGATGCTAATCCTGATCAAAAAAACAAAACAAAACAAAACAAAAATCAAAAAACAACAACAACAAAACCATATGAACACTCTCAAAGGTCATTGTTCCTATTGGCAAGAACAGATGCCTATAACTTGACATATCACCCATCCTTCTCCCAAAGGGCCAGTCAAGGGGTTTCAAGACTCTCATTACTCAAGGGGGCCTCTTTCTCTCAATGACCCTCCTTCCTCTTCATGGAGAGCCTCCTTATTGTCCTGCTTAACACCACCAGCCCCCACCAAGCCTGCACCCCTCCGGATATTTATTTATCTGTGGAGACTACAAAATTATTCCCATGAGGGAAATCTACACAGAGCCTTCCAGGGGCCACTTCTTGCCTATAAGTGCATTGATAATTTCCAATTTATAGGCCAATGTGGTCTGGGACTCCATTGGTCTGGCAGCCCCTTGGGGATGATTTGCCTACCATGAAGCCACTTTAAAAACCTGACTCAAGAGGACCTTTGAAAAAATGGCGTAGATGATAAAGGCTTTGTTCATCCTTCTTGCGACCAAATGAAGGTTGTGACAGAAACACAGAACAAACAGCAGGCAAAGTTGCTGGGGATCTAGGTGAATGGAAGCACTACAACTAGGAAGAGAAATAATTAATCAACCTACAACCATAAAAGGTAGGAAGGGGCAAAGACGTGAGGCTGCCCAGTCCCAATGGCTGAGTGGGATGGAGGCTGCGGCAGCTACAGACACCTCTTAAAGGGGCCCTGTCTGCGACCGGACTTTCGCAGTGACAGACTCGCTTGCTCTGAACACCAGCACCAGGTCAGCTGTGCAGGGGGCACCAGGGACTTACAAGGGGACATTGAGTTGTCAGAGTGAGGGCTGGAGGCGAAGCTTTCTCCAGGGCAGAAGTGCTGGTGGTATCTGTTGTTCTTCTGTTGAGCCCTCCCCACTCCCAATGTGCAGACTGAGCACCAGCATAGTCCATACCTATGGTCATCACACTGGGTAACAGAGGTCACTATGCCCAAAGGATTCCCTGAAACTCTGCCTCCCACAACTCATGGCCCCACCCAAGCCACATCTAGATCTTCTGCTAGTCCGATGCTCCTTGCTGAGCAGCGCCAAGATTCACACTGATGGCTGCTGACCGCAGTTTCTGGCATGGCCTCTTGAGGCAACTATAAGCACAGCATCTGTGGATTGCTTGCTGACTCTTAACAGGTGGCCCTGGAGGGGCACAGTCTGGGGCTAAACTTGGCCTGCAGCTAAAATTCTCTCAGGACTGTGCCATTGGACACCTACTTCAGAAATCCACACTAATAAGACCAGGAGACTTAGGAGCTTTGCTTAGCACATAGAAACAGATATAGAAAGGCAGCCAAAATAGGAAGACAAAGAAGCAGAAACCATACCAGAGAATAGAACAGAGAACCAGGAATAATGAAGTCAAGCAATCTAACAGATGCAGAGTTCAAAACACTGGTTATAAAGATGCTCAATGAACTTAGGAGAAGAGTATATAAATTCAGTGAGAACTTTAACAAAGAGATAAAAAATATAAAAATGGAAATGGAAATGATAAAAGGAAAACAGTCAGAAACGAAGAACACATTATCTGAAATGAAGAGTATATTAGAGGGAATAAACAAAGTGGATAAAGAAGAGGATCGAACTGCCAATATAGAGGATAGGGAAATCAAGGACATTCAATCAGAATGGCAAAAAAAAAAAAAGTCAAGACTATAATAATTTAAGGAGCCTATGGAAGACAATTAAGTGTAAAATCATCCATGTAATAGGCGTATCTGAAGGAAAACCGACACTATGGGGCTGCAAGAACCGACACCATGGGGCTGCAAGAGCTATTGTTGAAGAGCTATTTGAAGAAATAATGATGGAAAACTTCCCTCACTTGGTGCAGGAAATAGACATACAACCCCAGGAAGCTCAGAGAGTCTCAAAAAAGGTGAACTTAAAGAAACCCACACCAAGACACATCATAATTAAAATGCCAAAGGTTAAATGAGAGAATCTTGAAAGCATCAAGAGAAAAGCAGTTATCTATAAGAGCGCACCCATAAGACTAGCAGCTGATTTCTCAAAAGAAACTATTCAGGACAAACTATTTGGCACAAAATATTAAACGTGATGAAAACTTAAGATCTATAACCAAGAATACTTTATTTAGAAAAGCTATCATTTAGAGTCGAAGAACAGATAAAGAGCTTCCCAGACAAAAATAAACTAAAGGAATTCATTAACACTAAACCGGTATTACATAAATTGTTGGAGGGACTTCTTTAAGAAGAAAAAACATGTATCAAAAACATGAATAAAGAATGGTAATAAGTACATTCCTATCAATAGGTACCTCAAATGAAAAAGAATTAAGTGCTCCAACCAAAAGATAGAGTGTCTGAATGGATAAGAAAACATATGCTGCCTACAAGAGACTCACTTCTGATTAAAAGACACACACAGACTGAAAGGAAGGGGATGGAAAAAGATATTGCCTTGATGGCCCTAGAGGGTATTGCACTGAATGAAATAAGTTACAGAAAGACAAATATTGCATGATTGCATGTACATGTGGAATCTAAGGAACAAGATAAACAACAACAATGACAATAATAACAACAAAAATAGAGACAAACCCATAGATACAGAGAATATTTTGAGGGCTATTAGATGAGAGTGGGGTTGGGGGAAATGGTGAAAAAGGGCAATGGGAATAAGAAGTACAAATGGATAGTTACAAAATAGAAATGGAGATATAAAGTGTAGCGTAAGGAAAATAGTTAATAATGTTGTCATAAGCATGTAAGGGGAAGTGGGGTACTAGATTTAGTGGGGTGATCACTTTGCAAGTTATATAGATCTCTAATCACTATATTGTACAACTCAAACTGTTATATTACTGTATACCAACTATAATTTTAAAAAAACTCATTGAATTGTACAATATAAATACGAGCAACTAATTGTCTATTATATTTCAATAGAGCTGAGGAAAAAAAATCGTGATTCAAAGTCTGGCCATTCTAGCACAAAGTACTGGAAACACTTTCTAAAACCTACAACATTCGCTTGATTCAATGGCAAATGCAGTCCTTGATAATCTATTGGCTCATGACTATTAGCAGAATAGGGAGATATGTGCGCAGCTATTAACAGACTTGCTGCACTTATGTTCATACCCCTGGCCAGCTAGACAAAAACATTAAAGAAATCTATAACCAAGCCTATTGGCTACACGAATTCACCAAAGGAAGCTCAAGAACCAACACTATGGGGCTGCAAAATAGACTTCACCACCCATCACGTGGTTCCTCCCTTCATTAGAGCCTTTAATAACATTCATGCTACTTCTAATGTTTGGTCTATGCCTCTTTAATCTTCTTGTTATTCATCTCCTCCAGATTAAAAATGTTCCACATAAAGATGCTACTGCTGCAGGGATTCAAACCCATTCCTTCAACGAAGACCATCCTGAAGAGAAATCAGGACCCCTTGGATCAGGCAGGCAGAGGTTATCGGTCACGGGTTAGGTAGGAACAACACTCTGT
Organism: Pteropus alecto; assembly: GCF_000325575.1. NCBI lineage: Eukaryota > Metazoa > Chordata > Mammalia > Chiroptera > Pteropodidae > Pteropus > Pteropus alecto. Next base: position 1,121,949 of record NW_006443262.1, on the reverse strand, counting down.
TTCAGTCTGATCTAGCTACAGAAGTCTGACCTCCAGTTTGTCAATGGTCCATATGATAATGGGTCCAAAAATCTATCAGCGGTAATTTATGAGGCAGGATAGTTAGCCTAAGGAAGTCTCCTCTACTCCAGGATACAGCTCTGGAATTTTTCCTTAACCCCTTACTCAGTTCTCTCCCTGCAGCTCTGGAATTTCTCCCTGGTCCCTTACTCAGCCCTCTCCCAGTTTTGATTCCGAGCATGAGACTGCAGTGTGAGAAACAAGCCAAGGCCAAGAAGACAAGATAGATAGCCTTGGTCTGCTCCTCCCCTCTTTGATAAGGCTCCCAAGTCTTTCCCTTGTCCTTTGTTCAGCTTTGGCTAATTATAATATCATTATCATCTCCACCCCCTACCCCCAAAGAATAAAAACCAGTAATTCAGACAGCTAGGGGAAAACTCTCTCTCTTTCTTTGCCCATGCTTTTCCCTTAAGTGTGTACTTTCACTTTAATAAACTTGTGCTTTCCCATTTGCTGTTTGTCATGTCCTTGAATTTTTTCTTGTGGTATAAGATAAGAACCTGGTCAATGGAACTCTGGGTTGGGATTCCCTCTTTGGACTCCCAACCCGTTGAGCTCTCTAGCATCGCCAATAGCAATTGAGACACAATTACAACAAGAAGTCACACACAACTCATACAAGGAACACTCCTGGAGCACCTGGCACAGGTGAATATAGAGACTGTATCACTGGACCTTACAAGGCACCTATTATGTATAAGAGAACTCAGCCAAGACTGGAAGATACAGTGGATCTACTTAATACATAGGAACAAACACAGAGAGCCAGTCAAAATGAGAAAAAAATAAAATCATGTCTCAAATGAAAGAAAAGGAGATAATTCAAGAAAAAGAACTAAATGAAATGTAAGCAAGCAACCTACCAGATACAGAGTTCAAAACACTGGTTATAAAAATGTGCAAGGAACTTAGTGAGAACTTCAACAAAGAAATAGTAAGCATTAAAAGAAACATAGGAACCATAAATAAGAACCACTCAGAAATTAAAAATACAATAACAGAAATGAAGAATGTATTGGAAGGAATCATCAGATTAGTAGAAGCAGAAGATCAAACCAGTGATACGGAAGACAACAGTACACATCCAATTAGAACTATAAAGAAGGAAACAGCAAAAAGGTAAAAAGAGAATTTTTTTTTTAAAATGAGAATAATTTAAGTGACCTCTAGGACATAAAGCATAACAACAACATTTGCATCATATGGGTATCAGAATGGGAAGAGAGAGTGCAAGGAAAAGAATACCTATTTGAAGAAATAATGATGAAAAACTTCTCTAACCTGGTGAAGTCCAGAATGCACAAGTGTCCCCAAAAAGATGAACCCAGAAATGCACATATCAAGACACATCATGTTTAAAATGTTAAAGATTAAAGACAAAGAGACGTTCCTAAGAGCAGCAAGAAAAAGGCAGTTAGTTACTTACAAGGGAGCTCCCAAAAGACTGTCAGCAGATTCCTTAATAAAAATGTTGTAGGCCAGAAGGGTTTGTCACAAAATAGTCAAAGTAATAAAAAGCAAGGATCTACAACAAGTCTACTTTACCCAGTAATGTTAGCAATTAAAATTGAAGGTGAGATACAGTTTCTCACACAGAAAAAAAAAATCTAAAGGAGTTCATCGCCACCAAACCAGTATTACAAAAAACATTAAAGGGACTTCTCTAAGAAGAAGAAGGTGGGTGGGGGGAAGAGGACATATGTATGAATAATAAAATGGCAATAACTATGTACCTGTCAATAATCAATTTAAATGTAAATGCATTAAATACTCCAACAAAAAGACATAAGGTAACTGAATAGATAAGAAAACAAGATCCATATATATAATGTTTACAAAAGACCCACTTAAGATTGAAAGAAACACACAGACTGAAAGGGGATAGAAAAAGATATTTTATGCAACTGAAATAAAAAAAACTGGGGTAGCAATACTGATAGAAGACAAAATGGACTTAAAACAAAGGCTATAACAAAGGACATTACAAAATTAAAAGGATCAAACACACAAGAGGATATAATCATTGTAAACATTTATGTACCTGATATAGGAGCAGCTAAATACATAAAGCAAATATTGACCAACATAAAGGGAGAAATCGACAGTAATAAAATTATAGTAGGGGACTTTAAAACTCCATTGACATCAATGGATAAATCTTCCAGACAGAAAATCAGCAAAGAATATATTAAATATTTAATATATATGATATGTTAAACCAGATGCATTTAATTAATATTTTTAGAGAATTTCATCCAAAAACATCAGAATATACAATCTTTTCAAGTGAACATGAAATATTTTTAAAGATAGACCATATGTTAGGCCACAAAACAAGTCTTAATAAATTTAAGAACACTGAAATCTTATCAATCATTTTATCTGACTATACCAGTATAAAATTAGAAATCAATTTAAAAAAAACTGAAAAACACAAACACATGAAGGCTAAATAACATGCTACTAAACAATGACTGGGTTAACAATGAGATCAAAGCAGAAATCAGAAGATACCTTGAACAAATGAAAATCAAAACAAAACTCAAAATCTATGGGACACACAGCAAAATTAGTCCTAAGAGGGAAAATCATAGCACTATAGGCCTACCTTAAGAAACAAGAAAAATCTCAAATAAGCATTTTAATCTTAAACCTAAAGGAACAAGAAAAAGAACAACAAAGCTCAAAGGGAGTAAAAGAAAGGAGATAATAAAAATCAGAGCAAAAATAAACAAAATAGAGTCTAGAAAAAATATCAAAGATCAAGACAAACTGAAGCTCATTCTTTGAAAAGAAACAAAGTTGATAAACCTCTAACCAGACTCATCAAGAAAAAAGAAAGAGAACCCCAAATAATTAAAATCAGAAATAAAAGAGAAGTCACAAATAACACCACAGAAACACAAAGGATTATAAGACAATGCTATGAACAACTATATACCAACAAACTGAACAATTTGGAAGAAATGGAAAATTCCTAGAAATATATAATCTACTAAGACCAATTCAGGAAAAAACAGAAAATCTGAACAGACTGATAATGACTAATGAAATAAAATCAGTAATGAAAAAATTCACATCAAACAAAAGTGCTAGACTAGATGGCCTCACAGGTAAATTTTACCAAACATTTAAAGAAGAATTAAAACCTATCCTTCTCAAACTATGCCAAAAAAAATTTAAGAGCAGGGAAGGCTCCCAAGTTTAGTTTACAAGATCAGCATTACCCTGATTCCAAAACAAGACAGAGACATTAATAATAATAATAATAATAATAATTATAATAATAATAATAATAATAATAATGATAATAAATGTATAGGCCAATAACCCTGGTGAACATAGATGCAAAATCCCTCAACAAAATATAAACCACATTCAGCAATACATTAAAAAGGTTATAGAGCATGATCAAGTGGGATTTATTCCTTGGATGCAAGGTTGGTTCGATATCTGCAAATCAATGAACGTGATATACCACATAAACAAAATGAAGTATAAAAATCATATGATCATATCAATAGATGTAGAACAAGCATTTGATGAAATCGAGCATCCATTTAGGATAAAAACTCTCAGCAATGTGAGAATAAAGGGAACATACCTCAACATAATAAAAACCCATAGCTAACGTCACACTCAATGGTGAAGGGCTAAAAGCTTTTTCTTAAGATCAAGAACAAGTCAAGGATGTCCACTTTCACCACTTTCATTCAACTTAGTATAGGAAGTCCTAGCCACAGTAATCTGATGAGAAAAAAAAAAGCATCTAAATTGGAAAGGAAGAAGTACAACTGTCATCATTTGTTGATGACATGATAATATATATCATAATATAGAGCTCTAAAGTTTCCATAAAAACACTATTAGAACTGATAAATGAATTCAGTAAAGTAGCAGGATGCAAACTTAATATTCAAAAATCAATTGAATATTTCTACACCAATAAAAACTATCAGATAGAAATTACAAAAACAATCCCATTTAAAATTGCATCAAATAAAAACTAGAAATAAATTTAACCAAGGAGGTAAAAGATCTGTATGTAGAAAATTGTAAGATATTGAAGAAAGAAATTAAAGAAGATAAAAATAAATGGAAGCATATACTGTGCTCATAAATAAGAAGAATTAGCATTGTTAAAACATCCATACTTCCCAAAGCAATCTATAGATTCAATTCAATCTCTATCAAAATATCAATGGCATTTTTCACAGAACTAGAAGAAATAATTCTAAAATATAAATGGAACCAGAAAAGGCCAAAATAGCCACAGCAATCTTGAGAAACATCAAAGTTGGAGGTATCATGCTACCTGATATCAAACTATACTATAAGGCTACAGTCATCAAAACAGCATGGTACTGGCATAAAAACAGATACAAAGATAAGTGGATTCGAATAGAGAGCCCAGAAAAAAATCCATGCCTACAGAGTCATTTAATCTATGACAAAGGAGGCAAGAATTTATGATGGAGTAAAGACAGTCTCTAGCAAATAGGATAATGATTGATATATATAGCCCGATGCCACTACCTTCAATATAAACCTACTCTGAGAACCAAAAAGAAAAAGGAAGGAAGGAAGGAAGGAAGGAAGGAAGTAAGGAAGGAAGGAAGGAAGGAAGAAAGAAAGAAAGAAAGAAACTGGACCACCTTCTTACATCGTATACGAGAATAGATTCAAAATGGATTAAAGACTTAAATGTAAGACCGAAATCCATAAAAATTCTAGAAGAAAGCATAAGCAGTAAACTCTTTGATATTGCTAACAGTAATTTCTTTAATGATATATCTTCTTAGGCAAGGGAAGCAAAAGAAAAAATAAACAAATGAGACCACATCAAACTAAAAAGTTTTTGCACAGCAAAGAAAATAAACAACAAAATGAAAAGACAACCTAACTGAATAGAAGATATTCATCTATGATATATCTGATAAGGGGTTAATATCCAAAATTTATAAAGAACTCATACAACTCAACAGCAAAACAAAACAAAACAAAACAAAACAAAAAACAACAACCAAAAAAAAAACCCACAAACAATCCAATTAAAAAATGAGCAGAAGACTTGAATAGATATTTCTCCAAAGAGAAAATACAGATGCCCAAGAGAAATATGAAAAGATGCTCAATGTCACTAATCATTAGAGAAATGTGAATTAAAACCATAATGAGTTATCACCTCACACCTGTTAGAATGGCTATCATCCATAAGTCAAAAAACAAATGTTGATGAGGATGTGGAGAAAAGGGAGCCCTTGTGCGTTGTTGGTGTGATTGCAAAATGGTATAGCCACTATGGAAAACAGTCTGGAAGTTCTTCAAAAATTAAAAATAGAACTACCTTTTGACCTAGCAATTGTACTTCTGGATATTTATCAAAAAAAAAAAAAAACCAAAAACCCTAATTCATAAAGATCTATGCATCCTATATTCACTACAGCACTATTTACAATAGCCAAGATATGGAAGCAACTTAAATGGCCATCAACAGACGATTGGATAGAGAAGTTATGGTTCATATATACAATGGAATATTATTCAGCCATAAGAAAATGAAATCTTAATATTTGCAGTGACATGGATGGACTCAGAGGTTATTATGCTGAGTGAAATAAGTCAGACAAAGAAATATAAACACTATGTGATTTCACTTATATTCGGAATCTGAGAAACAAACTAAACGAAAACAGACTCAAAGATAAAGAGGATAATCTGGTGACTGCCAGAGGGATGTGGGGCTGGAAAGACTGGGAGAAAAAGGTGAAGGGATGAAGAAGTACAAATTAGTAGTTACAAAATAGTCACAGGGATGTAGAATACAGCACAGGGAATATAGTCAATAGTATCGCAATGGCTATGTGCAGAGCCAGATGGGTGAGAATCAGTGGGATCACTTTATAAACTATATAAATGTCTAATCAATGTACTGTATACCTGAAACTAATAAAAAAATTGGACAAAGAAGTTGTACATATATACTATTTAATATTACTTGGTTATAAAAAAATGAAATCTTACGATTGGAGACAACATAAATGGATCTAGAGGATATTATGCTAAGTGAAATAAGTCAGATAGAGGAAGACAAATACCATATGGTCTTACTTATATGTAGAATCTAAAGAACAAAATAAACCCAACAAACAAAACATAAACACACTCATAGATACAGAGAACAAAATGGTGGTTGCCAGATAGGAGTGGGGTTGGGAGCTCTAAGTGAAAAAGCTGAAGGGATTAAGAAGTAGAAATAGGTAGTTGCAAAATAGTCACAGGGCTGTGAAATACAGCATAGGGAAGACAGTAAATAATAGTCTAACAATTACGCATGGTGCTAGTTGGGTACTAGACTTATTAGGACATCGCTTCGTAAATTATATAAATGTCTAACCACTATGCTCTACCCTGAAACTAATGTAAAATAATGTTGAATACCAAAAGTAAATAAATAAACCAAAAAAAAAAAAAAAGTGAGCGCATCTCTAGAAATTTACCTGTCTAGGATGCTGAAATTATGACAGCTTAAAACATTATAAAAAGCTCATTTCAATATTAAAATATTTCACAGTAATATTTATAAAAGAATGGAACAAAATAAGGATTGTTAATTTTTGTTCTTAGCCTATTAAAAATAAAAATGGTTTGAATTTTCACAAACTTTTCATACCACTAATATTTCACTTTTTGACATGTCTAATCGAGATATAAGTTCTTGTTTAAATAATTGATGTCTTGCTTTGACAAAAAGTTCAGGAAGACACTTCAACGTTAATTACTACTACATACATCAGCTTCTATGAAAAATTTAGTTGTAAAATACTCAAGATATTGTCTCTCTTATATAAACCTTTATATTTAAAAAAAATGGAATAATGGAAGGGATAGTCTGTTAGTTAAGAGCATGAACTCTGAAGCCAGACACCTTGGGTTTGTAACACAGTTCTGCCACTCAGTCCCTGTGTGTTCTTGAGCCAGTTACATAACTATTCTGTATCTCAGTTCCCATCTGCAAAGTACAGGCAATAGTACTCATATGTTTGCTATGAAGATTAGCAGGGTCTGATATGCAGTAAACTAAATAGATGATACCTTTTATTAAGGCCAAACATTTTAAGTCAAATTGACATTTATCTAAAGGTTTAAAGAGGATTTTATAGCTTCATAACAATATCATTAAAAATATATTAAAACCCAAAAGTTTTTAGTGTAATAAAATTAAGAAATAATTATTTATCATAAATATAAAAAATTTATTAAATTAATATATAGAAAATTATAATACTTATATAATAAATACATCTACTTACATAATAAAGCAATACATTTTTATAATGTTATAATAAACAATACATATGACACATAATTATATAATTATATTATAAAATATAAATAGTAAATATAATAA
>NW_006443262.1:1109017-1114430 GCF_000325575.1 Pteropus alecto | reverse complement strand
AAATATTATATAGGTTGTATTTTTATAGTTACATTAATATTATATAATAACATATTATAATACATCATATTTATGTGTTATATAACAACTATTATTAAATTATATTTTACTAAAAATAAAATATTTTCTGAATTTAATTGCTTTAGAAAACTAGTATGAAATAGTCTTTTATCTAAGAAATAAACTTTTTCTGCCGTTGGAATTTAGCTTTTGTATGACTGTCAATTTAGATAAATAAATACCTGTTATCTGATATGGATTCTGAAATCAAATTTTCAAGACAGAGATTTCTCCTTTTGATGTTTAAAGAGATATTAATTACAGAATACACAGAATATTAAATACGTTAATAGGAACAGATAATTTGATTTTGATGGCTCTTCAAAATGAAGTGTTTATAGTAATAATTTAGTACTCTTCAACAGCTTTCTAGTTGGAGCTTACAAGGAGATTCTATAATGCAGTGGTTCTCAAACTTCAGAATCATCTGAAGGTTCACTAAAGCAGATTGCTGGGCTCTACCCTCAAGATCTCTGATTCAGGAGGTCTGGGCTAGGGGCTGAGAATTTGCCTTTCTGACAAGTTTTCAGGTGATGTTGATGATGCTGGTCAGGGAACCACGCTTTGAAAAACACTGGTATAATTCATTACAAGAATTAAAAATAGTAGAATTTTATTGTCTAATTTGCATAACACTTTATTAAGAAATCTATTATCCTGTTTTCTTTTTTTGATCCAAAGACCAATATAAGCTCTTGAATTCCAAAGAACAAATAAAATCTAGGAAAATCTAATTCTCAGGAAACTATTTCTAGATTCCAGTGCAGATATTTTTTTCACACTAGATTTGCTCCACTAAAACCTCTTGTGTTTTATTTCTTTCTCCTCACCATACCTTTTTATTTTGATGGTAATCAAAAAAAATCAATCTTCCTTTATGGGATTTTAGAATTTTCTTTTGCCTGGGTGAGTTCTAAAAATAATTGTTTTCTTGTATCTACTTGCACATTGCCTTCTAATCTATAATTACATTGAATCAGCATTTGAAAGCACAATTTTGGGAATGTGATGCTTTGGAAATCCTTATTGAAGAAATCATTGCTTATCTGGCACAGTATGTGTTAATCTCATGCAGGAAAACGAGGCAAAAGATGAGAATATGTTCAGCCTAAGTATCCAACCACATAAAAATGCAGACATTATTTAGGAAAAATAAAAAGATGTGGCAAATAGCTAATTGTCACTTTTCCTATTTAATTAAACTTTGTTACTAGAAGCATTCCAAGCAGTGCTAGCACCAAACATACCTAAAATCAGTGCCTTTATCAAGACAAATGCTCCAATCGTACCACAGGGCTTGAATCACCTTCTATACTTTTGCTCTGATGGCCAGACATACTCTATATTAATTCTAGATTCTAAACCACCTTTTTCCATTCCCTTCCTTCCTCTTTCTCCCTTCACCTTGTTTGTCTCCGTTTGATTCTGCATCATATCTATCCTGGAAGCTGCCCTCTACCAGTTGAATTCTTTAGAGACAAGGCTATCCCCTTTCCCACGTGGGGCTGGAACAAGAGTGAGCATAACTACTGTACAGTTTGTCATTTTATTGCCATTCTCCTGTCTTTCCAACTTTTCCCATTTTTGCAGTTTCCCTTCCATTTGGGGGGGAAAAAGAAAGCATGTTTTTTTATAAAGAGAGCATGACATGAAAAAGAAGCTCTAGGGTCTAGTCCATCTGTTACCTGCAAGACCTTCATCTGAAAATTTAGGTTCCTTACCAATTTGGGGGAGGTCATCATATTTGCTTGATTTCATAAGATTGTGGTGAGAATCAAATTAGACAATGTAGGTGAAAGTTCTTCACATACTACAGAAGCAGAATCTACACATTAGGGCCAGGACTAGGGTGAAGCAAGTGTGTGGCCTGGGTGCCAAGTTACAGGAGTTGCTGACTTTCAGGGCCATACCAGAGCAGGGTGTGACGGTGGCCTTCAGGTGTTCACCTTTAATCGTTGTCATCTGCAACGCAGCTGTGATCAAAGGGTTAAAATCTTAGTGTGCATGACCGGCATTCAATAGATTAATACTCTTCTTTAGCCCTGGAGAAATGTTCTTAACAGAGACTGAAGTTTGGGGATTAAAGAAAGAGAAGTAAAGTTCCTAGCTGGTGGAGGACCCTTCAAAAATTCGCAGTGGATACGTGGTAACGTGCTCTACCCAGGAATAAGGCCAGTCCTCGGTTTGAAGAACACTGATCTAAGAGTGCTGCGGGGGAGGAAGCTTGCACACTGAGGAAAACTGGCATCTAATGAGCTCCTTCTCAGAACAATTTTCCCACTTGGGCCCTAAAAATAACTTTTAAAGTGTTTTACTATATTTAATTCAGAACCCACATTAAAAACAAAGAAAAGAAAGAAAGAAAGAAAGAAAGAAAGAAAGAAAGAAAGAAAGAAAGAAAGAAAGAAAGAAAGAAAGAAAGAAAGAAAGAAAGAAAAACATAACAAAACAAAAACCACACACAATTAGAGGAGGAAAGCCTTCTCTACGACTTAACCTAGAAATTGTTATGTTTCACAAGCAGATTTAAGGAAAATTTCTGTCTGCCTCAACAGTACATTAAAGACAAAGATTACTACATAATGACAAAGCTAAATCATTGCAGGATATAGTTCTTTGCTACCTAATGATTATCATCTGCCAAGAACTGGTATGCTATTAATACTCGTAAAGGTCTCCGGACTAGAAATTCTTTACTAGCAAAAGTACAAGTGTATTTTTATTTTAGGTAATTAATAGGGTTTGTCTTTCTCCTGATCACTGCTTAGCAGAAATGGAACCTGACTCCCTCCTCTGTGAAGAACGTGTAGATCTTCAGAGACTTCTCACTGAGTGACCTTAAGGCACAGTTCTCTTTCTTAATCATGCTCTTTCTGCACTTGGTGAATTCTCCAAGTGCAGTGGCTTGTCCAGGACTCTACTTATTAGCAGAGTAGATGCCCCACGCCTGATCGCTGATGTGTGAGGAACAGGGTGGGCTTGGGGAGAAGGGTGAGGAGAAACACATGAACCCGGCTCCCTACCCAAAAGAAAACAACATGTAACCAAATTTTGCTCATGGTGATTTTCCAGAGATGGGAGAACTGGGGTCAGTCAGCTATCACTCTTACATCTTTGTTGTTTCCTTTGAAGAGAGCTGAAAGAACATGTACCTCGCTATAAATAAGATGGCTCTTAAAGAATGAAGTTCAAAAGTGCTTTTCAGTACTTTACTCAATCTCCATGTAAGATGCTTCTGGTGAAGACACCGCATTTCAAACTAGGGTGCTAGTCAGTGCTATCCTTTTACTGAAAGTGAATTAAACTGGAAAAATCAGTGAGTAAAGTGAAGAAAGGATTTAATATACATTAATCACCAAAACAATCAGTGGAGAATTCTGGAAACATATATGACATATATTATAGCTGTTTCTAGATTAAACTGATTTTATTCTCTAATCTGATTATTTGACTAATCCTACTCTCGGGTCTGATTGTTTTTCCCTATTCTGAAGTTAAGTCTTTCTAAGTAATACAGATAAGAGAAAAAGGAGGAAATATAGATAAGCAGAAAATTAAAATCAATAAGAAAACTACCACCTGAAGATAACTTCTGTTAAAATTTATACTGTATATATAAATATTTCCTAACATACACTTTTATACATACTTATATACACATACTTTTTTCAAAGTTTTTATAACTGTTTTTTCACTTCCATAAGCATCTTTCCACATAAATAAGCTTTAATACATTATTCTTAAGAGTTGCATTATGTTGAATCGTATAGATGTAATACAATTTGTAGATGCTAAGTTTAGATTAGATTGAAACATATTATAATGAGTGGCATTTTTTATTAGTCCACTTCATAACGCTTAATTTTTTTCTTTATTGTGGAAAAAAACACCCTATGTATGCTGGATATGATCTTATTTTGAAACTACTTTGGTAGTACAATCTCTAATCCTCGACCTGACATGGAGGCCTGTTGGAGTAGCATCTGTCATGGCCCCGCCGTGTTGCCTCAGCGTCCTTACCATTTCTATACTCTTCAACCTGGCTCTCCAGGGATAGCACCTTCTTCTTTGTTGGAAGACTGCTGTCAACCTGCCATCTGAGCCCCACTTTGCCCACGTGAACAGGGAGCTGGAAGTGCCTGGCAGTTCATGCCCTCTCAGCAGTAATCCGTAACCAGTGATTGACAGGCATGGGAGTATTAATATCGCACTCTTTCAACCGTAGGCGGAGATGATTCTGAAGTGTGTGTTTTACACAGTTTTTCAATGTTGTCCCATTGGATTAAGAACCTTAGTGTACTGTGGTTTCTAGCTTAGAATGCACCTTTTATTGATTGCCTTCTCTTTCCCGATCACTTTGTCTGTCACACCTTTGTTCCTTGCATTTCCCAATATACTGCTTGCACTTGCATTCTTGGCTCACTGTCTGATTCTGGGGATACCCAAACTAAAACACCTGTTACAGTCACTTCAGCGGAGATTCCAAAGGCATGGACTATGTGTTGTTGCAGAGGTAATGTGAGCAATTCATCTAGTCATCAAGTGGAAATACTCTTCTTACTTTATATCACTATAACGTTTTATGCATTCACAGAGAAGCAAGGCATTTAAGGCCATCTTTATTTTTCATATGGAAAAATTGTAGATTCTTTGAGGTTAAATAAATTTTGTACAAGGTCACACAGCTAATTAGAAGAGTCAGTACCAGACCTGTGTTCTCATACTAGACAATTGTACCTTTACATAATCAACACTTATGTGTCAAAAGTGAGGTTAATTTGGAATGGATATGTTACCTGAATTAGTTTTAGGAAGCCTAAACCTTAAAATATAGCATATTCCAAGCATTTTAAAAGAATAGTTGTCTGTTTAATAACTATATTTCATTCTTCATCCTAGTTTCCACCTTTCATCTTTTTTATGTTACTTTCCCAGTATTTCTTTCACTTCTTTTGTCACCCAAGGGTGAACTGTCTCTACTAGGCACTGCAAAGGGAAATAAACTTATAATTGCCCTTTAGCTGAACTTCAGTAGGTTGGACTCATGGGGGAGAATGATGTATGTAAATAGTTATAGTTCAGGGCAGCGTGTAGCAAGCACTCTAAGAGAGGTAGAAAGTCTTTTGGGAGGGAGGACAGAGGAAGGAAAGATAAATTCTGACAGAGTGAAAAAAAAAAGGCTTGATGGAACAGGTGGCCTTTAAGCTGGATCTGGAAGGATGGGTAGGATTTCAACAGGCGGATGTCAGGGTGGGGGTGGGGTGACTCACAGAGTACATGGTGGGAGAAGGAAGAGAAGTGTTTAAAGTTACATGATGAAGGACCCTCAATGCCTGCAAGTTTATTTTATTTG
>NW_006443262.1:1103609-1108980 GCF_000325575.1 Pteropus alecto | reverse complement strand
TGACATTAATATTTTAAGAACTCTTATTTGAAGATGCTTTTCTTTATTATTAGATGCTCTTCATTGTGTTGTATTCTGTCTTTCTCTTAATATAGAATAAAACTCACATAGAATAACATCAGAGCTCTTTACCATGGCTATGGCATTGTGTAACATCTGGTCCTGCCTGTTTTCACACCTTAAATTGTGCCACTGTCATTTGCATGCTAACTTCTGAGCACAATGGCTTCTAACAGTTCCTGCTCCTCCTAGGCCCAGAAATTTTGCATTTGCTCTTCTCCCAACTTCTTAACTCACACTTCCTCAGAGGAAACTTTCCTGCACACCCAATCCAAAGCAATACTCATGTTACTTTCTACACAGAAACTAACGAAATCACTTATTATTTATTTATTTAGCTTTCACTCTCTGCTACTGTAAATGAGGGCATAGATCATACAGCCATGGTCCTTCAGGGTCTACCTGGAGCTTGGCAGAGTGACTAACACATATTAGAAACTCAAACATACTTGTGAATAAATAAATTGAATAAAGTAGAATTAATGTTGTTAGAAAACTGGAAAGATGTTACATTGCTTAGAGATACACCTAAATAAGTTATGCAGCATCTGATTATGGATGTTTGTATCGGGAACTCTGGAACATACTGGTTCAAGTGTGTCAAGCATCTTACAACTCTGGTGTTTCTTACTTGTGTTAGTCAGTGCATTGTTTCTAAGTGGAATTTCCTCTCAGGACCTTAGTTCCTTCTTCTCCACATCTCCCACCTCCAACATTTTCTGGCCATTATTTCACCTAAGTGCTAGGCTTGGTAATTTTCCTAATGATCTGGAAATGGATTGCTCTTCTTCAGAGGGCCATGTATTGAGTTGCCCAATACCTGGTCATAAGTCATGACTTGCTGAAAAGAGAGGGAGTTTTTTGAAGTGCAAGGGGCCTTTGGAGGTCATCCAGCAACTTTTGAAACAGCTCCAGCAGCCAGACTAGTAAGCCCAGTGCCTTCCCTGGCAATCTGGTTTCCTGATTTACTATGAGATATGGAGCTGTTTATGATGCTTTTGATAGAAAATAAATGACTCAATTCTACCATATGATGAAGTTCATATTTGAAATGTTTGAATAGGTTTTTCAGACCATAGTTCTACAATTGGCTATAAAATTTTACAGTCTTGTTCCAAGGATATAAAAGTCTGTGATTGGAGCCCCTACTCCAGGCTAAAACTATAAGAATTGTAAAGGCTGAGGCTATAGCTGAGAGACACTCATTTCTGGCTTTGGAACAAAAACACAATGAATATGTATAAAGATAGGTAGGTTTGATTTGAGACTACTTTTAAAATAAAGTTTCACTTGGAACACATCCCATGACTTCTGGAGTGAAATGCAATTAAATTGTAAGACATAATTCATTCCTAAGCCGAGTTCATGTGGAGATTATTTGTCTTGTAACTTTTTATTGAGCCAGTAGACACATGAGATAACCAGAATGGCCTTTTGGATATTTTGGGGGAAATTCTACTTTTCCTTATCATGTTGAACTTCATTCTAAAACATTATTTCTAACCATAGATCAATAACATGATAAAGTTTATTCATCCCACATCAAAGTTAAAATAACTCAAAGAACATATTTAAATGAATAGTCCAGAGTTACGCAGAATGCCAGCACTCGTGGCTCTGAATGAATGTTAAAGTTTGTATTTTCTGTATCAGTAAAGTAGAGCCTCATAAACCTAGTTATCACTTGCCTGATATCTTTGAACACAGTCAAGAACTGGAAACCAAGCCAAAATGATCTCTGAATAACTAAAACAGGTGGTGCAAAGTCCATGCACAAAATCTCACATGTTTTTCCAGATGACCTTCCTCCACATTTACTATACTCCCCACAAGCTTGTGTACTTTTATTTCATACTTAATTTCAATAAGCTTGGTTATTCGGTGTTCTGTTGTGAATAAAGCAAATCCATCATGGTAAGAGTGAGGTGTAGGAAACAACAGCATTGCAGGGAAGAAAAGGCAGAGCGTTCTCACGTGATTCAGCACAGAGCACACAGATGAGAAATGTCTCAGCCTCATAAGGATGACATGTTTAAATGTGAAGCATCTGTAACAGCGGCTGGCACAGAGAAAACATTCTATAGATGCTTATTAAATAAATGTAAGTAAGTTTGCATCTCAGTAAAAAATGAGGGCTTAGAGGAGGATAACTGATTTTCCCTAGGGTGATGATAATTTTTATGAAGGAGAGCTTCATCACCTTTAATATATAGTGTTTAATAGGGAAGGAAAATAAAATACTAGTTTTGAAATATTTTCCCCCAGAACAAATGTTTAAACTTAAAAAATTTGCAGTTAAAACAGAACATTTTAATTATTTTCAAAATTCACTTAGGTAAAATTTCAACATATGATGTCATCTGACAAACAGGATTTGCTGAAGTCTTTCTGCTCTTATTTCTTAATTTAATGCTCAACATGGAAAATGTATAAAAATTCTGAAATGTGATGGAAACTACTTCCTAGAGGCAATACTATATTTGGAGTCAATTTGTCGCTTGAAAGAAAGAGCTCAGAGCAGTGTGTGGGCTGAGGTTCCACACTCAGCTCTGGCTTTACCAGTGACCATGAACCTAAAACACAACTCTGCGTACAATCATAAACTCAGGTGCCTCCCGACTGTTGTTGACCTTAGGTCCTCTCCTGCTCTTCATTGCAGAGACAAACTCTTTCAAGACATGGGTTTCATTGCTGCCCTTTACACACTGTTGTTTTGGGAAAATATTTGCTCCCCCCCCCCACCATGCACTGCTATGAGGCTTGGCACTTTGCTCGGAATGTTTCCCTCCCTCCCCTCTGCTCCTTGATGAAATTCTAGGTATTCTTGAAGGCCCAGCTCAAATGTCACCTCCTTTATGAAGTTTTCCCTCCTCTTGCGTTCTCCATGTACCACTGGAAAGGAGAAGAGAGAAGTTCGTGGTCCACTTGGCTCCAATTTCTACTACGACATATATCTTAGTGTCCTCTACAAGCAAGTAGCAAAGTATGGTGGCTGTGAGGTCAGGCTTGGAACCTAAATACATTGAGACTTGAACCCTGTTCCCACCAGTTATATGTTGAAAAGCCTTTGACATATTCACCTTGCTGAGCCACAGTATCCTGATATGAAAACACAGCGTTAATATACTACCTAGTTCATAGGATTAGGTGAGGATTAAATGACATAATGAACAAAAATCAATCAGCAGAGTGTGTGTCATGTGGAAAGTTCTCAGTAAAGGCTGGTTGGCACTGTAACGTAAGTATGTGTCTTTTTTCACTAAACTGTTAATGTCATCAGTGAATCCTTAATAGTGCCTAGCCTAGTCTTGGCACACAATGCTTACAAATAAATATATGTGATTGTCTTTAATTTCAGTTAGATGACTTATGTGATTTGCAAAGGACTATTATCATAAAGAGCCTACGCTAGGAAAGGAATAAAGGGATGAATCCTGCGGACGCCCTGTTCTGCAATGGTCCAGCCTCTGCCTGTTATCCAAGCATAATTATAAACGGCACCCCTTTCCACTCTGAAAAGTGTTCTGGTCTGGACAATAATCTTTATGGCCATCCTAGTTTTGAGAGGAGCCTTATCAGCTTTTTTTTCTCTCTCAGAAATTAAGTTCCTCACTCTGCAAGGCACATATCAAATTTGGCATTATGGGAGCAGTCAATTAGTTGCTGTGAAATGCTCAAGAAATCATTGAAAAAAAAATAAATGGGTGAAAATTGGGTCATTCTTTATTCTCTCATTTTCTTAAGGAATATTGGATACAAGTCTAAGAGGATAGAAAAATTAAACTGAGAAACTTTCTGCCACTTAGAATGATAGGTGGGATAGCTCTACATGGGTAGAATATTGGAGAATGTAGCAATAAATCCAAAATGTGATAAAAGGGCAAGATTGAACAAAAACAAAACAAGTTAAGGTTATATATTCTCATTGGCATCATCTACTTATAAATAATATTTCCAGGAAATCTTATGGTGAAATTTTAAAACTTAGTTCAAGGTTTTTCTTCTTTTTCTTCTTCTTTGTCCTTCCTTTCTTCTTCCCCTTCTCCCTTCTTTCTTCTTCCTTCTTTTTCTTTTTCTCGTAGGCAATGTGGTACACTGATCTAGCCCTTAGCAAAACGATAAGGTAGATGTTTTCTTCATTAATGCTCAAGAAGCTTTTCTTAACTTTTTTGGCTCTCCAGGTATTGTACCCCCATCCTTTACCCATGTACCTTTTTTTCTTGTGCTATCCCATCCCCTGTGCACCTGTACACCAGTCTTGGTAACCTAGGACTCTTTGGGTCAATCTTCAAATATCCTAGCAGTATTTTTCTTTCTGAATTATATTCCAAATGATGGAATGGAAAGTGATATTCCCTATTAGGGGAACTTTGGGAGGAAAGTCTGGGGATGAGGATAGCGTCCTAGAACATGTCTGGAGGAAATACATTGAGTGGATGACAAACATGGGCTTTGCAGTCAGGCTGAGCTGGGTCTGAATTCTGGCTCCTTGCTATTATCAGTGTGGCATTGGGTCTTCATTTGTATGAAAGGGATAATAAGACCTGACTCTAAGTTGCTTTAAAAATTAAATATATGGCTGTGTTTGTAAAGCACTTAATAATGTGCCTAGGTCACAGTCTAGCATGAGTTACAGCTTTGGAGGTAGGTAGACAGAGGGCCTAACTTTGCTCAAGGGGAAATGACTCTCGGGCTTCTGGAGAACAGAGATCGCAATGCTCTTCTCAGGATCGTTATTAAGGCTTAAGTGCATGTAAAAGACTTACTCCAGTGCTGGGCATATAATAAGTCCTAACCAAGGTGTGGCTACTGTAACACGGTAGTCTCGCCTTATCTGTGGTTTTGCTTTCCACAGTTTTAGTTATCTATGGTCAATCACAGTCGGAAAATATTAAACAGAAAATTCCAGAAATAAACAATTCGTAAGTTTTAAATTGCATGCCCTTCTGAGTAGTGTAAAGAATCCTCACACCATCCCAGCTCCTCCCACCTGGGATGTGAATCATCCCTTTGTCCAGTGTTCAGTGCTGTACACTACAGTACAATAAGATATTTTGTTATATAGTTATAATTATTCTATTATTCTATTATTAGTTATTGTTGTTAATCTCCTACTGTGCTTAATTTATAAATTAAACATCATAGGTATGTATGTGTAGAAAAAGACATAGTATATATAGAGGTTTTGATACCATCTGCGGTTTCAGGCATCCACTGGGGGTCTTGGAACACATTCCCCAGGGATGAGGCGGGATGACTTCAACTATTATAATTTGGTTGTGCTACTACGATATGAGCTCAATAGCTAATA
>NW_006443262.1:1089868-1103343 GCF_000325575.1 Pteropus alecto | reverse complement strand
TTAGTCAATGTTTGAATGATCCATTATATTTTCCCAGAGGGAAGCTAAGCAAATGCAAAACTGTAGAGAAATCACTTAGGCTTTCCTGTCCCCATTACTACTTACCAAAGGTCACTTATGTGCACCCACCCGATATAACATGGTGACTGAATCTATTTTTAATGCCGTCTCTGGCTGTGGAGAACAGCTTAGATCGCTCCAGGTGAGCTCCTGTTATGAAACAGGATCCCAGTTCAGCTGCCTTTAGTCACGTAGATGTACCCAAACTTATGCTCTGATAGAAAAACAAACATTTGGTTATCTCCTTGTGCGTACTTGGGGGAGAAGAAAAAAAAAGAAAAAAGAAAAGTATCTGACCTTTTGGTATTCACTTTCTTCATCCTGTGTTCTGGCCAATGCACAAGTAAATAAAGGCTGGAAACTACAAGCCTGCTCAGCCATTTTGCCTCATGAACTAAAATTCAGCCAAAGGCTGATATGAAACCAGAGACAGAGTGTTACTACTCTACTGAGGCACACTGCCCTTTTCAGATCATGTATTTCCTAAGAACTACACCTGAATGTGACTTGCTTGGATTCCAGTAAAACTTTTTTTATGATTAAGGTTACGATTCTTTTGGAAAAAGCCAGGAATGAGCCCACTGTCTCTGGTGTGCAGCAAAACCCACAAGTCAGAGCGTTCGGGGGGCAGCATTCCGAAGGAGAGTCTTGAGCCACAGGCAGGCGACCTAGCTGGTTATTCTAGATGCCACAAACTAGGAAAACGCTGCACAGCTGATCTATTGTACTGTGGCAATGATCAAAAAAATAAAACTGCTCAACAGATGATGTGTGAAAGTTGTAAACTGCTGAGCATAACAAGCACACCATCTCCTCCAGTACAGTGTGTGCCTGAGATCCCTCCCAAGCAAAACTAGTGATTCTCATTGACACTGTTGTCCTGTTCCCTCTTGGCTTTGTTCAGAGGTGGCCCTTGCTATGGAACGTTGCTGTTACTTGTTTACTGCATGTTTCTTCTAGTGGCTTAGGAGGAGCTGCTGGAGGGCAGGACCATATCTTAGTCTTGCAATGCCTGGCACATTGCAAACACTCGGTAAATATCTGTTGAATATATATAAATCAAAATTCTGACAAAGCAAGGCGAAAGTTCTAAGCTGATGGCCAATTTGTTAGCATTATCTTAAAATATAATATAAGTGGTCTCATTCCTGTTATAAGATAATCCTGTTATATTAAAACAATTACAGATCCTTACTTTCAAATCCACATGCTCTAAGTTATTCATCTTTTAAGCACCCCAAAAACATTTTCAGTGCAGCTACTGAGGGAGTTTATACAGATGGAAAAGATATTTTCTCCTCCTTTTGTGAGATTATTGAGTCTGTGTAATAAACCGTAGTCTATATATTCAGAAGCCGCCCTAATAAATACTTTTGGGTTTATTTGATACTTCTGGCTGTCATTTAAAACAGAAAATCAGTTAAACACCAGAGCAGTTAATATTGACTAAACAGCTCTAAACCTCAATTGGCCAATGTTTTAATCATATGGAGACAATCTGAATTTTACTGCCATCAGGAAACAACAGGAATATCTAATGCAAGAATTAGGAATGCATATCAATTTTCACAGTACAGTTGGTAATTATGAAAGTATACTTTCTCGTTGTCGTTAAAGGAGTTCTCTGGTAGCCAAACTATTGTTCTGGTGTGTGGGGAATCTAAAGACTCTGCTGGCCTCTTTGCCTTTGATCTTTTGAGTTTCTGAAGTTGTGCAATTTTGCATGCTGCACTGATAATCTGGGAAAATGTACAACCACTATAAAAGGAAATTTTTCTATTAGTCCAAGAATAATCGTTTATAGCAAAACCACCTGACAGAAACATGTGGGTGCATATCACCCATATGAAAACCAAAGGCATTTTTACAACAGAGGATTATTTTCTTCTCTTTGTACAGATCCATATGGTGCCTATTCAGACATTGGCCATCAGCAATGCTGCCTCATTCAATCCCCAAAATAGAATTCACTACTTTTGCTCCAAATTTGAATGAGAAGAACTTTTTATTAAGAGTTCGTTGTTTTATCTTCCACAGTGCAATTACTCAAGGTCAATGGCATTTAAACTTGACTGGAGTGGGATGGCAAACATAAATGAAATAGCCATGGAGCATGGCTTTTCCGCCTTGGAACTGGCCATGCACTGCTTGATTTCTGTCCTGCCCCCTGCTGCTTTCTCTTCTGGATTCAAACATCCACTTGACTCTGCAAGAAACAATACTTTCCCCACAACAACAGTCCATCTGTTGCTGACCCACATCGTTGTCTGGGAGCACCATTCATTCATTCATTCATTCAATAGAGAGTAAATGAAGAAGGCACCTACTATTTATAGGGGAGTCTGTCCCAGGTGGATGTGTGGTTGTGTGTATGTCTGCTTCCAGAAATAAAAGGCGGGTGTAGGCAGAGGCACACTGGGCCAACATGATAACTAAGGAACAACGGGATGGTTTTTCAAAGAAAGTGGCCTCTCTATGATAAACAGAAGAGGGAAAGTTCTGGATAGACTCTGACAAAAACTCCCTTCTTTCCATGACTCCTGTCCAGGATGCATTTTCTGGTTAAAGTAATTCTAAGCATGACCAAATAAACCAGTCCACCTGGGGTAGCTGGACTAGTGAGGATGCTAGTTTTGGAGATGAGGAAAAACCTGATTGCATATATCACAAAGAAGATCCATCCTTGGTCCAAATAGAGGAAAAGAGAAGTCATTGCTAGTATTTCAGTAACACAAAATGCCCCATAGCATTTGGGACCCTGGGAAGGAGAATGGAAGGCTACTTTACTGTGCCTCTTAATGTATTCCATTTTCCATTTATTCGCCAGTTGAACTGAAGACATTGCTGGACTTATAACGTTTGGGGCTATTTCAATGGGCCTCAACCTTGAGGAGCTTAAACTCTGAGATTATTTCAGAGAGCACGAGAAAAGTTCATCCAAATTAAACAACAATAACAACAACAAACTCAACAGCATTTATACAAGATCTTTCTACTGTCCCTGAAGCAAAATGACTTCTCCTCCACTTTGGCACATATCCTGTAGGCTGCACCTTGGACCTTTGTGAAATCTGTCTTACAACACTTCATGTCCTGTTGACTCAGCCTAATGGTGGAAGTTCATCGGGGAGCACGGTGTAGTAGGAAGAGGAACAGACGGAGAACTAGGAAACCTGGGTCCTAGTTCTAGTTCCACAACAAACTAGCTTGCAGTCTATAAACGCACACGACTTTCTGGATTTTTGGTTCCTTATGTGTAAAATGAAAAGATTAAATAAGTTGTTTCTTTATAGCCCTAAAACTCTGTGAGTTATAAAGTATTAAATATATAAAGGGTGTCACAGGACGAAAAGTGGCACACTGTGTGATATGCCCAGAACTTGCTGGAGCATCGAGAGTTCCTTATTGGAAATAATATCTCACTCCTGTAACACCAATGGCACCTTATTTTTACACATCTTTACCAGTTCTGTCCAGTTTTTACCTTGTGCTTCTTTTATTGTTGACATGCATGTCTTGCCTTCTCCAATAGCTATAAGCCCCTTGAAATATCATTTGATATTCTGCCATTTTCTAGCTCCATAAATATTTGCCGAATGAACCAACTGTTGTGTGAATGCTGTTTAATTCTTCTTCCAATTAATTATTATTTTCATTTAAAAATAAAGTTAAGATCCACTTTAATTTATTTATCTCAGTTCACAAAATTAGATTTGAACTCTCAATTCCAAAGTATGCTCAGGAATGAACTGTTCTTTTACCAAACTTTTACAGATACTCCTTCTGAAGACCTTAATATGAAAAGCCTGCAAAAGATTAGTAATAGTTGTATTTTTGTGCCTGAGTGAAAGGCATTGTCTCATGTAATTCTTAAAATAACACTATACAATTTTAGATGAAGATTATTGATACTAAGTAATAGTCCCACACAGATAGGAATGGAGCCAGGTTATCTGACTCCAAAGTTCATGCTCAAAACCAAGTGCACACACACACCATTTCTGTGTTTGATTATACACCCAACACAATCCACCTGTACTCATGTCTTCATGAGTCTCTGGTATGAAACCTAAATCAACATGAGACAACAGAGCCAAAATTATTGAAGGAAAAGGCAGTGTTTCAGAACTTTGTTGTAATGAAAAGGAAGTGAGTTTTATTTGGAGTTCTTAAGCCCTTGGTTTTATGCTTACTTAGCAACTTAGCAGTTGCGTGAAATTAGGAAATTTACTGAAGCTCCATGTGCCTCAGTAGTTCTTTGTTGGTAAAACTAGACAACATCACTTACCTTGAGAAGTTGTTATAAAATGTATAACAATGAGATATTGGATGTTGAAATACCTGGAATGCATAGTCAATGCACAATAAACTCTTCCTTGTCCTCCTCCCAATTCTCCTTTCCAGCATAAGTGATGCCTTCCAGAACAGGTTCCATGACCGTAGGAGAATAAAGAACACACTTGAAAGAACACTTGGCATTCTCTAATAAGGAGAACTTTTCTACTCCTCAGCTTGTCTCAAATAAAATACTTTACCTTCCTAGAAATTACCAGAGCCCCCCCAAGGTCTCAGCAATGCCGAAAGCTATTTGCTGTCAACACTCCCACTGAGTTGACTAAGAGAGAGGTTGCTCATTTTACCATTAACAGGATTCTTCCTGAGGTTTTTATTCGGGTACTCAGTGGCCAAGAATTTAAAGGTATGACATAGGATTAATGTTCTCTCTGAGCTCATCCTGCAAAGATACTTACATAGAGTAAAATCAGAAGTATTATTTCTCTGATTTTCTTATTTAAAAAAAAATGGGGCCACTGGTTCTGCAACAAGAAAGACCTCCACAAGGGCATTCATTCATTCATTCATTCATTCATTCATTCATTCATTCATTCATTCATTCATTCATTCATTCATTCATTCATTCATTCATTCATTCATTCATTCATTCATTCATTCATTCATTCATTCATTCATTCATTCATTCATTCATTCATTCACCAAAACATTAAGCATCTTGTACCAGAAACATAAAGATGAATATCATGATCGCTTAATTATCTCACAGTACAGCAGAGGAAAGAAAATCATGAAAAGAGAATTCCAATGCAGCATGGAACTATGATTAGGAACCCATGAAGATAGGCTCTGACTCTTTAGGGCACCAGACAGACCTAATCATCAACTCTGGCCCTCAGCCATTCAATTCACTCATCTAACAAGTAATGATGTTTGAGACCATCCCAGCTACAAACACAAAGGTATGCAGCATGAGGTATGCCCTCAAGAATTCTCCCTTCCTTATAGAAGCCTCACATATTCAAGTTAAGAAAAAAGATGGACTTCTCATCTCTCTGTCTTGACCATGTAAAGCCTCAGTGTTAGGTGGCAGCATAAAGGCCCAGCTCCATACCTGATGTGTGTGACTCCCCTCAATTTAATTCCATCCAGCGCAAGCTTCCTTGGCTCACGGGGTGGGCAATTCTATTTGGGGCAACTTCAAGTGACAGAAAGGTCACAATCTATTAAGCCAAATTTGCCACCCTATAGATGTGTGTTGGGTTTTTTTTACACTTTTCCTCCATAAGCCTTTTTGAGTGTGATGAGGTCTAAGCTCTCATTCTTAGAATAATGTTTCTAAATTCAGAAATATATATTACCATAAGAAACTATATATAATATTTATATATATTTTATACACAAACATGTGTATATATATATATTTATTAATAAATTTGAAAATAAAAGTGTGTTATAGATTTATATGATCTTCTTTATAACATCCTAATAAAAAGATCTGGAAGCTGGTATAATAACTACCATAATTTTGAAGTAGTGATACATGTAAGTGATATTTTGAGACATATGTATCAACTGCAATGTGATAAGAAAATAGCTCTGATTTCTACTGGTGACAAAGCCACAGTTTTGCTAATACTATGGTGGTTTGTTGCTCACATTCGGAACTAAAAGGAATGTGAAATTTCAGTTACAGAGTCATCACAATAAAGATACAACTTTGTTCCTATCCTAATTGACAGAGTCCCCTGAATTCTCATAGACTTCCCCAAGATAAAAAGCTCTCATTCTAGAGATTTATGAAAATCTGCCTTCTGCAAGCACATAGAGCAAATTAATCTTCTTGAGCTCTCCTGCTTCTCCTAAATTGCCTTCTAATCCAAAAAAATGACATTAAATCTTCAGTAACCTTATCATTTTTCTCTGCATGAGCTAGAGTTTGTTAATTTCCAAACTAAAACATTAAGCCCAGAAAGCAAGCATCCCAGTATCTTATGACCAGACAATGTAACCCCAGAGGAATGAAGTATAAACTTGAAGGAACACCTTGACATTCTGTAATAATAAAATTGTCCTTCACTTGTAAAAAGAAATCTGTCAAAATGGTTGGTTTAGAATTTCAAATAAGTAACTCTTTTTAAAAAAGATAATTTATTGATTTTTTTAAGTTTGGTTTTCTTATTGAAATGATTGTTTTAAAGAAGAATGTGTAACACAAGAGATCAATAACACAAGGCAAAAAGAAAAACATTTTTCCAGGACAAATAACTCAGGCTGTCATTTTTTTTAGCTTATGCAAGATATGTTCCTTTCAGCAGATAAGCTTTTTGAAGACTGTGTCTTTCAGCAGATAAGCAGAAGTCTCTGATTCTAGCTCTGAATTAGATGTAGCTGGATCTCAATAGAGATGCAATTAATTAAGCACCAATTTTGTGCTGGGAAATAAAAAATAAAATGGACTCTTCCTAAAGGGAACTGAAAATTCAGTGAAAGATATAAACGTATTACAAAAATAAGTATACAAGGAAGACTATACTGGAGGGGGAGAAATACCTGAAATGATGTAAAGAAAAGATTTGGGCTATTACAATAACTTATATTGTCAGATGGTTTTGTCAACAAGGCAAAAATAATATCAACTTTTTAGAACATTCTGTATATAATACTCAGCAAACACCATTATAATTACTAGGTTATTTTTGGTCCTCCCCACTAGTTTTGAGCTCTTCACTACTAAACCCTATCACCTTGCACTGTGCCTGGCACATAGTATCTTCTCAATACACGAGGGCACAACATATTACGGGAAAGGTGGAGGAGGACGGATTTTAAACCTAGTTCTACAGCTTGTTTGGCTGTGTTACTTTTTGAAAGATCTTAATCTCTCTAAGCCTTTGTTATCTCCAAAATGAGGATAATAGTAAGATTACGATTTTTTGTAAAATTAGATGATACCTGTGAAAAGTTTAGCAAATAGTCATCTTTCAAGCAGCGTCAGCTATTGTCACAGAAGGAAGCATGAGAACTGATGTTTAGGGCTGGAATAAAACACAGTGATCTACATCTGCCTTCTCGTTGTAAAGAGTGAACCCCAGAGATGGCAGGCTTTCCCTAAGGTCACACTCCAGGTGTGAAAAACAGAAGCAGGTGAAAACCCAGATCTCCTGAGTTCCTCAGGTTAATAGGTTTTAATAACAACCAGAAAACCATCTTCTAGGTTGAGTCTTAGCACCATTCGACCCTCTGAAATAAAGTGATGGTTCTTTGTTTGCTTCCTCTAAAGTTTACATTCCCTGAGTTGACAGAAGCGAGATAGCTTAAGTAGTTTTTACATATTATTTGTCAACTTGAAGTCTTGGATATGTATGCCTTTGAAGCTATAGACTTCTGTATTGCTCCAAACATTTCATAAGGAACCATGAAGGGGGCGGGTGTCTCACAAGCTAGACAATGTGGCCCTGAAACATGGGTACACCCTTTGCAGAGATTCATTTTTTCTCAAGTAGTAAGCTTCAGGGTGAATACTTTTCATCTGTTTATATTCTATAAAGTAATCCTATGAATATGAACCTACATCAAGCAATAATCAATCAAGATTATTTTCATATCATTTCGATCACCTAGTGACAAGTTAGTGCTATAGAAAAATATTTGCTGTTTTTATTTTTGCATGTGAAAATATAAAGAACCATGCTAGTAATAATAACCATGACATACTATTATTCTTGTTGCTGCTGTGGTTGTTAATATGATACAAAGAAGCTCAATAGATATTAGTTGAATGCATGCTTGTATGAATCAAATGTTATCAAATGTTATGGTTATAACCAACTCTCTTAATCAATAAAAGATGCAGAAGATAAACCTCCATGGTTGTGGCAAAGATTAAATTCAATAATATGCAGAAATGTGTCTAGTATAATCTGCCACATGTGAAGCAGTCGACAAATGATAATGAGTCTTAATTTGTAAAATAATTAATAATGGGAAATTACTAAAAATTATTAATTTGAAAATGATAGAAAAATTAAGATCACTTGAAAATTGAATGAAATTAATGAAGATTTCTAGCAAGAGCAGTTAGCAGGGAAACATTACAGAACCGCTTGTTTTTTTCTTAACTATATCACACATCTATAACTTTCCCCAAAAGCTGCTACTATAATTAGAAAATATAATGCATGATCTAGGGTTCATGTTATAATTGCATAAAAGCAAGGTGGCTAGTTTTCCATAGGTGATAAGATGAACTTCCTCCCAGCCTTCAGAGTTACAGCTGTACAGCCTGGTTGAATAACATTTTTAATGCAGATGATGTTTGTATTAGACAAAGTCAACTTAGCGTCTCACATGAGGCAGTCAAGTGTTCCCCTGCTCAATGCATTCTCTTTTTTCCTTCTCCAACTATTTAAATAAATTATAAGAGAAAATAATTTTAGCTTGAAACTGCTACTAATATATAACATCAAAGTCATGTTTGGGAATATTTGTGATCTTGGTGTCATGTCTGTCAAAAACTTTCCTTCACGAAAATTTCTCCATAAGTGATATATTTCCTTTGTTTCTAATTCCTTTGCATTCATAATTCAGAAGTCTCTTCTTAGTGTAACATATCCTCAAGTATGTCTCTTATGAGGGTTATTGTATCTGCTAGAATACTATGATCTTACCTTGCTTTGCCTCTCCAACAGGTAAGTGCCTTCAAAGAGATTTCCCCATCAGCCATGAGATTTCTTTATTGGGAAGTAATCTCGAAACGGGAGGTAGATCCTAGAGTTTATTTGATTGATAGGATCTGGGAAGTGCTACATTAAAAACTGAAAAACAGTAGTAGAGAATCTTGATTTTAGACTTTGGGTGATAAATCTTACTAAAGACCCCCCACGTCAGCTTTTAGGATGTTTATAAAATGTGTCCCTCTCTTATTTGTTAACACCCTACTGTTACAGCATTGTTTGGGTCCATAGTGATCCTGGCTGAATCTTCCCCTTTCAGCTAAGCTTTCCCAACATCGGAGCAGTACATAGTTCCAGATAGTGAATGGAGTGCAGCAGAGGCTGATCTGGCTCAGAATGGGAAAGACACAACAACCTCCCTTTTCTCCCAGACACCAAGGAATCTTTACTTTGTCCTTGAAAAAAACACTTTGCTTTGATTCAAGGTCACCACATCTCCTATCAGAGTGCAGTCGTACTAGAGAAGTAGGAATCGGAGTGTCCTAGGCCTCATTCATGCACACAAGCTCCTGAGGTGGGAGGCGGCCCCTGGGCCTTCCAGGATCCACTGCTCCTTAAGCCTGGGAATCAGTTGTTCATGACACAGCCATTATGATTGTTCCCTCGCCAGTGTGCCTATCCCCAGACCAAAATCCCCTCTGCTTTTTCCTCTCTCAGGAGTAACAGCTTGTCCTCCCAGAACGCATTCACTCTGGGCCTCTCAGTGGTGGTTTTAAAAGCCCCTCTCTGAGCTTTCTCCTAGGGCCCTCAGGTTCTGTAGCAAGTTGTGTGGCATTTGAATCAAAGGCGGAAAAGAAGCAAAGGTAAAATCACCTTCAGGAAAAATCGCCAACCTAGCTAAATTAGGATTCATCATGCAGAGATGATCATTGCCAGCCACAGGTCGCCCACTTTAAGAGTGATTATTTCTTTCTTCTATGCACATTTATAACTTGTCTTTAGAATATGAATGATCTGTGAAAGTAACAACAATGCAAGGAAATTCTTTATTAGCCATGAATTTTAAAAAGGTTGGACTGGGTTTAGCATGGACTAGATGGGACAGCCTCTGAACTTCTAAGAGGTAGATGTATAATTCTTACTTTTTAAGCACATGTCTCAGACTTTGGATATCATTAAGAGAAACTATCCCAGCTCTTCTATTTTGAAACCAAATTTGCTAGGATTCTGTAGCTCTTATTGATTATCAGTGTACAAAATGCAGACCCGTGGCCCTGAACTTAATTTGAAACGTGCCGAAAATGAAGACTAGGTCTATTGCTAAAGCAGCTCATAAACATTTTTCCTGCAGAACTAACTCAAGAAACCCCATTCTTTCTTTTCCTGTTTTCTCTGAATTCTGCTGTCAGAGGAAAGATAAAGAATGCTCGAGTTGCTTCGAAGAGTGAAGCTGATTAGAAGAAACAGTAATTGAGTTCTCTGTTAAATATGCCACTTTCCTTATTTTGCCAAGCAACATCAAGTCTGGAGGCAAAAATAAAAACGAACCTTTTCGAATGATGTATCGCTTAATAAGAGTCCAGAGTCTGCCCCCAAAGGGAGGAAGATGCATAAAGCTGGCGAGACAGTGTTTAGCCATGTGGAGCCTGGAGTCTCCCCCTGGTCAAGAGGAGACATCACTTTTCAGAGTATGCTTGCTGCCCTCTCCTGGCCTATATGTATGGAAGTGTTAACGGCACACCAAATGTATTTATTTTCATTCCACACCTGTGTGAGGTACAGTGTATACATGAGCATATGTTTGAAATAGTGAGGAACTCTCACCACAAGTTTATACTTGTAGCTTATTTGGGGAAATAAACTCATTATCCCTTTGGCTCCCAGATTTGTATTCAGGGATGCTGATCTTCACACTACCTCACTTCGCACCCCTGATGTTTCACCCTCTCACTGTCCTCTTGCTCCCCCATGGCTCTGGGGCTCGGCTCTGGGGCTCTGCTCTGCGAATCAGCGCTCCACTCTGGGCTGGGTACTGTGGAGGAGCTGGCCAACCAAAGACATCGTTCCAACAAGAAGTGGTGGCAATGGGAAATGATCTGCATTTAGATTGATGGTTTGAGGACCGTACTTGAGCCTGACGTGTAACCAAAATTAATTCTACATATTATTAGGTCAGCGTGTCCAATTTATAGAAAAATAAAAAGAGAACTCTGTGGTAGAAAGAGAAATAGCTAAGCAAACATAGAAGTGGACGGCACTGGAGTCTTAATTCATAATTACAAAATTTCCCCTTCAAAACAATGTCTTTTGTATGACTTGTTTCAAGCCCAATACCAGGCACCATTCCCCTGGATGAAATAATTTGTTGCTTTCTTCCTAAATACTTAAAGGTCCCTGGAACAGAGAAAACGCCTGCAGCCTGGTGTGCTGGCTGCAGCAACCCTGGAGTAGAATCGGGGCTGGTCTGATCTGCTGTGTGCCTGTGCCACAGCCGTGTCTCCATGTTTGTCCTTGACCTACGCTGACCAGTCCTCACCATATCAACAAGAACCTGGCACCCAGACTCAGAGGCTAATTCCATTCCTTTGCTTTAGAAGAAGAGGGCTAAGAAAGAGGTATTTACTCTAAAGAGATTTAAAGGCATGCACCTTGTCCAAATTTTATAAAACTTAGAAACTGAGGGTATCTAAAACTCTGGCTGACTGTACTACGATCCACAGAAAAGAAATTTTTGATTCTCTCACTCAATGAAGAATCATGACACAAAACAATGAACACTCAAATCATTGTTTATACTTATCTTTGAAAAACCTTCTGTGTCTCTTGGTCCTTACAAAGTCTATATACTCACTCATTCACTCAGTTGCTACCAAGATGCCCAGCATTGCTTTAGAGTTTGAATGGTAAGAGGGAAATGGGTCTCGATTTATTTCAGATATTAGATTCATAGAAGATTGACAAATGTTTAGTGATACAAAACTACCCTTTTAACTACAAATAAATTTAATTGGGTCAATTAATGTGTATTTATTTGAATAGGTAAATTCTTTACAATCAAGTTCCTTGTGATGTAAAAAGAAGAAAATACTCAACTATAAAGTCAAAACGCTCTCTCCTAAATATAATGTTTACTTGCCATATCTTTTTTTTTTGTCATGATTTCATAAAAAAATCTTGCTAAATCACTCAAATCTGGGAAGGGGCAAAAGTAAGGACAGTTGTCACGACTCCATGGCAATAACTAAGTATTCATTCCCCTTAATGACAAAAGAACATGTTCATCTGATTAAAAATAGGTCAGCGTAAATTCTCCACTGTGATATGCAGAACAAATACCTTTCTTATAACTTCCTTATCTTCCTGGGACAGGCACATGTGTTGGGGTAAGCACTGCCCTGTGCCCAGGCACCACCGAATGCGGGATTGGTTACGAGTTATCAGTGGATCGTTCAGATATGACCTGCTAAGAATCCACTGAGAGGAGTGCTGTTGAGACCAAAGATAACATATTTCACTGCCCCTGCACCTGCCGCGGTGTCATGCTCTTGTTGAATTAGAGTCTCAATCTGTGTTTGTTCTCCACCACAGGAAAAGCTCCTTCTAGAGAGACTCAGAGCAGTTACACACCAGTACCTGGGGATTGTCCAAAGCAAGACTGATCTTAACCGAGCCTTCATTCCGTCCCCTGTGGCCTTTCTAAGGGAAAGCCTGAACTCATTAAGCAATGTTAATTTAATCACAAATAATCAACAAGAGGAAAGAAGTTATATAACCATCTTCAAAATTCAAAATAAAACATGATAAAATCTCAGGAAATAGATTTCTTTAAAAAATAAAACTTGCATCTTGAAATAAATGAAAGAAATGGTCAGAAGTCTACCAATTTTAGGATCAAATAAAAGCAAAAATTGACCTTCTCTTACAAGTATATTTATGACAGCGCTGCAATTCATGACTTTTCAATGCAGTTATACATGAGGTCCTCGAACTCACACTTCCTGTGGGTGCAGAATTACAAATGCATTTTCAACTCAAAAGGCAATGCAAAAAATAAGTCGGGTACACAAGGAGAATCCATGACAATTACATTTAAAAATCCCTCTCTCCTTTCTCTCCTTCAACCACAGCAAGCGATGCAGTGCTATTCCACCCATGACCTTAGTCCACGTTGGCCATATACCTTCAACATCAAAACCATGGCCAAGTCCACCAAGGTCCCTATTGCTGAGGAAGATAGTCATCTGGTAGGTAGGTGGAGAATGTTCAAAAACCGCGTTCTAACAATCTGATGGTGTTTGACTTGCTATAGATCAGGACTATAGTGGGGGTCACCAAGAGGTATAAATGGGCAGCAGGACAACGTGCAGGTATTGAGGAGAGAGGGAGAGAGAGAGAGAGAGAGAGAGAGAGAGAGAGAGAGAGAGAGAGAGAGAGAGAGAGAGAGAG
>NW_006443262.1:1088821-1089735 GCF_000325575.1 Pteropus alecto | reverse complement strand
AGAGAGAGAGAGAGAGAGAGAGAGAGATTGAGAGAGAGAGAGAGATCAGTCAGGTTTGAAGGTCCTTGCTTTACACCCACGGATAATTCAATAGGTGAATAAACCTTGTGGCCCCACAACACACGCAAACAGCTTTACTGTCTGGCGTGAGACAGGCGAGAGAGTCTGTTTCCATTCGGACCGGCAATGGAACAATGTCAATTACTCTGAGGTGTCTAGTGAAGGTGGAGATGAGATTAGCCGCGGCAAGCTCATACCTGCAATGACGCGTTGGAAGCCTCCTCCTCGGGTCCCTTCTGTCTCCCGCTCCCAGTCCTCTTGCAGAGCTGCACAGCCCGCAGCGGCCGGACCCCAGCAGACGCGCATAAGCGCCGCGCGGAGGGTGCAGCCCAAGGCTTCCGCCCGCCGCGCCTGCAGACGGGGAGGGAGCCGCGACTCCTCTCCCGGCGCTGCGCGGGGATATTATCACAGTCTGGGATTTCTATTGGCTCTGAACACCAAACAAATCACACCCGCCACCCCCCTTCTCTGTTTCACTCAGCGCTTGTTTCTCATCTAACCCACAAACATTGCAGCCACA
This sequence comes from Pteropus alecto, assembly GCF_000325575.1. Classification (NCBI taxonomy): domain Eukaryota; kingdom Metazoa; phylum Chordata; class Mammalia; order Chiroptera; family Pteropodidae; genus Pteropus; species Pteropus alecto. The sequence goes on along the minus strand of NW_006443262.1, from coordinate 1,089,155 downwards.
CACACTTCAGTTGCTTGCTATGTTTCTCTTTTCCTCCTTCCAGTCTGTGGATTTACAACCTTGTGGTCAGCTGTAACATTTTCTCTCTCTCTCTTTTTTTTTAGCAGACTTCCAATCCAAGCCTTGTTTATGTAGAGAAATTCTCCATCCCCTAAATCCGCAAAAACCACTCAGTCGCCTCAGATCTTCTTCCTTCTTTTGTTGATGGGTTTGCAATGTGAAGAATGTACAAAGCATGTGTGTGATACGTGCGCATTACCCCTTTCCTCCCCTTCCCTCCCCCTCCCTCCCCTCCCTCCTCTTCTCTCCCCCTCCTCTCTCCCTCTCTCCCTCT
>NW_006443262.1:1084869-1088689 GCF_000325575.1 Pteropus alecto | reverse complement strand
CCCTCTCTCCCTCTCTCCCTCTCTCCCTCTCTCTCTCCCTCTCCCTCTCTCTCTCCCTCCCTCTCTTCTCTCTCCAGGCTCCTTTTGTTTTGAACAACTGAGGCCAGTGAAATTAAGAGCAAGCTGAGCCTTATAACCTAAATGAGAGCTCAACTAATAAAATCTTGAATGAATTCCGCGGAAAACACTCTGCTTGAGTTTGTTTTTTGTTCCAAATAGCGCTTTGGTCATCATTATCCCTATTTTTTGTTTATTGAATGCAGAGGTCTCTAACGCAAATCAGACCCTTCAGCATCCCGACAACATGGAACAATGACGCCAGACCAATTTGTGTGCTGCGTGGGCTCGGTGTGTTATATCAGAAGGCTCCAGTGACGCCTGCGTGCTTCCTCCTTTTATTATTTTGTGGTCTTCTCTCCACTGATAATCTCAAGACTGTGACTCTCTTAATGTGATTCTCTAGCCAAAGAAGACTGATAAAGTTTCCTGGATTAAAAAATTTCATCCGTATATTTCAATAGAGATAAACTTTTGGCCCCTCAGTGGAGAAAGAGCCCAAGAAAAATCTCCTGAGATCTTACCAAGTTCTTACAAACTTGGCTTGGAAAATTTAGGAATAAAATAAAGTTTCCCTGTGTCTCATAAAACTGGTCTTCCTTTAGCTTTTCCTCCAAAATCATTTTCACTGGTTCCTATAGAAATTTTAATGACACTTATCCTTGACAAGAAGCCATTGGTTTTGATTTTTGACTTGAATTTTCCCCCAGTATTATCCCTTTTGTATATTTGGTATTTGATATTCTTGTTCCAGCCTAACTTATCATACATTTTGTTGAACTTTATTATCACCAAACAGACTACCTGCTTGCTTTTCTTACTTGGGCACATTCCAGGAATTCTGAAATGAAACCTATTTTCAGAATGGGCCAAGCTGAAATCAACTGAAATTAACAAAAGAAATACAGCACAAAACCACATTTGGCTGGTGGTTTCTGCCAACCACAATCCAACTTCAAATGGCATATCCCTATTACTTTAACAACTCCAATCCATTCACTTTCTTTAGGTAGGCAGTTTAAAAAAAAAAATAGCATGGTCATAAATTCATGAATGTGTAGAGTACATTTTCTCTAAAGGTCTCAACAGTCTTCGAAAGAAAGGAGACACAGATTTTCCAGGTGGAGAAACAGAGTTGGAGAATGATAAAGTGACTTGCCTTAGGTTATGAAGGTAGACAGCAAACAGAGCTGCAAGGCTGGATGACTGTTTTCCTTCTTATCTTTTTGAGATTACCTCTCTATACAAACTATTCAACTCAAAGGAAAGTGAAGTGTTAATTTAGCAGATTCTGATTCTTGCCTGCCTTTGCACAGAGCTAACAAGTCATGACATCATCTGACCAACTTGATAAATATTCATTTTATACATTATTCCAGGACAGAAAAAAAAAATGAGTGATGAAAACAAGCAGGCCATTATATTTTCTGCTTGTTATTTTTAGGGTTCATTATAGCTTTCTACATCATTGGAAAGACCATGTGTATAAAAACACAGATAACTTAAAGTCACAGATAAATCTTAAACTTCATTTTAGGTAATAATTCAAAAACCCTTTCTTCAGTTAATAAAGAGCAAAACTGGATGGTTAAGGAGACATCTCTTATACCCAATCAGCTGTGTGATTAGGAGAAAATAAATCATTAGAATTTATCTTTCTACATTTATCTTTTTTATCATCTTGCTACTTTTAAAAGATTTTTTTCAAAGACATTTCTCAAATGCTGCAGTTCAGTTAGCCCTTTACAAATGACGTAGACAGTGGTAATAAGAAAAACTTTTGCATCTCAACTATTGTGCCACGTAAATCAATGGCAGGACATCCTACTTTATTTGCCAGGCATTAAGCCTTATGAAAACCATCCTGTTTAGTTCAGTGTGGTACTTTTTACAGGAGACATTCACAAATTGGTATGTATCCAGAGGAGTTGATATGACAATAATTCTGGATATTATACTTTATAAGAGACGATGGAGAGAATTAGATAGTTTGTCTTGGAGAAGGAACTTGGGGTGAAGATTATAATACTTTTCAAATAATGAATGTAGAAGAGGAAATATGTTTACCATCCAGATATGCTTCAAATATATTGTCATTTTCTTACTTTAATTTTTAAACAACTTTATGAAGAATATAGGGTAAATATTATCATTCTAATTTTGTAAAGGTTGTATAGTAAAGTAACATGATTTAGTTATTGTCATGGTGCCAAGGGATGGGAAAGCTTGAAATGAATTCCCAACCCAGTACTCTTCTGGGGAGAAGTTAAAGGAAGTGACAAAATTCAGGATAGAAAGGGACTTCTCATAACCAGAGCATTCAAGCAACTGAAAAAACTTCCTGGCAAATCAATGATTTCCTAGTCACTGAAGTGTTAAGGAAAGGCCTCACTATCATCTAGCGTTACTAAAGCATTGCTGGAAGGTCAGACTAGATGATCCAAGGTTTATTTCAGTTTGACATCATCTTTGATTTTATTATAGACCTTTAAAATATTATTAAAAAGTTTGTAATTTTATTGATTTTATGATGTTTATTATTAAGCAAAAAGCTTATGACTCTGATTTAAGTATGTTTCTTGACTAAAGATGATTATAGATGGTTTTTTTTACTTTATTTGACATATGTTCTATGATGAATATGTATCATTTGCAATAAGAAAAAACTTTTCAAACTATAGAAGAAAATTTTAAAATGTTATAATTTTTTTTTTTACTATTTGAAGTTATAAGGTGTCTACAAAACCAGTATACTGAAGACTGATTCCATTTCTAGTATTATAAGCATCACATCCTTGATCTTTTCTGTGCCTATTCATTTATTTTCTTTCTGACTTAGGCTAGATGCCATTGTAATGCTGATTTTTTTCCTCTGGTTATCTCCATAATTATCTTATCAACTTATCTTTAACCTATCTTTCAACCTATCAACTTATTGATAAATTTATAAGTGCTTGTTTAGTCCTATTATAGCTATACTCATTTCCTTAGATTATCATAACAGTTTAAATTTTAAATTATTAAAATGATTTTGATACATGAAAATTTAAAATTCCAATTTAAATATATATTGTACCATCAAAAAAAATCTTTATAAAAAGCCAGAAACTGTTTATTAATGCTGTATCCTTACATCAAAATCTCTAAATGAAATATGTATTTATGATTCACTGATATATATGAATCTATACTCTTATCATCCCCAAATTTTTACTGTTCACATATATAAAATAGCACATCTTTCTCGTGTCACAATATTCCTGACCAAAATGCATAACAGTGATTTATAAGAGTTTTAAAGCAAAAACTATAGCCCTTACTGTGTTGCTGAATAAACTCCTTGTGTTTGAGAGTGCCATCTGTCATGTTTGTATCATCCCAGTGGAGCAGAGAGCATAACTCACAGAGGGGCTGGAGAAATTAATAGGAAGGACAATGACCACATATTCAGCTCAAGCCTGAATTTTCCCTTAAGACTCAGGGATCAGGTGGCTGTGGGTTTTTTGATTCATTAGTTCATGCTTATTAGATGTCAGCAAAGCCTCTGCACTATACTCTTAGTTCTGAGACATGGACAGGAAGAGGTGAAGAGGGAAGAATCAGAGTGAAAGGAACATAGAACTACCTTTGACCTAAATGTGCCTATGATGTAGGATTGGCAGTGTATATAGGAGTAGACTAAAATAAGAATTAATAATGACAAATATATAGCTGAGGTAATGGCCAGGACAGTCTCATTATGGTGTCTGCCACTCCCACAGCT
>NW_006443262.1:1054338-1084848 GCF_000325575.1 Pteropus alecto | reverse complement strand
ACCTAGATAGTACCACAGATGGGTGTAAATACTCATACTCATCTGTTCCCATGGCTACAGGTCTCAGACTAGACTGAGTTTAAAGGCAGCCAATCTGCCACCTGTACAACGATAATGGTGGTTGGCTGTCAATTAGATTTCTTCTTTTGAGGATCTTGAACTAGGACTATCATCTATCTATCTATCTATCTATCTATCTATCTATCATCTATCTATCTATCTATCTATCTATCTATCTATCTATCTATTTATCTATCTATCTATCATCTATATCTATCTATCTATCTATCTATCTAATCATCTATCATCTATCTATATCTATGTATCATCAATCTATAATCTATCTTACAGTGGGCAGTTGATAGCAATGACATAAGTTTAAAGAGTCAGAAAATCAGAGAACAGAGAATATCCTAGTTATGGTCACACTTAGAATGGTCATCCAAGAAGTTCTAATTCAGGACAAGATGAGGTCCAGTTGTTTAATCTTTCTTAGCTTCCACGGGCTCTACTTTTTTTTCTCTTGTTTCTCTGTGCATTGTTGCCCTAAATCTCCCAATGCTTGAGGTAAATTATGTGAATTGCTCCTCCTTGGAAAGGAGACTACAGGAGGAAAAGTGGAATATTGGCACAGCTCCCATAATGTGAGAAGTTAGAAGCTTACCTCAGGCCGAGTCGTAGATGATGGATGTCATTGCCCTGCCATTTGATGCATAGACTTCAATGTCAACACTGGATTTCTATCTCGGATCAGTTACTGTTTGGGTATTTCTGCTTTTCTTCTTAGGTTTTAGTTTTCATATATGTATATTAGAGTTAAAAAATAACCTACAATGTAAAGTTCTAGGAAGATTAAATTAGATTTTGCTTCAGAGAAATTACCCAGTGCCTGGTCCAGAGAAAATACTTAACAAGATAAGGAATCCCAGCTCAGTAGAGTAGGCATTTCATATGCTGTGGATACCAGGGCCTGCTGAAGTTCATTAGACAACATTTGAATTGGGAAGAAAAAAAATCTATGTTGTTCAAGATATTGAGAGGTTTTCTCTCTGGGATTGCTTTTGGCACCCACAGTGCAGTCTACTGATTTGATTTTTAGAAATAATCTCAAATCATTCAGATCTATGTCTTATGGGGAGAGACCAAGCTACCTATTTTCATTTTAGAACTGACTAAAAAAATGAAATGTGATCAGTCTCTTGACTTTCTATAGACATTACCTACCTCTATGGCTGATGTATTGCTGGCACTCAGTATAGGTGAGTTGAATAACTTATTTTATAAATAAATTTATGAAAAATAAATTTATAAAAATTTATGATTGATTAGTTAGTTTGTTAATGGAAGGATGACTGCCTTATGTAAATGATAAACTAGCTTGGAATATAATTCTAAAAAAGGGGTTCTAATTTGTTTTGTCCAGTAGAAATACTGTTTGAATTAAGTAGTTAATAGTGGTTGATTGTATTGTTCAAAATATTTGTTTCCCTGACCTACAGGACCCATCCCTAAGAGAGGATTATATATGTCCTCTCTCCTAACTAAGCTTTAGCAATTTGTCTCCTCTGTTTATTAGAATATGTCTAAAAGTTACACGTGTACTTCTATAACAAAGGTTTAAATGCTATTGCATGGTTTACCACGTCTCTTTTCTATTTTCCAGGAGACCAGTAAGATCTTTGAATGAGGATGGCATGAAACAGAGACAGACATGAGGGTGAGAGATAAACCCAAGTTGCCATAAGCCACTGAGATTCTGTGGTCATTTAGTGACTATAACATAACAACATAACATAACATAACATAACATAACATAACATAACATAACATAACATAACATAACATAACATAACATAAGCTGACTAACACTATACCTTTCTAAGGTCACTTTTCACAGATCAGAACTCTTTTGCATAGACAAGATCTAGCATATTTGTCAATAGACAAATGCCCACTTGTTTTAATTTAGACTATTGTGAATGCTATGCAGTGAAATATCCATAAAAAAAAAATGTTTCAGATTTGATGCCTCATTATTCTTTTCATGCTCAATCTTTCTTCACTTCAGTGCCATATTCTTTCTGGATATATGGCTCATGTATGGTGACTGTTGCTAAAGCTTATTTCTCAATATAGGGCCACAGAGGACACATTGGATTGACAAGCATAAAGTTTGGAACAGAACAGTAGAAGGAGCCTATCTTGACTGAATATCAGGACCTGTGGGCCTTCTAGGTATGTCTTGCTTCATTGCTTTTATTCTTCAGTCAGGTTCTCAAAATAGACTTACACGCCCACTAGGAAGGACAATAGCAGGGGAAAGCTCTAATTTTTACCAGCCTTAATGACTTAGCTTTCTTTCAAAAGTCAGTTTCCACTAAATACTAATATTTACCATCCTACTGTGTGTAAAAATTAGCCATAACATAAGCAAAGTGTTGAGCAGAGGTACACACAGTTTGTGTTTATTCCTCCATGGTTTTTCACAGGCAATTCCTCTTTTCTGAAGTAGTTTTCTACCTTGACAACTCATGCCATTCCTTCTAGGCTTAGCCTTATGCCATCTTTTCTTTCACCTTTCCCTGTTTGTAGTGGGTCAGGCACTTCCTGCCTTTACAATCCCCCTTTATAGAAAGTCTTTCTTTCTCTTATTATTCTTTGTGAACACAGTCTTTGGCTCCCACTTGGTAGTGAGCTCCCTGGAAAACAATGTTGGATGATAGATTAGCTTCATAACAAAGACAAAGTATTCTGGAAACCTCTCTCTGTCTCGGTTTCCTCATCTGAAAAATAAGTATATCAATAACACTTCTTCTTACAGATGGTCAAACAAGGCATTTATGAATAGCACCACTGCGGTATCTAGCAGAGTTCTTAGAAGTAGATGTAAAAATAAACATTTTAAATGAACAGAAGTTTGCTTGAACCATTGTAGTAAGAAATACTATCCTCTCTATCTTCTAGTATGATCTGTTTAATAGAAATATTGCCTGAACACTGCAGAACATCCACTGATTATGACTCAAAGCAGTTGAAGCAGGCAGAATATAAATACTCTGAGGAGATTATTTTTACCAATTATGCTTATAAATAAACAAAAATTTTTATTTTTAATTAATTTCTGTTAAGAATATCAAAATACAACATTATTATTTCTTAAACTCTTGTCGAGGTTATTTACAGAGTAGACTGGGTCATCCCTATCTGGTCCAGAGCCAGAATTAAAAAGAAACGGTCCTCGCTGCTGCTTTTGTTCTCCCCCACGTACATTCCTGCCGTCTGAAAGGACCCAAGGCAAACGTTCCTGATATATTTGGAAGGAAACAAAAGTTAGTACAGAACAGCATTTGACCTCTGTCTGGTATTGATGTGAATCTTAGGCTGCCCTATATGAACTTCCGAAAGTGACATATCTCCCTGTGGGATCAGTGACATGGGGACAGCTGGCCAGCTTTAGAACAAGCTCGGCCCCATAAGGACAGCAGGGCTGTCCTGCTAGAAAAGCCAGGGTGAGAGGCTTCTCCCCAGCTGGTGCCTTTGTAGAGACTTTCTCATCAGGAGTCATTTCATAGCCGAGGTCATGAAGTCACAGATCTGTGGGGATTTGGAACAACAGGATTATGTTCTGTCAGTGTCATGAATTCAGAGATTCATGAATATTGAAGAAATGCATGTGGCTCACCACAGGAAAATAGCAATTAAAATTCTGTACCCAAGTGTCAGCATATTAGGAGTTAATAAAGTCAACTAAATTGATAAGTAAAATTGATCTCTAACTCAGGCAACAGAATAGGACCTTGAGTGAGTAAAGAAATCAAAATCATTAAAAGCACCCTGTGTCCTTGAGAATAGCTCTGAAGTCAGGATCTATTCTTTAGTTTCATATTATCAAGAAGATTCTCCAATTTAATTTAATATTTATGTATGTGTTTATGTATGTTTGTATTGGCAATCACCCCTGGAGAAGGTACAATACAGAGCTGAGCTTAGTTTAATGTAAGACCCCAAGATATTTACATAAATCACATTATAGGCCCAAGTACCTTGGTCCTCTGCTCTCTTTTTGAATGGCTGCATTTCCAAATAACTCCTCACTGAATCTTTACTTGAATTGAGCTAAATTAAGAGAAAGAGTTAGCTTCTCTTAAAGGTCAATTGAGCCCTATGCATTTTCAATGGGTTAACTCATTTAAATCTAAGCACAGCGGTTTAATTTAGCTATCACTTTTCTATTTTACAGGTAATGAAACAAGAGCTTCCTCAACCAGTAAACTAAAGATCTAGCATATGAATTTGAAAACCTGTATTCCAGAATTCATGCTTTCTATTTTATAATAAACATTTTATCATAAGAAAAGTAATACAGGGGCGGGTCTAAGATGGCAGCATAAGAAGATACTGAGCTTGTCCTCTCCAAGACCGCCTCAAATGTACACTTATATTTAGAATAATTCCTCTTGAGAGACAACTGAGGGCCCATTGAACAGCTATTGTACAACAATAAGAGAGGGAGACCACACCAAAGGTTGGGAAGCCGTGGGAGCTCTCAGGGAGCTGAGAGACTGGTGGGTGCCATTGTTTACATTTCTCCCGCACTTGGATACCAGGCAGGAACTCTATCCAGGTGCTGTGGCCAACTTTCAGGGCCACTGCCATGCTTCCCCAACCACCTCTCCCAGAATTAGGTCCAGCAGTCACTGGAGATGCCATGGCGAGTGCACATAGGTCTCCTTCATACAGAGATTAATCTAGAGGGTAGTCAGGGAGCTGTTGTGCACACCCTTTGGGTCTGTTGTGCACACCCTTTGGGTCTGTTGTGCACACCCTTTGGGCTGTGCGCTCATGCAGGGCCCCCCAACCCAAAGAGATTATGGAACTAGCACAGCATGTAGTACCCACATGTAGGGCTGCTCTGTCCAGAAAAAGTGCAGAACTAGTGGGACACTGCTCTGTGAACACATATGATTGCCCCACCTGGAGAAAGGGTGGAATCAGCAAAGTGCTGCAGTGCATGCACACAGAGAAGCCCTTTCCAGAGAGAGTTTGGAATTAGTGCTATAAGCACATAAACAGCTGCTCCACATGAAGAAGTTGCAGAACTGGAGGGGCATTGCCACGTGAGCACATAGGGCTGCCTTGCCTGGAGAAATTGTGGAAGTAGAAAAGTGCTGTGGTGCATGTACACAGGGCTGATCTGTCAGAAAAAAAGTGTGGAACTGGTTGGATGCTGTGACGCACACACTAAAGGAAGCCATGCCCAAACCGACTGGGCAACAGATAATTCAAGCAATAGGACATGCTGCATGCACACCAAACAGCACTGCTCAGATCATAAGGGCAAGGACACACATCAGTCTGTCCCACCCTGACTCCACAATGACCATGGACAGTCAGAAGAACAGTGAGCTACAACACCTGCATATATGTCAGGCTGCCCAACCCAGAACCCACCTCTTCTGGTCATGTGGCATACCATGCAGTGTATGTGCTCACCCAGCTATAACTAACTCACCAAAACCATGTGGTACACAGTCTACAGAGAGCCCACTTTTTCGATATTTGGAGAGATAGCTATTTCATCTAACTCATAGGAGCAAACACAAAAAGTCAAAAATCAGGAGACAGAAGAATATGCCCCAAGTAAAAGAACAAGAAAAAAACTTGCAGAAAACTCTAATAATATAGAGAAAAGTAATTTGCCTGATAGATTTCAAGTAAATGGTCCATAAGGATGTTCAACAAACTTGAGAGTAGAATAGAAGAACTCAGAGAACTTCAACAAAGAGTTAGAAAATATAATAAAGAACCAGAGATGAAGGATACAGTAACAGAAATGAAAAATACATTAGAAGGAATTGACACTAGATTAGTTAATACGGAAGAATGGATTAGTGACCTGAAAGATATAATAGTGGAAATCACCCAATAAGAATAGCAAGTAAGTAAGTAAGTAAGTAAGTAAGTAAGTAAGTAAATAAGTAAATAAGTAAATAAATAAATAAATAAATAAGCACTTTAAAAAGTGAGGATAACAAACCTCTAGGACAATATTGAGTGCTCTAACATTTGCATTATAGGAATTTCAGAAGGAGGAGAGAGAAAGTGACAGAAAGTATATTTGAAGAATAATGGTTGAAAACTTTCCAAATCTGGGGAAGGAAACAAATATTCAGGTCCAGGAAGCACAGAAAATTCCAAGCAAGATTTATCCAAAGAGGCCCACATCAAGACATACTGTAGGTAACATAGCGAAGGTTAAGGATAAAGAGACAATCTTGAAGCCATTAAAAGAGAAACAAGAAGTCACATACAAGGCAAACCTCCTAGGCTATCAGCTGATTTCTCAGCAGCAACACTACAGGCCAGAAGAGAGCGGCAGGAATATTTAAAGTGCTGAAAGAAAGGAATATACAACTTATAAAACTAAACCTGGGAAGGTTAACATCTAAAATTGAAGGAGAAATAAAGTTTCTCGGACAAGCAAAAACTAAAGGAGTTCTTCATCACTAAACCAGATTTACAAAAAAAAATGTTAAGGTATCTTTTTTATGCAGAAAAGAAAAGACCATAATAAAAATAAGAAAATACAGGAAAGAAAAATAATCTCACTGATAAAGGCAATATATAATAAATACAGAGAATCCACTTCTAAAAAAGCTAATATGAAAGTTGAAAGACAAAAGTAGCAAGATTAAGTATAACTACATTGAATAGAGGATACACAAAACAAAAAGATATAATACATGACATCCTCAAACACATAAAGTATGTAGGGGAGAGTAAGAATGGAGTGCTTTTAGAAAGAGTTTGAACTTAAATCTTTATCAGTTTAAAATAGACTGCTATAGATATAAATGGATGGATATGAACTTTATGGTAACCAAAAACCAAAAACTTACAAAACAACTCACAAAAAATAAAGAGAAAAGAACCCCTACAAAACTAAGGAAAACCAGCAAAACAAAAGCAAAGAGATTAAGTAAAGAAAGGAACAGAGAAAACTATAAAAATAACAACAACAAAAAATAACCCAAACAGAATGGCAATAAGCACATACCTATCAATAAGTACTTTAAGTGTAAATGAATTAAATGTTTCAATCAAAAAACACAGGGTGACCAAATGTATTAAAAAGCAAGATCCATCTATATGCTCCCTATAAGAGGCTCACTTTAGGTTAAAAGATACTCTCAGACTGAAGGTAAAGGATTGGAAAAAGATATTCTATGCAAACAGAAATAAAAAGAAAACTGAAGTAGCAATGCCCATATCAAACAAAATGTATTTTGAAACAAAGAATGTTAAAGGAGACAAAGAAGGACATTACATTATGACAAAGTGGTCAATCGAAGTGGAGAATATAAAAGAGGTAAATGTCTACACATGCAATGTAAGAGCACCTAAGTATATAGCAAATATCAATAAACATAAAGGCAATAATTAATAGTAATACAATAATAGTAGGTAACAACCTCGATAGATAATTTAGATAGAAAATTAATAGAAAAATAATGGCCTTAAATGTCACATTAGAACTGATTAAATAAGAGATATTTAAAGAATATTTCAGCTCAAAACTGCAGAATATACATTTTTTTCTCACATGCATATGAAACATTCTCCAGGATAGACCATAAATTAAGCAACAAAACAAGCCTCAATGAATTTAATAATATTCAAGCAATATTATTAAATATTAATTTATTAAATAATATTGGATAATAATTCAATATTATTGACCACAAACTATATCAAGCACAGTTTCTGACCACAATGGCATGAAGCTAGAAATCAACTACAGGAAAAAAAAACTGGAAAAAACACAAATATGAGATTAAACAATATGTTGCTAAACAATGTGTTGCTAAACAACCAATAGATCAAAGAGGAAATCAAGTAAGAAATCACAAACTACTTTGAGACAAATGAAAATGAAAACGCAACTTCTCAAAATTTATGAGCTGTGGCAAAAGTTCTAAGAGGGAAGTTCATTACTATGCAAGCCTAACTCAAGAAAAAAAAATTGCACGTAAGCAATCTAATTTTACACCCAAAGGAATTCGATAAACAAATAAACAAAATCCCCCAAAAGAAGGAAATAATAAAGATAAGAGTGGAAATAAACAAAATAGAGAGTAAAAGAAAAGAAAAAAAGAAAAAGAAAAGAAAAGAAAAAAGCCATTGAAATTAAGAACTGGTTCTTTGAAAAGATAAATAAAATTAACGAACCTCTAGCAAGACTCATCAAAAGAAAAAGATAAAGCACTCAAACAAATAAAATCGGAAGTGAAAGGTTATAACCAATACTACAGAAATACAAAAGATTATTAAAGAGTACTATGAACAACTATATGCCAACAAGTTAGACAATCTTGAAAAAATGGATACATTTATAGAAACACACAACCTTTTAAGACCGAACCAGAAAGAAACAGATCTGAAAAGACCAATTGCTAGCAATGAAATTAAAGCAGTAATCAAAAACTCCAAATAAGCATAAACCCACACAAGATGGCTTCACAAGTGAATTCTACCAAACATTTGAAGAAGAATTAATACCAATCCTACTCAAATTATTACCTAAAATTGAAGAGGAAGAAATGCTTCCAAACTCATTTGATGAGGCCAGCCTTACTCCGATACCAAAACCAGAAAAGACACTACTAAAGAAGAAAATTACAGGCCAATATCCCTGATGAACATAGGTGCAAAATTCTCAACAAAATACTAGCAAACAGAATTCAACAGTACATTAAAAAGATTATATACCATGATCAAGTGGGATTTATACAAGAGATGCAGAGATGGTTCAATAATTGCAAAACGATGTGATACACCGCATCAACAAACCAAGGATAAAAATCACATGATTATCTCATCAGATGCAGAAATAGCATTTGACAAAATTCAATATCCATTAATGATAAACACTCTCAACAAAGTTGGTAATTAAGGAATTTACCTGAACATAGTAAAGGCTATATATGACAAGCCCACAGCTAACATTATATTCAGTGGTGGAAATCTAAAAAGCTTTCCCTTTACATCAGAAATAAGACAAGAATGCCCACTCTTAGCACTATTATTCAACATAGTATTAGAAGTCTTAGCCACAGCAATCAGACATGACAGAGAAATAAAAGGAATCCAAATTTGAAATGAAGAAGTAAAACTGTCACTATTTGCAGATGACATGATGTGATATATAGAAAATCTAAAAGAGTCCACCAAAAACCAAAATTAATAAATTAATTCAACAATGTAGCAAGATACAAAATTTATATGCAGAAATCAATCACATTTCTATACATAACAATGAATGATTAGAAAGAGAAATTAAGAAAAAAATACACTTTACAATTGCATTCAAAAGAATAAAATATCTAGGAATAAATTTAACTAAGGAGGTGAAGTACCTGTACTATGAAAACTATGACATTGAAGAAAGAAATTGAAGAGGACACAAGTAAATAGAATGATATACTGTGCTCATTGATTGGAAGGATTAATATCTTTAAAATATTCATCCTACCCAAAGTAATCTACGAATTCAATACAATCCCTATGAAAATACCAATGGCATTCTCAGAACTAGAGCAAATAATCTTAAAATTTATAAGAAATCACAAAAGACTATGAATAGCCAAAGTGATATTTAAAAAGAACAAAGTTGAAGGTATCACACTCCCCAATTTCAAGCTATACTACAAAGCTATAATAATCAAAACGGTATGGTACAGGTACAAAAAGCGGACACATAGATCAATGGAACAGAATAGAGAACCCAGAAATAAACTCTTGCTTACATGTTCAATTAATCTATGACAAAGAAGGCAAGAATATTCCATGAAGAAATGATAGTCACTTCAACAAGTGGTGTTGGGAAAACTAAACAGATACATGGAAAAAAATGAAACTGGACTATTATTATATCATATACAAAAATAAACTCAAAATGGATTAATGACTTAATTGTAAGATGAAACCAGATAAAAACATAAATAGTGAACTAGTTGACATCACTCTTACTAATATCTTTTTGAGCAAGATAAAAAAAAAGCAAAAATAAACAAATAGGACTTCATCAAGCCAAAAACTTTCTGCATAATATCAACAAAACAAAAAGACAACCTACTGAATAGGAGAAGATATTTTCAAATGTTATATCCAATACATAATTGATATCTAAAAAATATAAATAACTCACACAACTCAATAATGAAAAAAAAATCTAATAAAAAAATGGGCTGAGGACATGAAGAGACATAGCTCCAGAGAAGACACAGATGGTCAATACACATGCAAAAAGATGCTCAACATCACTAATCATCTGGGAAAATGCAAATCAAAACCACAGTGAGATACCACCTCACACCAGTTAGAATGGCTGTTATCAAAAAGTCAATAAATAATAAGTGTTTGCAAGGATGTGAACCCTCATGCACTATTGGCAGGATTGCAGATTGGTGCAACCACTATGATTCCTCAAAAAACTATAAATAGAACTGACAAATATTTCAAGCTCTTCAGTTCTGGCAATAAGTTCTTTAATTTAACACTTATTTATTTGTTTGTTTATTTGTTCACTTATTTATTGGTGATCAATACTCCTTAGAAAAGATTTCAGACAGAGTCAAGCTTAGTGTGAAAGACCAAGGCATTCACATACTCACATAAGCCTGAGTGTCTGGTCCTCTAGGATCCTGAATGGTTGCGGCACTTCGCGTCTTCTTCGCACAGAAAAGAAATTTCAGATGTTTTCCAGACGCCAGCACATTTCCATGGGAACTTTTATTTGTCCCTATGACATAAAGGGTTTGTAAATAATTTACATAGTTTATAGTATTTATCCTACTTATTTTACAAAATAAATGAAAAATGAAAAAAATGAATACTGATATGGGAGATAGAAAATGGAAATTATCAAATATAGCCAAAGTGGCAAATTTTTTTGCCCTCATTTTTACCCTCACCATCCTAGTTATTTTATAGTGTTCAATAATGAAAATAAAAAGTTAAGAAATGCATGAGATCTCAAAAATAAAATAAAATGAAAAGATAAAAGACAGTGTTTAAAAAGTGGGGTAAAATTAGGGACATTATAATGGTTTTAGTGATTCAGTAATAGACACTTCTCCCTTAGAACTATTTCTTAATATGTGGCCTGTAAACTGTTTGCATCAGAATAACCTGAGGTATTTTCAAGAATGTAAATTCCTCTACCTGTACCAAGAGTTAGAGTTGGATCCAGAAATGGCATTTAAATAAATTCCTCAGGAGAATCTTAGCCAGTTTAAAATTTGAAAACAACTGCTCTTAAAACTTATTTTCTACTGGTCAGCGTTTACATGTTTGGCGTTGGGTGGGTTTTCAGAAATGTGATAAATTTGAGGAATGTCTATGGTACATAACACTGTAAAAGACTATTCTTACACACCGGATTGCATGAAAACTTTCCACACATTGCTATTTCATAATATGTGAGAGTGCCAGTTTTTCTTTTTTGGCAATATCATTTATTGAAGTAACTGTTTTTCTCATTTGTCTGAATTGCGATGTTATTTGTTTGTTGTTTCCTGTTTTTAATGGGAATGACAGGACAAGTAGATGTGTGTGTGTGTTTTAAATTATCAGTGTGTGTTACCAATTTGTTTGCTTACAGTTGCCTTGTGCTAGTCACTCTTGCCATCTGAGACGCAATAGAGCATGGTGGCCAGGCGAGAGTGTGGGCGTGAAGTCGAGTCTCCGTGGTTCAGATATACTCTCTGACACACACCCATCAGAAGACCCTGGGCAAACCACTGCAAGTGTTTTCATCTGCATCATAGGAGCTTTTTTCCAAAGTTTGTTATAGCCATCCGTATTTGCTATTCTGTGAAATATTTGCATATGTTCTATTTCTTTAACTTTTAAGATCTTAGTATTTTTCCTGAATCTACACAGTAGCTCTTTATATAATTAATGATATTAACTCTTGGCCTTATTTATTATAAATATTTTCCCAGTATGTTGTTTCCCTATACATTTACCTAGGTTGTTAAGGAAATATAGCATACAAGTTTTAAAGGGTATGTTGTCACTATATCAATATATTTATTTGTTATTTCTTTCATTGTTTTACAGTTTGAAAACTATTTCTCATCCAGGGATAAAGTCAATTCTTGCCTACATTTTCTTCTATTTCTTTGAATTACAAACTAAAATTTAAAATAATAATTTAATAAGAATAATTTATTAAAATATGTTAATTTTAAGTAATGAGGATATTTAATTTAGGTGAAATGTATTTTATTACATAATGTAAGGTGATGATATTATTAGTAAATTATTAACACTTCATCTCTTATTTATATTAGATAAGATTTTTGGACATATGTTAGATATATTTTTTACATATATTATTCTTTATATAATTCATTTTTCTATTTCCATGGGTTAATCAACCCTTCAGTAATAAAATCCTATTGGCTATGATTTAAGTATAGAATGAACTATTGGTTTAATATACATATTGGTTAAATATGATAAGGAACCATTTTTTTGCAGTAAGAGTATTTTGAAAATATAGTGTGCTTGCCACATGCTCATTCTGTATGAGCCATCCGTACCTTAGAGTAGGGTAGTAACAGAATGAAGCAAGAAAGAACTTATTCAATGTTGAGCTTTTGAGTTTCAAAATAGATCCTCAATCTTTCAAAGCAGGCACTTTGATTGTGAATGTAGGCACCATTAATTATGCTAGGATAATAGGCATAAACGTAGATTGCCCCCAGATAAATGTAGAGACAGTCACTCTAGCCATAAACAATACAATTGGAATAATACATGAAAATGTAAAAAGTTGAACCAGCTGAAGAGGAGAGAAAAATTCTCAGAGCTGGAGAGAGACAAGACGGTCTGAGGAAAAGCAATGGAAAAGCAATTAGAAATTGTTCAATATCCCTCAGAATGGATCCTGAGCAGATATCCCAGTTTCCTTCCAGGGCTAAATTCCTTGAGGGCAGAGGGAACCTGTGCTTATTCCTGGGTAGACTTAAGAAAACAGGCAAATTCCTAAAGTTATTTTTATCCTGCATCCTTAGCTATTGAGGCTGACATGGCTGAGGGCACATGCAGGTACAGGAGGCTCTGGCTGGCTCAGTGGGACCTTGCCCAGGCAGGGCAGGATGAGGACGAGCAAAAGGAGTGAGGCCCAGGTGTGGAGAGCCAGGAGGCTTGGAGCAGGCCCATGGTGGGGCCAGGAGGGTGAGGTAGCAGAAGCTAGTGATGTGCGTGGCAGGATCTCACTCTCGTTTGGAAGACAACTCTAACAGCGTCAGAGAGGATGTATTAGGCAAGTGCTATGGATGGCATTGTTGCAGGATGCTCAGAGAGAGAGATGGGGCATGGAGGCAATAAGCAGGAAGTAGCCTTTACTGGTGCCGGCACCAGCTCAGTAGATTCCCATCCAAAGCCTGAGCCCCGATCACAGCGGGGCTTCCCTTTTATACACCTTATACATCCTACTTGCATGTTCTTTCTCTATAAGGAAAGTGTATTTTGATTGATTGGCGGGCCGTAAGGAGAGTGACCGACCAGGCTTGGTGGTCTGTGCCACATCAGCTATGACACTGAAAAGTCCCTTACCTATTATGCAAAGGGAAGTGAACAACCTTCAGCCATTATAGGAAACAGTTAGCTCGGCCTCCTCTACCACAGCATCTCCAAACACCCAGTCACCCAAACTGGAAGACTTGAATAGATATTTTTCCAGAGAGGAAATACAGATGGTCAATAGACATATGAAAAGATGCCAAAGGTCACTAATCATCAGAGAAATGCAAATTAAAACTACAATGAGATTTTTACCTCACACCTGTCAGAATGGCTACTGTCAATAAAATCAAAGAACGAGTGTTGGCAAGGATGTGGAGAAAAGAGAACTCTCATACGCTGTTATGGGATTGCAAATTGGTACAGCCACTATGGAAAACAATCTGGCGGTTTCTCAAAAAATTAAATTGGACATACCTTTTGACCCAACAATTCTACTGCTGGGTATTTATCCAAAGAAAACCAAAACAATAATTCATAAAGATATATGCACCCCTATGTTCATGGCAGCACAATTTACAATAGCCAAGATATGGAAGCAACCTAAACGCCCATCAACAGACAATTGGATAAAGAATTATGATTCATATATACAATGGAATATTACTCAGCCATTGAAAAATGAAATCAATGACATGCATGGACCTAGAGGTTATTAAGCTGAGTGAAATAAGTCAGACAGAGAAAGATAAATACCATATGATTTCACTTATACATAGAATCTAAAGAACAAACTAATCAAAAACAGACTCACGAATATAGAAGATGATCTGGTGATGGCTAGAGGGGAGGGGGATTCAGAAACTGTAAGAAAGGGGTGAAGGGTTAAAGAAGTACAAATTAGTAGCTGATAGATGGTCACGGGGATGGGGAGTACGGTATAGGAAGTATATTGAGTTAAATAAATTATTTTTATTAAAATTAATTTCACTTGTTTTTTTAATGTGGCTACTGGAAAATTAAAATTACATGTGTGGCTCATATTACATTTTATCAGTATAGACAGTATCAGTATAGACACTTTCTTTAGAAAAATGCAGTATAGACAATATCAGTATAGACACTTTCTTTAGAAAAATGCATGTAATATTATACTCAAATTTCTTCTCAACGTGACCCTAATTTACTTTTTCAGTTCTCTTTCTTGACATATCCTGACCACACACATGCATCCTGTCCTCCACCACCTCCAAATAACTTGACCTCTTCACAGTCATGAACATGGCTTCTGCCCTTTTTCATCCTCTCCCTTAGCCTAAGTATGACCTCCTTCCGATTTTTCCCCAGTCTAAATCCTCTTCATTTAACAAGGCCTGTACAAGAGTTATTTCTTCTGTTAATCCTTTTCTGTCATCAAATTTTGAGTTAGTGTCCTATAATCTGTCCCATTGTAGTGTGCTCACATCACTATTATGTCAATTTACTTCATTTGCAGTTAAATACACACATAAATGAGGGAATTACCTATGGATGCATGTGTCTGCCTTCCCTTATGCACTATGAAGTCTTTTAGGCAATGACCTCACATAGCCACTTTTACTTCTCAAGTTCCTTGTGTGTGGTGGGTGTATCATAAAAATCTGTTCAATGAATGAAAGAGAAATCCTAGAGAAAGGATAATACTCTAGGTTCTATATAAGTTAATAAAGGCCTAAACTGTGTCATAGAATTATATAAATTGAAAAGATGGGAAATCAAATCTAATAGATTGGATAGAGAAAATAAAAGAAACAGGAGTCAAAGAGCATTTTGAATGCACATAATGGAAACGAATGGTGATGTTATCACTAAAAATGGCTGGAGGCTGAGAAGAGCAAGACCGGTGGCAAAGTTGAAGTGAGGCAGGGAAACTAGGTGTTGAGTTCATTTGGGTCTCAGATGACAGAAGGGTATGTACATGAGGAGGTTCCAGCAGTTATAAAACATGACTCTGGAGTTTAGGTGACACTTGAGAACTACTTAATCAAAAGTTGTAAATGAAATCTTAGGAGAAGATGTGATTGAAAAAGAGAAGGTATAGAGAAAAGGAAAATAATCAAGGCCAGATTCTTGACTGATAACACTTAGGGATTGGAAGTAAGAAATGAATCCAATAAATGAGATAAAAACAAATAAATCAAAGAAAATACACCAAAAACTGGGCAAGAGTAAGTACCAAGATGGTCAGGAGGTCATGAGTGCTAAGTGCCGCATGTAGATAGCGACCGCGATAAGGACAGAAAAATCGGCTACATTCTATGTGTATAAATAAGATTTTTATTGCAGGGAATAGAAATTATTTGGGTATGTCAAACTAAAAGAGATTTATTATAGGAAATTAGGTCCTTTTGAAATTGCCAATAGGAAAGGAAGAGTGAAAGTCAGGGGCTAGGCCATTGGTTTCCAATTTGCATGATCTTAGAGGAAACGCAGTGGTCAGCATGGTTCTCCTCCTATTTCTGATGCTGTCACCTCACCCCTTGTCCCACAGAGCTGAACTCGGAATGGCTTACACTACACTAGTCCACGTCAGCACGTCAGATGGCTTCTGCTTCATCGCAGCCTTTCAAATCTCATAGTAGTGAATCTCCTTGGCAGAACTTAAATCACACCTAGATCTCTAACTACGGTGGAGTCTGAAAATTGTAGTTTTTATCCTTCCATCTCTTTCAGTACCGAGCAAGTGGATTTAGAAGTAAAGAATGGATACAAAATGTTGATTGAGCTTATCCTACATTTTGGGATTAAGAGGGTATGTTTGACCCTTTAAAGAGCAGTTTAGATAATATCTAAAAGGAGATTGAATAGGTAAGAATGAACAGCAAGAAGGAAGAGCGAAAGCAGAAGCAGACTGTCCTTTTGAGATGGTTGCACCTCTTTTTTGCAGATTCTGAAGATCCTCCTACTGGACTCAAATCTCTGCTGTACTACATTCCAGTTTTGTGATTCTGAGCAAGTGCCATAAGCTCTCTGATTATCTAGTTTCTTATTTGTAAAATGAGGATAATAATCATGTCTATAGCATTTGCTGTGAGGGTGAAATAATTTAATCTATGCCGAGCGCTGAAAGCAGCACTTGGCACACTGCAGCATAGAAAGGGGTTTCTTACTCTGATTCAGCTCCATGCCCTTTACAGTAGGCTCCACCTGGTCATGGGAACACCAAGTTCTTAATTTGTGTAATATTTTATATTAGTTTATTAGGGTTACCATAAGGAAGTACCACAGAATGGGCTTAAATAACAGAACTTTAGTTCCTCACAGTTCTGGAGGCTGAAAGGCCATAATGAAAGTGTCAGATCCTGAGATCTTTGTCTTTGGCTTGTAGATGGCCACCTTCTTGCTATGTCTTCACACATTTTTTCCTCTATACATCTCTGTGTTCTAATCAATTTTTATAAGGACACCAGTCAGATTGGATTAGGATCTATCCTAATGACCTCATTTTAACTTAATTACCTCTCTAAAGATCCCATCCCTTAATATAGTCATATTCTAAAGTACTTGGCATTAGGACTTCAGCATAGGAATTTGGAGGGGCACAATTCAGCTCATAATAGGTGTTTTTGATGGAAAAATGTTTATGTATTATCTTTTAAGTAGGCAAATTTTGAAGTATGTTAAAGAACTAAGAGACGATTTCCTATCAGAGGATGAACTCAGAAACTCAGGCTGTGAATTGATTTGATCGAGTTCACATAAATAATGAGTGGCAAAGAAGTCCAAGTTCTAACCCAATGTTCTTGTGTATTTGACCCTCTATTCCTCAGCACTTCTTTATGTTATCTCAGCTTGAATGCCTTTTTATATATAGGAACAATTCTTACAGCTTCTGGTATTTGGATATTGGATTGAACAGTGATGTTATTTTATTAGGGCAGAAAGGCAGAGAGGTAGGTGTTTTTACAATTGTAATTCAATAATAAAAACACAAAAGGGTGAGGCTATCTCAAGAGGACAACCTGCTACTGTGTGTCTGCACCAAATATCCACCAACTCCTTGTAAAGCCTGGACTTGTATAACTCAGGCCCCACGGCTGCTATTATGGCACATGTGCCTGAATAATGTGGCAAAGGTGGCCTTATATGGCTTATTAAGAAATTATCTTTGTTTTGCAGATTGCCTAGAGGATGCCAGATTTCTCCAACTACTCTGTTTGCTGGACTCCCCCTTATCAAGTCTTGAGTAGCAATAAACACCTCCGCCCTACTCCTCAGTGACTGGGGTGAAAATTTCTCATAGTGTGATGTACTCATTCTGAAAAGGTGATCTATTCCAGCCACGGATTAAAGTAAACAGTATATCACTTCTTTCATCATTGTCTTCAGTGAAGCAGTAGACTTTGGAGGTTAAGAGAACTGACTTGAATTTCATTCCTGGCTTTGTCCCTTACTAGTATAGATTATCTAAAAATCTCTAACTCTACTTTTCTCATCTGTAAAGGGGTGATAATAGCAGTATCTTCCCTTAAATGTTAGGAGAATTAAGTAAGAAAATTCAGGTAACACCAGTTGTATAGTCTGTGGTATGTAATATGTACTCAATAAATTTAAGCTATTATTAATATTCTAAGTCTTCTAATATTCTAAGAAGATGAGAATGAATGTGGGGAACATAGCTGAGAAAGAAGCTTTAGCTCATACAAAGCAACTGGAGTTTGAGTTTTAAGTTTCCAACTTTATATGTCACATATAAAATTATTCTACAGATGTCTCAGCCCTCATTAGAGTTCATTCTTATTACATGAATGTTAGATATTTCTTTCCTATTTTTGACATTTGTGTTTTATTATTATGAAATAATTCTGGCATATAAGAGTATAGAGAACAGTACAATGAATAAGCATATACCTACAACTCACATGACATCAAACATCGCAAAGCCCAAATGAAGCCTATTTGAAGTTTCCATACACAATTCCTTTAACCTTTCTTTTTTCCACTCCCAGGCCTTTAGTCTAAAATCTCAATACCTTTATTCTACCTTAAAATAAAAATCCTAGCTGGAGATCACTGTTTAGGCAAAAATTTCCCCAAGTAATAGTTTTATTTGAGAGCTAGTGGGCCCCAGACTCAGAAAATGTGTTTTTCCTAATTAAGATTGTCATATTTAGAGAGAAAATGTTGCCACCATATTTCTCTCATCCACTATATTCAGAACAATATTTTTAAAAATCTATGCCCTGACTCATTGGTGAGTCATGAAATCAATTTAATGGAGCGTGACCAGCACAATTAAAAGTAACAAAATAGAACAAAATAAAAGAAGAGAAAAGAGAAGCAAGGAGAAAATATCAAAGCATACATAGGATAAATTTTCTTATGTGAACTTTTTGTTTCAGCTTTGTATACAATTATGTATTTATATACGTATAGACTGTTGCTATATAAATTATGTTTATATACTATAAATATAATTAAAAAAATTATATTTCTTCTCATAGATTCTAGTGAGAAAAGCCCCTAAAAATGGCTTACGTGGAAGACCTGACAATGTCACAGCAGGCCTGCTTTCCAGTCTACAGCACCTGGGTGAGAAGAAAGAGATGAAATGAAAAGTCAATATGAAGGTGATGCTTCAAGAGCAAGGCTTCAGTCTGGAAACTTGAGGAGGGATGTGTGCATTCTCAGCCCTTCTGTCTCCCCACCCCGACCATTCGCTTCCTCGGGCTCTACGTAGGCAGGAATACACCCTCCATCCGAAGCGCCAGCCCCTTTGAGAGCTGAGCTGCAGTCTTATTCATCCTCGTGCTTTCCATCCTTTCTACCACCCAGTGACATTTTCAAAGTAATATGTAAAAAGTAGGCATTTCACTAAATATTTGTGTTTTAAAGGTACTTGGGATTTATTTTGATCAGATATGGTAAGGCATGCAGACACAGAAATGATTGTCATGAAGAAGGAAGTTACGTGTACTTACAGATCCCTAGAAATAGGAAGCACATTGTACCATCCAGGGCCATCCAGGGAAGGACAGGTCAGTCAGGAGGTCAAGAGTGAGGGAAGAACATGGGCCTTTACCATGGCTTCTGTGGGAAGGAGTGAGGGAAACAGGCTAAAAAGTTTAGGATTGACTAGTGGACTCCTGGGCCTAGGAGCTGTCCCTTGTTGTCTAGGACCTGTCCTTGGTGATTAGGGCAGGTGGATAGTGGACTGATAAAGAAACTAGTTGGGGAATGGGCTCTGAATTTGTTGGTTTGCATGTGAAAGGCATATTCAAAGGTGGAATTATTTGCTATCTCTAGGAATTGGCTAGTCTTGGGAGAGCCAGCACTTCCAAGGTCAGTAAGCCCTGAAATATCAAAGCATCAAACATACAGAAAATAAAGAGGTTTGAAAAATGAGAGTAGAGTATCTGATTAATATCATTTTTCTGTTATTCTGTGGTAGTTTGTGTTTTGAGGCATAAAGCAAATCTCTCTCTCTCTCTCTCTCTCTCTGTCTGTTTGTCTGTCTCCTCTCTTTCTTATTTATATGACTACTTTGGTGCTTAGTATATAGTAGCCATTAGAATGTGTTCAATTTTCTTCTCTTTATGTTTAAATATTATAATAATTTTTAGTAAATATAAAATAGTTTCTGTGTGAGAGTAGATTCATTAGAACAACTTTTCATCAAACAAAGAGCTTTAATAGCATTAAATGGTTATATCTGCACACACGGAATCTTGCTCTTTTGGCATAATAAGGTAAAGAATGAATGATAATGGTGGTTTATATTTGTTAGGGTTGCCAGGTAAAATGTTTAATTAGAATGCCTAATTAAATTCGAATTTCAGATAAACAACAAAAAAGTTTAGTACAAGTATGTTCCCCAAAATTATTTGTTGTTTTCCTGAAATTCAAATTTAACTAGGTATTCTGTACATATTTTTTTTTCCTGAGTCTGATACCTTAATATGGTAGACAGAATTCTAAAAAGCCAACCTCCCCGTCCCCCGCAAGAGGCCACATCCTAATCTCTGGAACCTGAGACTATGATGAACTTCCACTCCCATGATTATGTTATGCTATATACAATTCTATAGAATATATTTGAGCTCAAGTAGGTAGGTTTCCAGTGGGCCTGATCTAAGCAAATAAGGCTTTAAAAGCAGAGTTTTCTTTGGCTGATAGTAGAAAAGGAGAACAGAACAGAGGGCAAAAGAGGAAATCAGAGAGATTCAAAATGTGAGGATTTGACACTCATGGCTGACTTAGAAGACAGATGAGGAGGCTGAATGAAAAGAAATGTGGACTGCTTCAAGGAAATCAAGATGGTCCTTGTTGACAGCCAGCAAAAAATCAGAGACTCCAGCACAAAAATTGCGAGGACCTGAATTTTGCTAAATTCTGAATGAGCTTGGCAATGCATACTTTCCTGGTGCCTTCAGATAAATACCCAGTTCACCCAACACCTTGATTTTGGCCTTGTGATATCCTGTACATAGTACCTAGACAAACCCATTTGAACTTTGGACCTGTAGCTATTATAGTATGGGCATTGTATTTAGCTACTATGTTTGTGGTACTTTTGTAGCAGGAGAAAACAAATACACCTAGCGTTTATATGTATTTTTTCAAAACGCTTTACATATATTTTTAAACTTGATTTTCAAATGTAAGTGAGACAAGATGGGTCTTATTGCAAACTTTCAGATAAGTGCATTGATATTCAGACAAATTAAATGACTTGACCTAAAGGCCCTTGGCTTCGGAGCTACAAATAGAAAGCAGGTTGTCAGTAAGTATTTTTGTTGTTGTTGTTATTTTGTTTATTGTAACGAATGTTGAAATAAGATATCTGAAATGAAGTATAGATATTTGTGAAATTTAGAAGATTTTTTGCTCTTTACTTCCTTTACCTCTCCCTTCTTTTTCCGGGTATGAAAGCCATCTTTTTGGAGAGGATTTTTCTTGCTTGGTACCATGGAAGAGTTTTTAAAAGAAGTGAGCTTTAACAGAAGAATGAAAACTAAATTAGAGTCAGTTTAAAGGCTTAAAGTCAAAGAAATATAGGAGATTAAGGGTCTATGTACAAAATACCAGGAGAATATTTGTAAAATCATTCTGTCACTTTGGTTATAGAGATAATTCAAGGCTGTGTGTGTGTTCTATAGACTCCTATTTAAGTATTAAATTCAAAAGCAGCCTCCTTCTTTCTTCACTTCATATCTGTGCATGGCTGAGGAATAGGATTAGGAAGAGATGAGCTACGGCTAATACCCTGGCCTATAAGGCTTTGAGAACATGATCCATGTTTTTACAGAGAAAGACTGGCAGTGCACAACTTTCTTGTGCTGGACTAAGAACTCACACTGCTTAGAGACAGTGTTCTGACCATACCAGATGCTTCTTGCAAGGCCCACCCCAGGTGGCTTCTCGGAACAAAGGTCATGCCATTACTCTGCCCTGACTTCCTCTGATTCTATGAGCAAATTCTCTCTCATTTCTAGGATCCAGAGAGTCCATAGCCTTCTTCAGTACTTCCTTTGTCCTAATAATTGAGGTAATAAGCCCTATAGGCAGATCAACTTGAATTTAAATCCTGGATCTAGAATTAACTGTCTCTGTGACTTTTAGCAAGTTGCTTTACTTCTCCGCACCTTGATTTCCTCAACAATAGAGTCAGAAAACTAATTGGACTTAAAGGTGTTGTAAGAATTAAATAATCTATAAATGAGGTTAGTGCTACTCCTGGAATGCATTACATTTTTAGTAATTGTTACTCACTGACTTTATTGATATTCTTATCATTTAGTTGTATTATAATTAGCTGTTCATTTATGTCCCTCTGCTGTCAAGCTATGAGCAAATTTGGATAGCAGGGGCCATATCTCATTTCTATTATTTCTCCGAGCATCTATCATGAGGTCTGGTACATAATAAGTGCTCAATAAATGTTTGCTGAACAAATAGAATGATGAATCAGCAATTGCTTTGAAGTGTCCCTGCTGGAAATGTGTTTGACTGCCTTTTTTAAAAAATGGAAAGTATGCAATGGGTCTGGAGTAAGGCCAGTGGTTTTTCCTTACCAGGTCTGGGACAACACATTGTCAGCATGTCCATGAACTTGGAGAGAGAGAATTGGATGGCATACCTTCCAGACATATCACATTAAGTGAGAAAAGGCCAGCTATTCTCCAGTATTATCCCCATGGACTTTTTTTTTCTTTTAATTGACCAGCTGTGGCAACTGCTCTATCCAATGCCTTGCCTTCTCTCTGCCCATGGTCTGTTTCCTTAATTTTATCCCCATCATCAAAGCAAGAAAACTGCTCCAAAACTCATGGCCATGTGGACATGCCAGCATGGTATTAGTTCATATTTTGCATGAGGTGTTAGAACCATGTGGATACACTTGAACAACAGGAAAGCCAAAACAATTCCCACAGGATTCTAGAAATTACTTTTGGAAGCACATTTTTAAGAAAATTCCCAAATAGATGTGCCTGGTATAAAAAGAGCCCACAGAATGTATGTCCATCTTCAAATTAAAGTCTCTCTATCTAAATAGCATGCTTGTGGGCTTAATTATTTTCTAGTATTTGGTCAGATGCCGTAAACTATATGTATGTGTACTATGACATCTACTGATATATTCAAGTGCAATTTTCTTTTCTTTCCTTTAAATTTCTTTTCTTAAATTTCTACTTTTCAATTAGAGTTGACATTCAATATCATTTTATATTGGTTTCAGGTATACAGTAGTTAGACATTTATATATTTTGTGATGTGATCTCCCCGATTAGTCTAGTACTCACCTGACACTATACATATTTTTTACAATTCTGTTGACTACGTTCTCTATGCTGTACTTGCCATCCCTGTGACTGTTTTATACTTCTTAATCTCTTCACCTTTTTCACCCATCCTCTCAACTCCCCTCCCATCTGGCCATCCTCAGTTCGTTTTCTGTATCTATGAAGTTGTTTCTGTTTTGTTTGTTTATTTTATTCTTTAGTTTTCACATATAAATAAAATCGTATGGCATTTATCTTTCTCTTTCTGCTTATTTCACTTAGCATAATACTCTCTAGGTACATCTATGTCATTGCAAATGTTAAAATTTCATTTTTTATGTGCTTCCAAAAGTAATATTCTATTGTATATATGTACCACATTTTCTTTATTCAATCATTTATTGATGGGTACTTAGGTTGCTTCCATATTTTGGCTACTGTAAATAGCCCTATAGTGAACATAGGGGTGCATATATCTTTTTGAATTCGTGTTTTGGATTTCTTCAGAAAAACATGGAGAGGTAGAATTGCTGGGTCATAAGGTAGTTCGATTTTTAATTTTTTTGAGGGAACTCCATACTGTTTTCCATAGTGGCAGCACCAAGTTGCAGTGCCACCAATAATGTACAAGGGTTCCTTTTTCTTCACATCCTCGCCAACATTGTTTGTTGATTTATTGATGATGGCCATGCTGACAGGTGTTAAGTGATACCTCATTGTGGTTTTAATTGCATTTCTCTGATGATTAGTGATGTTGAGCATCTTTTAGTATGTCTATTGCCCATCTGTATGTCCTCTTTGAAAAGATGTCTATTCAGATCTTCTGCCCATTTTTAAATTAGATTGGTTTGTTTGTTTGTTTGATTTTGGTGTTTTGTGAGTTCTTTATAAATTTTAGATATTAACTTCTTACCAGATGTACCAGTGGTGAATATCTTCTCTCAATCGGTAGATTGGTTTTTTTTGTTTGTTTCATTGATGGTTTCCTTTGCAGTGTCCCTGTTAGAAAATGTGTTTGGCTGCTTTTTTTTTTTTTTAAAGGAAAGTATGCAATGGATTTGGGATAAGGCTAGTGCAAAAACTTTTTAGTTTGATGTAGTCCCATTTGTTTATTTTTTTGTTTTGTTTTTCTTCCCTGAGAAGATATATTAGAAAAAAATATTACTAAGAACAATGTCAAAAAGTTTAATGCCTATATTTTCTTGTAGAAATTTTATGCTTTTGGGTGTATGTTTAAGTCTTTAATCCATTTTGACTTTAATCTTGTATATGGTGTTAAAATCTAGTCTACTTTAATCTTGTATATGATGTTAAAATCTAGTCTACTTTAATTTTATTGCATGTGTATGTATAATTTTCCTAATCTCATTTATTGTATAGACTGTCTTCATCCCATTGTATATTTTTGTATATCCCTTGTCATAGATTAATTGACCACATAGGCATGGATTTATTTTGGGGTTTTCTATTCTGTTCCATTGATTTTTTGTGTCTATTTTTATGTCAATACCATGCTGTTTTGATTACTATAGCTTTGTATTATAGTTTGATATCAGATAGTGTGATACTTCCAACTTTGTTCTTCTTTGTCAAGATTGTTTTGGCTATTTAGAGTCTTTCGTGGTTTCATATAAATTTTAGATTTGTTCTTGTTCTCTGAAAAGTGCCATTTAATGAAGATTGCATTCAGTCTATAGATTGTTTTGGGTAGTATGGACGTGTTGACGGTTTTAATTCTTCCTAATGACAAGCACGGTATATGCTTCCATTTATTTATATCTTCTTCAATTTCTTTTTTCAATATCTTATAATTATCTGAGAATAGGTATTTTATATCCTTGGTTAAATTTATTCTTAGGTATTTTTTGATGCAATTGTAAATGAGATTTTTTAAAATATATCTTTCTGATAGTTATTATTGGTTTATAAAACTTAAATCTATTTCTGAATTTTAATTTTGTATCCTGCTACTTTACTGACTTCACTTATCAGTTCTAATAGTTCTTGATGGAATATTTAGAGTTCTCTCTATATAATATCCTTATCTGTAAATGACAGTTTTACTTCTTTGTTTCCAATTTGGATCCCTGTTCTTTTTTTTTTTTACTTTTCTGATTGTTGTGGCTGGAACTTCTAATACTATGTTGAATAAAAGTAGTGAAAGTGAACATCCTTGTTCTGTTTCTGATTTTAAGGAAAACGCTTTTAGCATTTCCCCATTGAGTATAACATTAGCTGTGGGTTTGTCATATATGGCCTCTATTATGTTGGAGTGTATTCTCTCTATTCCCACTTTGCTGAGAATTTTTATTGTAAATGGACGCTGGATTTTGTCAAGTGTTTTTTCTGCATCTGTTGAAAAAATCATGTGATTTTTATCCTTCATTTTGTTTATGTGGTGTATCATCTTCATTGATATGTGGATATTGAACCAAACTTGCATCCCAGAAATAAATTCCAATTGATCATGGTGTATGATATTTTTAATGTATTGCTGAATTTGGTTTACTAATATTTTGTTGAGAATTTTTTCATGTATATTCATCAGGGATATTGGCCTATAATTTTCTTTATTGTAATATCTATGTCAGGTTTTGAATACAGGGTAATTTTGGCCTTGTAAAATGAGTTTGAGAGCCTTCCCTCCTCTTGAATTTTTTGAAATGATTTGAGAAGAACAGGTGTTAATTTTTCTTTGAATGTTTGGTAAAAATTATGTATGAAGCTATTTGGCCCAGGACTTTTGTTTTGATAAGTGATACAGCTTTGTTTGTAGTAATTAGTTTGTTTATGTTTTCTGTTTCTTTTTGATTCAGACTTGAAAGATTGTAAATTTCTAGGAATTTATTTATTTATTTTAGATTGTCCAATTTGTTGGCATATAATTGTTTGCAGTATTTTTTTAAAATACTTTTTATATCTGTGATATCAATTGTGACTTCTCCTTTTTCTCTGATTTTATTGATTTGGATCCTCTCTCTTTTTTCTTGATGAGTCTGGATAAATTTTTATCCGTCTTGTATATCTTTTCTAAGAATGAACTCTTGATTTTATTGATCTTTTTTTTGTATTGTTTTGTTTGACTCGATTTTGTTTTTCCTGCTCTGATCTTTATTATTACCTTCCTTCTCCTCATATTGGGCTTTGTTTGCTGCTCTTTTTCTAGGTTCTTTAGGTGTTAGGTTAGATTGTTTATTTTACTTTTTTGTTTCTTGAGGTAGGCCTTTGTTGCTATAAATTTCCCTCTTAGGACTGTTTTTGCTGTGTCCTATAGATTTTGAGCCATTATATTTTCATTTTCATTTGCCTTGAGATATCTTTTGATTTTTTTCCTTGATCTCCCTATCAACCCATTATTGTTTAGTAGCATGTCATTTAGTCTCCATGTGTTTGTGCATTTTTCAGTCTTTTTCTTGTCATTGATTTCTAGTTTCATACGATTGTGTTCAGAGAGAAGACGCTTGATGTAATTTCCTTCTTAAATTTATTGAGACTTGTTTTGTGGCCTAACATGTGGTCTATTTTGGAAAATGCTCCATGTGCACTTAAAGTGAATGTATATTCTGCTGCTTTGAGATGAAATACTCTAAAAATATTAATGAATTCCATCTGTTTTAACGTGTCATTTAAGGCCGCTGTTTCCTTGTTGATTTTCTGTCTGGAAGATTTATCTATTGATGTCAACAGGGTGTTAAAATTTTCTAGTATGACTTATTACCATTTGGTTCTCTCTTACAGTCCCTCAATATTTGTTTTCTATATGTAGGTGTTCTTATGTTGGGTGCATAAATATTTACAAGGTTTATATCCTCTTGGGTTATTCCCTTTGTCATTATTAAATATTTTTCTTTGTCTTTATCATAGCCTTTGTTTTAAAGTCAATTTTGTCTGATATAAGCATTGCTAATCCAGTAGTTTTTTCATTTTCACTTACATGAAATATCTTTTTTCATCCCTTTACTTTCAGTCTGTCTTTCAATCTGAAGTAGGTCTCTTGTAGACAGCATGTATATATAGATATTGTTTTTTTTTTAAATCCATTCAGCTACTTTATTTCTTTTTATTGGAACATTTAATCCATTTACATTTAAAGTGATTATTGATAGGTATGTAGTTATTGCTATGATATTATCTATATTTATGTTCTTTTTATCCTCTTTTTTTTTTTTTTTAGGAGGTCTCTTTAATATTTCTTATAATACTGCTGTAGTGGTGATAAACTCCTTTAACTTTTTCTTGTCTGGGAAGCTCTTTATCTCTCCTTCAATTTTAATTGATAGCCTTAATGGGTACAGTAGTCTTGATTATAGGTCTGTACTTTTCATCACTTTGACTATTTCTTACCAGTATCTTCATGCCTGCAAAGTTTCTGTTGAGAAATCAGCTGAGTTTTATGGGAGCTCCCTTGCAGATAACCAACTGCCTTTCTCTTGCTGCTTTTAAGATTGTCTCTTGGTCTTTAACCTTTTGGCATTTTAATTATGACATGTCTTGGTGTGAACCTTTTTGGGTTCATCTTGTTTGGGATGCTGCACTTCCTAGGTTTGTATGTCTATTTCCTTCACCAGATTAGGGAAGTTTTCTGTCATTATTTCTTCAAATAGGTCCTCAATATCTTGCTTTTCCTTTTCTCCTTCTAGTATCCCTATGATGCAAATGTTGGTTTACTTGATGTCATCTCAGAGGTCCCTTAACTTATTCTTATTTTTTTATTTATTATTATTATTATTATTATTATTATTATTATTATTATTATTATTTGCTGTTTTGTGTGTTTTCTGCTAACTTGTCTTCCAAGTTGCTGATTCGATTCTCTTCTTTATCTAATTTGCTGTTGATTATTTCTGGTGTACTTTTTATTTCAGTTATTGTCTTTTTCATTTGTGACTGGTTATTTTTTATGCTTACCATCTCTTGGTTAAAGGTCTCACTAAGTTCCTTGAGCATTCTTATAACCAGTGTTTTAAACTTTTATCTGGTAGCTTGCTTCCAATTAGTTTCTTTTTCCCTCCTGGAGTTTTCTCCTGTTCTTTCATTTTGGACCTGTTTCTTTGTCTCCTCATTTTGGCTGCCTCTATGTTTGTTTCTGTGTATCAGGTATATCTGCTATGACTCCCAGTCTCAACCGGGTGGCCTTATGTAGTAAGTATCCTGTGGGGCCCAATGGCACAGTGTCCCTGATTACTTGAGCTAGGTGCTCCAGGAGTGTTGCTTGTGTGTGTTGTGTGTGACCTCTTGTTGTAGTTGAGCCTCGATTGGTGTTGGCACATCAGTGAATTGAAATGACCCTTAGGCTGCTTCTCTGTAA
The DNA here is from genome assembly GCF_000325575.1 of Pteropus alecto. NCBI lineage: Eukaryota > Metazoa > Chordata > Mammalia > Chiroptera > Pteropodidae > Pteropus > Pteropus alecto. Next base: position 1,056,246 of record NW_006443262.1, on the reverse strand, counting down.
AGATTGCCCACAACCAGAGCATATGAGCTGCTGTGTAGGGGCTCACTACATGGAGTTGAATTTGTGGTAGAAGGCCCTGGTGCCTGTGGAGACCTCCCTTTGTGTGTGCCACTTATGAGGCTAATTGGGTAGTACTCTGTTTTGGTCCGAAGCCAATCTCCAGGTGTGTTGGTTCTGTGGCCTCTTGGGAAGGGCTTCAGTGTAGGCCAAGTTCATCTCCTACCTATGACCAGCCTGAGGCTACCTGGTAGGAGCTACATACTGATCCATGATTGGTAGCTGCCTATATTGGTTCTGGAAGTGTGTAGGAGACACCACGTTGTCACTGAGGCTGGGTGGCACCAGTACTGAGCCTGGGGCAGCTCAGCAAAAGCACAGGGCACTCCAAGTCCTGCCACCTCCTGCTGGCTCCCATAAAACTCAGTAAATAAAAGAGCCTCAGGTGGTACACAAGTAGGGTGAGGCATGGTCCTGGGGTATCACCAGGGTGAGGCCGGTGGCATTCCCCAGGTTAGTGTAGATTTGGTGCCAGTGCTGTACTTGTGGCCTCTCGTGAAAGTCTTGAATCACTCCCAAACCAGCCACTGCTAGTCTCAGGTCCACAGACCCCTGAGATTTGTTCAAGAAATACGATAGCTCAGGCTGCAGCTGGTTGCCCACCACCGAAAATGTCTCCCAAGTTACATGAGCTGAAGCCTGTTGGTTGCTGCTGAAGGAACCTACTGTTGTGATCTCAGGTGGGGATGGTTACCCAGCCCCCAAAATGCCTCCATCAGTGTTTGAGTTTGGTGTGTTGGTTTCTCAGAGAGTCATGAGGGTGGGGCAAGTGGTGTTTGCCAGGTTAATGCACATTCAGATATGGCGCCAGTCTAGAACCATGCAGCAAAAGGCACAGGGCGCACCAAGGCCAGCTGTTGCCCACATGGGGCCTGTGGACCTTTGAGAGTTTTTAAAGAGTGACTGCAGCTTGGGTCAAGGCTGGCTGCTTGCTGGCCCCAAAGCCTCTCTTTGTTCATGATTGGGGTGGGGCAGGGTCTCAATAGTCATCATGATCGAGGTGTGGAGTTCACCAGGCTAGTGCAGGTTCAGATTAGGTTGTATCTGAGAAAGGTTCAACACAGGGACAATAGCAGCTGTCACTTCAGCCCTCACCCTGAAGCCACACAACTCAGTTTCTCTCTGTATGTCTCTGGCACCTCCTGAGTTGTTGTCCTTCTGCTGGAGCCCAGGGTGAGTGCCTGCAAGTGAGCGAGTCTCTCTGTGGGCCCTTTAAGAGGATTTTTGAGTTTCCACTTACTGGGATGTAAGGAATCCCCTCTGATTTTCATAGCTAGATGCTGTGGGGGCTCCTCTTCCCAGCACTGGTGCTCTGGGCTTGGGAGCCCGGTGTGGGGCTGAGACTCCTTGCTCCTCAGGGCTGACTTCTGCAGCTGAAATAGTCCTCCCAATTGTCAACTGCCACATGTGGTTTGGGGCCAAAACTGTTTTGTGTCTCTACCTCTTCTACCAGTCTTGACATACCTTCTTCTTTATATCCTTAGTTGTAGGAATTCTGTTCAGTTGGGTCTTTGGGTGGTTCTCCAGGTTGATTGTTCTATAATTTAGCTGTAATTTTAATGTGGTCATGGGAGGAGGTGAGCACAATGTTTGCCTACTCCATCATCTTGATCAGAACTCTCTTAATAAGATATTTGGAAGTCCTAATCTCGGGTACCTGTGAATGTGACCTTATTTTGAAATAGGGTCTTTGCAGATGAGGTCAAGGTAAAATGAGGTTATTAGTGTGGGCCCTTAATCCAATATGACTCTTATCCTTATAAGAAGAGGGAAATTCAGAACCAGATATAGACATAGAAGAAATACAGCTATGTGAAGATAGAAGCAGAGATTGGAGTTCTGCTGCAATAG
>NW_006443262.1:1048122-1054328 GCF_000325575.1 Pteropus alecto | reverse complement strand
CTGGGACCACTAGAATCTGAGAGAGGAGTCTGAGAGGCTTCCATGGGAGTACGGCCCCATCAACACCTCGAATTAGGAAATTTTTATAAAGAACACATAGATTCTATTGTTCAGAAATTGAAACCTCCTAGTTTGGGAATGAGTTTTCATCTACTTAGTCTAAGGGCAGAGTCTGTGCCACAGACTTTTCTATAGATGAGCCAGACAAGAGATTCAGAAAAGAGAAGTATTGTCTACAGCCACGCCACCCTGAACAAGCCCGATCCCATCTGATCTTAGAAGCTAAGCAGGGTCGAGTCTGGTTAGTACTTGGATGGGAGACCACCTAGGAAGACCAGGTGCTGTAGGTGTAAAAAATAAAAAAATAAGGGATTGTAAGCTGGCAAGGTCCTTGAAATCTGTGAGGTCAACTAAGGGTTGCTTTGCCTAAAAAAAGAAAAAAGAAAAAAAAAGAAAGAAAGAAAAATAAAAAAGAGAAAGAAAGAAAAGAGAAGTCTTCAAGTAGGTAAGAAACTTCAGGGGGTAGCTATGTATTCAGAGGCAATTAACCTGTAACGGAAGTGAAGTCCTGGTCTCCTGATTCTAGAGTGATGAACACTACTGGATAAGATCACAGGCAAAATCAGGGCAGGGAAGGCATTGGGAATAAGAGGCCCAGTGTTTGGGCCTTTGCATGATACATATTTATTGAGTTTTATTATTATTTTAAAATTTCCTTTAGGCCTATGGATTTGCTATGTTTAAAAGCTAGGTAATTGATGTAGCCAACTGGACCTTCCAGTTGAGAGATATCTCATATTCTTTTGTAAACCTTTATCTAAGAAAATCTGCCAGCCACATAATGTCCTCTGACATAAGGGCTACACAAATATCACTAACTTTGTGTGTTCATGAAATGATCCAATACCTTTTGATCAGTTTTGCTTAGGATTACTGAAGACTTTCTCTTATCTCCAAAATATGACCACTGTACTAAGTTGTTTTGGGCTCAAAATATTATTTAGCAGTGAATGAATAGTTTTTAACAACAAATATATTTTTAACAAATGTCCATAAGCATCTGATACATTAACACAGATACATCAAATGTTATTGCCGGAACAGTCATCCCCACCCCTGTGCTGGGACAGGCTCCATCCCATAGAGCCCACCAAGCCAAAGTTCACCACACTTACGATGACCATGGTTGAGGGTTTACAGGAGATGAGGCCAATATCATGGTTAAATCTGAATGTTTCCACTCAGATATATGCATTTCCTTTACAAATGAAGAAATCCTTCTATAGTCCAAGCTTTAGGAAAATGAAATTCTCTTTTTGAAGTGTTTTCCTTAAGTTTTTACATGAGTAGTTTTAGAATTTTATAATAGGAAAATAAAAGTTTTCCGCTGACATTTCTGCGGAAAGAAAAGGTTATACTACCATTTGGAATGAAAAGCATTCTTCTCAATTAAGAAATGCCAGTTAATGTGCCACTGACTATATTAGCTGTGGAACTTTGGACAAATCTCTTCACTTGTCCAGGCCACAAGATTCTCATCTGTAAAATGAGCATTAGATAATTCCTGAGTGGGTTGATTGTATAATCTACTTCCCAGAGTGAAAGTGAATAATTACAGCAAGATGACAGGCATAAGCTGGGGCTATCCTGAGGAAACTAGGACACGTGGTCATCCCTCTCTAAGGAGTTTTGAAGCTTTATAACTGCATAGTTCTCAGGTTCACCGTCTACACTCTGGGATGGTCTGGGGAGTGTACGTCCATGCTCCTTTGAAGAATAGTTCAACTTAAATGAACTGTTATCTATCACTTAGGTACAGCAAAATTAAATGCTCGAACTTGGGTGATGCTGGTGAATAGTCAGCTCTGTTATGTCTTATCTGAGCAAACCCCAATTCCAGATATACTTTTTTCCCATATGTGTTGATATCCAGGTCCCAAGAGAGAATTTTTTTTTTGGTAACCCAAGACCTGGGTAACCATGAGCCAGTCCTAATACTTTGCTGTTCTGAGAGTGATGTTTGAAACCATTGCAGTGAAGACATGCAGTGTGCATGTCATTGTTTTTCATTTGTGGTTGTAATGACAATGATTCTTGCACTCTCTCCTGTGGTTATCATTGGAGGAAGTACTGGAGTCACTAGGAGCAGCTATCTTTATATCATCTGATGTTTAGATGCCAGAAATGTAATTTTTAGTCAAGAACTAACTTACTTTACTTACTTATTAATTAATTCATTCAGCAAATACTTAATGATAATAACTATGCACCAAATATTGTATAGGAGACTCAGTATTGGCTAGCCTTATAGATTAATGAAATAAGTGATAAATCGATAATTACAATACAACATGATAATTGATGGAATAGAAATCCCAACAAAATGTTAAAAGACCACATACTTTGTGAAGTGATATTTACTTCTGTCAACATGATTTTGTCTACATTATTTAAATTATCTCAATTCATTAAAACACAGCACAGGGATTCAGCTAACCATCTTGTCATCTTGTTCTATTATCCTTTATAGCCCAGAGAAGTTATGTTGAATTAAGAATTAATTTCTTGTTAGTGGCATTGAATTGACATTTAATGTAGTTACACTAAAGTTACATCATATATATACAAATTTCTTCTTGCTGGAAAGAATCTCAATCACATTTATATATTTTTTTCTCCTCATTTCTTTTACTTATATTTCTTCTCTGTTCTTTCATACAGACACTTGGTCACACATATAGTGCCACTCTGTGACATTTATTCATCCTTGCCTTATTCACTCTCACATACTCACTGTCTCGGGTACATACACATCACAATCACACATTCTGTCAAAATCTCTTACATACTGAGTTTCTCACTCTGAAATGCCCATGATCTCAAGTTTGTAATTTCCTACAGATGCTCTCTGTCCCTGGAGACACATTCTCTCTCCTTTGAGTGCGAGGCCTTTCTCCAAGAGTCTTGCTCTCATAGGCACACACCCACATCTGCATGCACTCAGGCCTTTGTTGCCGGCCCCTCCCACACCTCAGGCTTCTCACTGGTGATCAGAACAGGGACAGGAGACAGGAAGGGTGGAGGAGATATCAGTAAGTCATCTGCCCTCCACCCACATTTTATTTTTAATTAGTTCTCTTTAATGTTTTTTATTCCTTTCTGGTAGGCAGACAGAGAAGTTCCTGAGTTATATGGTGTGGCTTTTTTTAAGCGTGGCTGTGATGCTAAGGACTAATGAAGGTGAGAAGGCATTTGAGGACCCCTTAGAGTGATGTTATTGAAGGGAAATATTTCACTTTTCCCAAAGCGAAAAAGCCTGTCTCGCTAAAAAGTTACTCTCATAAGAATTCTTACCACTGGGAGTATTTCATTGAACTAAGGCACTAGCTCTACAAAACTAACTATAACTTTAAGAGAGATGACACATCAAATTATTAGAAATCATTATTGAATATTGATCTATATTAGGAATTGGCGAACTTTTTATGTAGCGAAGGGTCAGAGAGTGAGTATTTTAGGCTTTTAAACTGCAACTACTCAACTACGCTATCACAGAGTAAAAATAGCCATAGACAACACATTAGTGAATGCGTGTGGCTGCATTCCAATAAAGCTTTACTTATAAAAACAGGCAGTGGGCCAGGTTTGGAACATGGTCCATAGTTTGCAGATTCCTAATCTATGTAAATAACATCTTGTATAGCTCTATTTTTCTTCCTTCCTTCCTTCCTTCCTTCCTTCCTTCCTTCCTTCCTTCCTTAAGGAAACGAGCAGAGGAAAGAAGGAGCCAGGATGTGTGTCCTAGTGTCCCGTTTTCATTCTCATGTCTTCCTTCCTTCCTCCTTCCTTCCTTCCTCCCTCCCTCCCTCCCTCCCCTGCCTCTCTCTTTTCTTGTTACCATTTATATTGAAAATGACTAGATGAAATTTTTAACAAATTTGCAAGTTTTATTTAGGATAGTCAGACATAAAAAGTCAGTAATTTGTGAAAAATTCTCTTTTGGTGCACCTAGAGTCATGTTGAAGAGATAACAGGTCATGTTTTAAAGTAGTGACTGTATTATACAACCAGAACACCTAAATAAACAATTATTCCACTATGATCCCCAACTGGATTTTCATCAGAATCAGACTGCTTCTTCTTATGTAGGCAACACTCTGTAGGATGCTCCTGGTGTGTAAGAGAATAAACCGAGGGAATGAGCCCCAGAATAGAGAAGTTAGAACATTAGGAGACCTTGCTGGTGGGTATGTCTAGGAGTGCCTCACCCCTAGAAGTAGAGCTGGGAAGTAGAGCATCATGAGTTACACAGGTCATCAGTGGGAATGAAAAAAGGGGACACAAAGGCCAGGTTGAGGAGAACCTCAAAGACTACTTCTAACTCAAAGGATTGGTGGTCCAATTAAGGTTTTTAATTTTTTTTCTCCTCTTATAAAATCTCATCTAAAGATACTGTTCGTTTGTTTGTTTGTTTATTTTAAAGCCTACAGCTCCAGGTATTTCTAGGTGGTCTCCCATCCAAGTACAAACCAGGCCTGACCCTGCTTAGCTTCCAAGATCAGACGAGATCAGGCATGTTCAGGGTGGCATGGCCATAGGCTAAAAATATCTGGTTTTTGAGCCAACATAGCTATAGAGTAATTGCAGACTTGTATGTTGCTGCACTCTTTATAAGCTTTCTTTTGCTCTTGAAGTGCTATTTAAGTTTGGCAACTATTTGTGAATAGTAAATACAGTAAAGATGTTACAAAAAATTTGGTAGATTTATTCATATTGACATATTTACACAACATATTGTTAAATGAAAGAGAAAAGCAAATTGAGAAGTCCTTGAAGGAAAATCTCTTGTGTGTACGCATGTGTGTTTGTTTGTATGCACACACATTTGCCTAGGAAAAATTTCATACTGATATGTACAAATTTTAAACACTGCTCATTTCTGGGCAGCATGGTACTACTAAGGTACTATAATATCTCCTTATCCATTTCTCTGTCTCTGTCTCTTCCTTTACATAAGCAAACATTAAACTTATAATTCAAAAGGGCAGTGAGGATATTTCCATTCGGAATGTTTTCTAAAAGTTTAATAGTCATGACTTCAATTCTAAAAAGAGATACTATTCATGTTGAGCACAGGAAGAGAAACCTTGCTCTTACTTACCCTGTTAGGTCTGCTTTGCCCTTTCCACCTGGGTTGCTGGAGTATAGCACACTTCCAGTCATGATGTAAGAATGTGTTTTATCAAGAGAAGGGATGCATTATCTCTGCAGCTACATTGTGGGTCAACAGCTGATTTGCTATATTAAGGAAAAAATATACTTGAAAACGGTGTCTTGTGCAGTTTTAGGCAAATTACTTAACTTCTCCAAAACTATATTTCCTCACTTCTGTAAGAGGATTAATAACACACACTTTACAAGTGTATGAGGGTCAAATGACAATATAGAGAAAACACCTAGCAGAGCCTGACATATGGTAAGTGCTAAAAAAAGTTAACTCTTTTCCTTTTCTCACATTTTCTTTCTCCTCTTGCAACAGCGTTCTCAAATGAGAAGAGAAGGAACTGAGTTATGCTGCCATCTTTAATAAGTCCCATCATAGATTCTTTCCCAAATTCCAAGTCATTTGCTTTCTCTCTTTCTCTAAGAAGGCAAATACCCAGACAGCAGAATATACTGAGGAGGAAACAGAGGGCAACCCACTCTGCTCCGAATGACCAATACAATTTTATTTTAAAATGAAACTCTAGAAACAGTATTTGAAATAATCCACTTACTCTTGATAATATCATGTTTGAAAGAGAAACTTGATTCAGGCAGGTTTTATTTAATTCATAGATTTGGCTTACTACATATATCATTTCTCTCTTATTCCAGTTTCACTGAATCACCACCCCCTTGCCATACCCAAAGACCTCCAGAATTTACATAAGGTCCAGTTTCTTCCCATTAATGACACTGTCATTCAAATGTGTGTATACTTTCTGATTTTTAGCACTCTACATTATCTCATGTGAACTGGTATGTTATACCTCCCTATTAAGAATGTTGGGATCTTAATTGTACACAAAGATATTAATACCAATTATGTGATTTTTTAAAATTAAATTTATTTGAGTGACATTAGTTAACAAAATTCTATAGGTTTTAAGTGTACAATTCAATAATATGTTATAATGTGATTTTTCTTTTTATATAATGGGGAA
>NW_006443262.1:989320-1047985 GCF_000325575.1 Pteropus alecto | reverse complement strand
TTTTGTGCTCTTCCTTTGCTTTTCTCCAACCATCATTCAGTCCTCTTCTATATCCCTGTCACCATTGCCAAATTCAGGCCACTGTCATCTCTTATCTGATAACTGCAGGGCCAACTTCCCAACTAATGTACTTGCTCCCAGCCCTTTTGTTCCTCAAATTCATCCTTCGTCTATGCACATTACCAAATATAAATTTGATGATGATGTTTCTGTTTAAAACTTTTGTTTACAACACAAATAAATTTTTGTTTATAAATATAGGTCTCCAAGACCTGTAGAATAAACTCCAAGTTTCTAACATGGCATCAAGGACCCTTTACAAGCTTGTGTTAGCCCCCTCACTAGAAACATTTTGCCATTTTCTGCTTCCAGTGTTCCATTCCTATAGCATAAAACTGATTCCAAATCTCTGAACACACTATGGTAGCTCATAAATTTCACTTTTGGTTCATTTCTGCTCCTTTTTTTGGAATGCATTTTTTTTTCCCTTTGGACAAACTTTTACTTGTTCTTTAAGATATAATTCAAATATCAAAATTCTATGAAACTTTACTGAACTCTTCTGAGTAGACTAAGTCCCTCTTTTTGTGTGTTCTTTTGTAAATTTTCATTGCACTCATCAACTTGGATTAAAATTATTCGTGCATCTGCATTCCAAATGATTCTATTAGCTCCTTGAGGGCAGATATTTTGATTTATTATGCCTCTAAAGTGAATATCATAAAGATTAAGACTGTAGATGTCAACAGATTAAATAAATGAATTAAGTCATGGATAGTATATTAGTTTTCTCTTGCTTAATAACAAATTACTTCAAAATTTAGAGGCTTTAAACAGACATGTATTATCTCCTATAGTTTCTGAGAGTCAGGAACCCAGGAATGGCATAGCTAGATGGTTCTGGCTTAGAGTCTCCCATGAAGTTGTAGTCAAGATGTCATCTGGGGCTGCAGTCAACTGAGGGTTTGGGTAGAATGGGCATTCACTTCCAAGCTCACTCATGTGGTTGTTGGCAGGAGGCCTTAGCTTGTCTCTATAAGGACCTCTCCAAAGGAGTCCTCATGACAAGGGCAGCTGGTTTCTTCTAGAGCGAGTGATCTAAGAGAGGAGACATACAAACTAGATGAAGTCACCATGTCTTTTATAATTTACTTTCAGAAATGTCACATTATTACTTTTGCTGTATTCTATTGGACATACAGACCAACCCTAATACAATGTGGAAGGATATGAATATCAGGAGGCAGAGATCATTGGGTCAGCACCACAGGCAGTGAGTATTTGAAATATTTCTAAAATTCTTTTGCCCACTTATAAAGCCATTTCTGGACTTAGAGATAATTCAAAGAGTAAATCATGCAGGGTTTGGATAAAGCCTCTGTAATTTCTTGGAACTGTTTATTTTGTAATTAGTGAGAGAGAGAGAGAAAGAGAGAGAGAGAAAGAGAGAGAGAGAGAGATAGATATTGAGAGAGAATCTTGGAAGAGAGTCAAATTTCTGTTGATACTATTGATTCAAAGAGACTGTTCAAGTTTATTAGCCCAACAATAAAGTATTTATTATCATTGTTTCTAAAGGCTCACACGTGATATTTATGCATTTTTTTTCTCATTTTAAACTCATGAGGCATATAATCCCAAAATACCCTGAACTGCTGGACATTTAAGGATTGACACATTAGAATGGGGTTGACTGTTATAGGCAGGAGACAGAACAAGCAATGGAAATAACAACAAAAACATCCAGTGAATTTCCTAAATAAATGAAGCCCAGCTCAGAGCTAAAAGGAGTTTAAATAAACAAAACAGCCAGTGGATACAATTTGTAACGTGCTCTGTAGACAGTTCAGCTAGCTAAACTCTTTTGGATTTTTGTTTGCTAGTTTAAAATATGAATTTACCTAAGTCATATATAACCATAGGAAAAAGGTTGAGATAGTTTCTCAAAGGAATATTCATTCTTGGACAATCTTTTTTTTAAAAAAGCAAGAAGGCATCTAGCCTTGCAGCGGAGAGGGCTGCTTCCTAAGTTTCACTTCACAGTCTAAGCCTTTTTTCGTCCCTAGACTTTCACTCTCTCGTCTCACTTTCCCTTTCAAGCTTATCTTTATCCTTCCAATTCCTTCCATGATAGCTCTTAATCTCATCACTCAACCAAGCAACTCCATGCAATATTGTAGTAAGATGATAAATGCCTTCAATTAAATAAGAGTGAACTTTCAGACATCTGAAAGTTAGCATGTCTCAAATTGTTTTATTTTTCCAGGCAATCTAGATTTGGTGGAAAAAAAATCTCAGGCTCATGTCATCATATAGTTTTCCCCTGAACTAACTTAAAAACCTCTATTTTAATGAAAACCTAATTCATTTATTTGCTTAAATAATTTACATATTCAGTCACCTAGATTTATTAGTATTATCTGGCAACCAATAACTCAAGGATAATTTTGAAGAATATTTGATAATAGATTATTCTTTTTATTAGATATAAATGTGATTGCTTTATATGCGTCTTGTTTTCTTCAACCATACATTAATTTACAATCACAGTATCTACCAAGGCACTATTTCAGGTAGAACATAGGACAATAGATATAAATGAGATATGGTTTTTGTCTTTAATTATGAAATATTTTTCCTTTTCTTTCTCTATGACCCTTTTAAGTATACATTTCTCATCATTTGCTCACAAGGTCTATCTGAAAAAAAAAAATGTACCAACAAATTTCAATGAATAGCATTAGTTTTAAAAAACAGCATGTTTCTGATGCCTAGACTGGCCACAATCTTCCCTCATCCCAACCAGGTTAATTCCTCTAAATCTTCCAGGGATCAGCTTTAAGCTTGCTGTCTCCCTGGCTGATAGTTCCATGGCTCGTATGCCTTTTAAATTAATTAAGTAACCATTTTTATTTTCTCAATTATGGTACACCTTCAATAGCATTTTATATTAGTTTCAGGTGTACAGCATAGCAATTAGACATTTATATAATTTACAAAGTGGTTCCCCCAATAAGTCTAGAACCTACCTGGCACCATACATAGCTGTTACAATATTATTGACTATATTCCCTTTGCTATACTTTACACTTCCATGGCTATTCTGTAACTACCAATTGTACTTCTTAATCCTTTCTCCCAGACCCTTGATCCTCCTCCCATTTGGCAACCATCAGTTTGTTCTCAGTATCTGTACGTCTCTTTCTATTTTATTGTTCCTTTTTGTATTGTTGTTTAAATTCCACATATAAGTGAAATTATATGGTATGTATTTTTCTGTCTGACTTATTTCACTTAGCATTATATCCTCTAGGTCCATCATTTTTCTCACAAATGGTACGATTTCATTCTTTTGTATGGCCAAGTAATATTCTATTGTGTATATGTACCACCTCTTCTTTATCCAATCTTCTATTGATGGGCACTTAGATTGTTTCCATATTTTAGTTATTGTAAATAATGCTGCAATAAACATAGGGGTACATATATCTTTTCAAATTAGTGTCTTGGATTTCTTCAGATAAATATGCAGAAGTGGAATTGCTGGGTCATAGGTTCTATTTTTAATTTTTTGAGGAACTTCTCTATTGTTTTCCTTAGCGGCTGCACCAATTTGCAGTACCACCAATAATGCACAAGTGTTCCTTTTTCTCCATATCCTCACCAACATTTGTTTTTTCATTTATTGATAACAGCCATTTTGACAGGTTTGAGGTGATATCTCATTGTGCTGTTAATTTACATTTCTCTGATGATTAATGATGTTGAACATCTTTTCGGGTGTTCATTGTCCAACTATATGTCCTCTTTGGAGAAATGTCTATTTAGGTACTCTGCCCACTTTTTCATTGGATTGTTTGTGTGTGTGTGTGTGTGTGTGTGTGTGTGTGTGTGTGTGTATGTGTTAAGTTGTATAAGTTCTTTATAACTTTGATATTAAGTCTGTATCAAATGGATCATTGGCAAATGTCTTCTCCCAAGTATTAGGTTTTCTTTGTATTTTGTAGATGATTTCCTTTGCTGTGCAAAACCTTTTCTGACTGATGTAGTCCAATTAGTTTAATTTTTTATTTTGTTTCCCATGCCTGAGGAGGCGTATCAACAAAAATATTACTAAGAGTAATGTCAGTGTTTACTCCTATGTTTTCTTCTAGGAATTTTATGATTTCAGGTCTTACATTTAAGCCTTTATTTCATGTTGAATTTATTCTTATATATGGTGTAAGAAGGTGGTCTGGTTTTATGTTTTTTGCATGTTATCAGTTCAGTTTCCCCAAAGCCATTTGTTGAATAGACTGTCTTTACCCCACTGTATATTCTTGCGTCCTTTGCAATAGATTACTTGACCATATAGATATGGGTTTATTTCTGGGTTCTCTATTTGGTCTATGTGTATGTCTGTTTTTATGCCAGTACCATGCTGTTTTGATTATTATAGCTTTGTAGTTTCATTTAATATCAAGTAGCGTGATACCTACAACTTTGTTCTTTTTTTCTCAAGATTTCTTTAGCTATTTGGGGTCTTTTATGGTTCCATAGAAATTTTAAGATTATTTGTTCTAGTTCTGTACAAAATATCCTTGGTATTTTGATAGGGATTGCATTGGATAGTATGCTTTGTAGATTGTTTTGGGTAACATGGCCATTGAATGATGTTAATTCTTCCTATCAATGAGCATGGTATATGCTTTCACTTATTTGTATCTTTTTCAGCTTCATACTTCAATGTCTTAAAATTTTCTGAGTACAGATATTTTATCTCCTTCGTTAAGTTTATTCCTAGTTATTTTATTTTTTGATGCAATTATAAATGAGACTATTTTCTTAATTTCTCTTTCCGATGGTTCCTTATTAGTGTATAAAAATGCAGACAATTTCTGTATATTAATTTGTATCATGCTACCTTAGTGAATTCCTTTATCAGTTCTAATAATGTTTTGGTGGAGTATTTAGGGTTCTCTATATACAATATCATGTTATCTGCAAATGACAGTTTTCTTTCTTCCTTTCCAATTTGAATCCTTATCTATGTTTTTCTTGTCTGATTGCTGTGGCTAGGACTTCCAGTGCTATGCTGAATAAAAGTAATGAAAGTGAACATCCTTGTCTTGTTCCTGATTTTAAGGAAAAAAACTTTTAGCTTTTCACTGTTGACTATAGTGTCAGCTGTGGGTTTGTCATAAATGGCCTTTATTATGTTAAGGTACATTCCCCCTATTCTTATTTTGCTGAGAATTTTTATAATAAATAAATGCTGGATTTTATCAAATGCTTTTTCTGCATCTATTGATATGATCATATGATTTTTATCTTTCATTTTCTTTATGTGTTGTAGCATGTTAATTGATTCACAGATATTGAACAAAACTTGTATCCCAGGACTAAATCTCACTTGATCATGGTTTATGATCTTTTTTAACATAATGTTGAACTCAGTCTGCTAACTTGAGAATTTTTACACTTATGTTCATTGAAGATATTAGCCTATAATTTTTTGTAGTGTCTTTGTCTGGTTTTCAAATCAGGAGACTGCTGGCCTTATAAAATGAGTTTGGGAGATTTTCCTCCTTTTGAATTTTTTGGAATAGTTTATTCAACTTTTTTATTTTCTTGTTAGAAGGATGAAAGTGATGACTTCTAGGCTTCTTACATTTTGGAACAGAAATTCAAACCTTAAATTACGTTTTTTTTGGGGCTTTACTTTCTTCACCTATAACATGAGGATAATAATATCTGCTTAATAGTATTGATGTGAGATTTAAATGTGTTAAGAAATTCATAGTGATTGTAACAGAGTCTGGCATATAGTAAATCCACAATAAGTATAATTATTAAAAGGCATTAAGACAGGGACTGGATCTGTTTTGTTTATTGCTGTTCCCCAGGAGCTAGCACATAGTAGCCTATAAACATTTGCTGATTAAATGACCTTAAAGCCTGACAAAAACATTCGTAATCTGTCATATCAAATGTTTTATCTAGCTTATAGAATCACAAAACCATGCTCTGTCTATAACCTTTTATTCTAGATCACAAGTGGAGCAGATGCCATATTAGAGGGGAGAGAGCATGTAGCTAGTTCCCACATCCATTTATTAGAAATGAGGAACTGACAAGTGACTAAAGAGACTCACATCGTAACACTATTTTATTCTTATTTTTTAATGAATCCATTAGAATATACAATACAGGTCTGAATCAACTGTCAACCATTGTATAGAATAATGGCTTTTATCATCAACTCTGTCACTAAATTCCTGTGACATCTAGAGTTCCTTTTATCTTGATGAATCTTTTCCATCGCTAGTAAAATGGGGAACATTACATTCTTACACAAATGTCCTGTCAGCCCAGGGAATTATGAATATGACAAAGAACACATCCAGAATTCCTCATCAGAATGTCAGGGAGAGCACTTTACTATACACGTAATGAGATATTTTCACCATTGCAATACCAAATATGTATTTTTGGCTTATTCCATCTAGTGATAAAAATCAGAAATATTTCAATTGGGTGTTTTCCCTTTCTTCCCACTCTATCTTGTTTTAACTTCTTTTTAATTAATTTTTTTATAGTCTTATGTCATTTAGTTTCTTCTATCCCTTCTGACTTGTATAAATAGAAAGTATTGTCTTGAAGTTGTAGACATTTGGTTTTATAATTTTGGGACCTTTATTAGGATATTTTTTAAATGGCAGACTTAAATAAATGGGAAAGTAAAATTTATGATTCTCTTTAAAACGCAGATTTTATTTCTCCAGTTTCTTTTAAAATTTCTATTCATCAAGGGAAGTATAAAAGGTAAGCTAAAAAAAAAAAAAAAGAAAAAGCACTTACTCAGCATTTTATTCTTTTCTCTTAATCATACTGTTATTTGTTCTAGAAAATACTTAATGTAGTTTATATAAAGTCTTATAACTGTTAGGAAGATTTCAAGCAATAAATAGAGGAAAAAGAGGAAAAAGAAAATACTCAAGGGCACACTATAAAAGCTCAAATGAAAAGATAATCAATAAGACCGTTGCACTTACTTAGGGCCACAAATTGCCTCTAAAGTTTTCAGTAGTGACTCCTTAAAGAGAAGCCTGATAAATCACAAACTTTATAATTATCTATCAGATAACACAAACTAAATACTCCAAAGGGGTATGACCATTGCAAATGTTCTTCAGAGACTAGAATGAAACATCTGCCTAGAATTGTCATAAAGATTGCCCGGCGTAATATTGTAAATCGTGTCTTCAATCACATTCTTCTAATAGCAACACAGTAATGTGGGCCACAGGGCTGTCTTTTATGACATAGCTCACTCTGCTCAATGGTATCACCTAAAAATGAAATCCAGAATGATTTGACAGGCAGTCAAGGCAATATAATTCAGAATCACATCTGGCTGGTCTGCTTCCATACAGGAGTGAATTTTAGAGCAACTAAAGAAATGATTGAGTGTATAACATTAAACCATCTGTCTTAAAAATTATTTCTCTCTACAGTTGTTCCTAGATGTTGGAGAGCGATAAGCTCAGATCAGTGATGCCAATATAGTGATTTCTATATTCCTCTCTCATGGAACACTTCCCTGCCACCATTCCAGTTTAGACCTGTTTCTTCATACCTCTTTGATTGCACTGGCTTTCTCATGGGCATCTCTGCCAACGATGTGTCTTACATACTCCCCCAGAGTAATCTTTTAAAACTTGCCTCTGATCACACCACTCTGTTTATAAAGCTTAAGTGGTTTCCCTATTGCATGAATACTAGAAGTCATAAATCTCTTGTATTTAAGACCTCTCATAAACTCACCATTACAAACTTATCTATCACATCTCTCTGCACAAGTGCTTGAGTCATCTATGACTATATGCCATTATTACATCTTTTTTTTTTTTTGCATCACAGTCTTATTCATGGCTTCTTGTATATATCATCAAGTCTACAGAAAATGTATTGTTTCTTCAAATCTCACTTCAAATACCAGCTTCTCCATGATGGTATCATTTAGCTCCTGTTTCATCCTTCATTCTCTACTTTCTCATGTAGTTTGCATTCTCAAGAGCCTGATCTTGCTCCAGTTTACTTCATTTCAAGTGGCCTTCCCTATGTTCACTGGCTTCTCTTGAATCTCCAGGACCGCCATGCTCTTTTTTGTCTTGGAAACTTTCCCCATGCTCTTCTATCTACTGGGACACATGATTATTGATCTTTTACATGCTGAGAGCTGTCTCAAGTCCCAAAATATCCTTCCTATAGGCCTTCGTTAACAAAACATGTAAGTGACTGTCCCTCTTTATTCTCCATTTTACCTATACAATATTTTTTCCAAGATGTAATGACAGCTGCATTTATTTATTTATTCCTATTATTATCTTTGTTCTTCCACTAGATTGTGCACTTTGAAAGATAGGTTTATAATAAAGTTTTGTTCAGCGAATGAATAACGTATCATTCAGGCTATTATATTAAAATATTGAGATTTGGTTTTTACTAACCATCATGACTCCTCTGTGCCTAGTATATATTAAAAATAAAAGACGATTGATAAAGTTATTTGTTGAATTCAATTGACTGTGTGGCTTATACCCTTTCATGATGTATATGACTTTTGCGGGAAACAGTGGTATCCCTGTGTGACACAAAATGTTACACTTTATGGTTGCTTATTATTTTTGTTTGTCAACTGATGGTTGCTTCTACCAATTTACTATCAATAGGAATCCCCAATTCGAGGTGCAGTAAAGAAGGAAACGTAAACAGCTCAATCGTGATTCAGCTGGCTTTGGAACAACATAGCTGTGAAGTGGACCTCGGATGAGGATCCTCTCCAGCTCAATAGCTCTGTTCTGCTCTAATCCACACCATTTTGCTCTGTCCTGCTTCAGTTGGCTACACCTGCTCTGCTCTGCCCCTATTTGCTCTGCTCTGGTGAGATGTCTCCGGTGTTTCAACTTCAACTTGGGCATCAGTCTTCAGTCTTCAGTGACAAAGGGAAGTATGCTCCCCAAGCTAAATCAAGACTTCAAATCCAAAAAGCACCATCCTGATTAGTTGGAGTGGAGCTGCTCTGATCAGTTGGTGAAGATGCTAATGGAGATACAGCTGTACAGATACAATTGGATGGCAAAAGTCTCAATTCTATTAGGTGAACTACAGCTCCAGGAACTCTTTTATAAACATTGGCTCAAATAGCAGGAACACAGTGCAAGCAGGCAGTTCAGGGCAAGTGGAAGGCAGTTTAGTTCAGACTTTTCCCTAAAGTGTGCTGCATGAGAGCTCCTATATAGGAAAGCCTGTGAGGCTCTTTTTAAATTTAATCCCAGAAGCCCTTCTTCATAAGTATCTTCTTTCTTGGCATTGACATATTGAATCAATGGATTATGTTTGGTGAAATGATATAGTGGAAAGAGCTTTGGCTTGCACTTGTGTGAAATAATTTTAAATTGTAACTTTACAATAGACAAGTTTGACTCCAAGTAAATAACTTGCCTCTTTTCAACCAGTTTCTTTCTTGCTCTCTCTTAGACTTATATATGTTAGAGTATCTTGTATATTTCTTGGCACACAGTAAACATACATTAAGTATTATTTTCTTAATAATAAATATGAAAAAATTACTTCCTAATAATCAGAAGCTAGCCAATTTATATGGCTCCAGAAATAACTCCAATTTATGGTGTCAATTTTTTTTTTTTCCTGAAGAGACATATCTGCTTGGGGATTATTTTTCCTCAAACTTTGACTCTGGTAATACTTTTTAGCATAATTACTCCATTTTAAAGCAAATAATTAGACTATTTAATATAAATATATATATAAGTCATCAATGCCTACATTCTCACAGCAGACAAAATCCATTCTGAGCCCATCAATTGCATATGGAGCAATGGTTTAATCTGCAAATTAAAAAAGTTACTTTATTTTTTAAAAATAGTTCTTCATGATGTGATCAATTATTCAGAATGGCCTGAAAATGTCATCTGTGTGGTCCCAGCTCCAGTCAAATGAAATGAGTAATTTTCAGTCACTTGTCCAGTGGTTGAGCCAAGAATATAGTAAATATTTATAGGCTTATCCTACAATGCTGGCTAACAGAGAGCCTGGACTGCTTCTTAGAGCAAATAAACAAGAATCTCGTGGTATTTAAACTTGTCCAGTATTTCTCAGCCAGCTTCTCTCTTTCCTCTTCACAGTGATTGTATACCACTCATTTCCAACCACATTTTAATTGTCTTGTTGCTGCTACATTATACCAAGATAGAGCTGCTTTTCTTTTCTTTAACCACATGTTTATATTATATCAACCCTTGTGCTTATCCCATTTTTTAATCCTTAGTTTGCTTATTACATTTCAATAGGTGACAACAGTGTTTGTTTTTGCTCATTAAACTTTGAACATCACACAAAGCAATACAACAGAAATGATTTAAATGATAGACTATATAAACTGTGTAAGTAATTTCATCTGAAGTCATGTCTAACTTTCAAGAGACTCGAAGTTGAGAAACAACTGATTTTATGAGATTCTGAGAACTCACAGTTTAATTTCCCATTTAAATGTTTCATTAGTTATGTTAATAAAATCATATTTGTTGCAAGGATTTTCTAACCACATGACTTGTTTGTTTATTTAAAACATGTGAATTTTTATATGTGAATCTTCATGACTACTCTTAGCCTTCACAGTTGGGAAAAATCTTAGTATTCACCATCTAGTCCAAACTCCTCATTTTACAAATGAGGTAACTGAAATCCTGTGGACTTAGTAAAGGACATACCCCAGGACTCAGAGATTATTAGTGATAATGTGGTATGTTTTCCTAAGATGAGCCTCTTAGCCTTTCTAACAACAGTTTAATTAGTATTTTATCAGCATCATGTTCATCATTTCAAAATGGGGGCGGGGGGACGCCTGATATCAAAATATTTTTTTAAAGCCGCTGAAGATGGTTGGTTTTTAAACTTTTGGTCATAAATCCTTTTGAGAACCTGCTGAAAACTCTGGGCTTTCTCGATAGAAAAATTCACATACATAAAAATTCACATTCTGTTTCATGGAATGCAGACTCCTGAAATTTTAACTCTAGATTTATTTATTTATTTGTTAACAAATGTTTATTGGAACAATAATGGTCTAATTATATTTTTATATTTGAATCAATTTAGACGTTAAATGCTATTTGAAGTAATGTGATGGTTATTCATTAAATAACACACTCAGCAGAAAACATGTTTTCTATTTATATGAAAAATGAACTATGTCCTATCTCATTCAATTAAACAGGTATTGTTTGACACAATGGAATGCTTTATAGATAACACATAATAAAGATTTGACAGATTCCCTGCCATATATCTAAGAGATATGGATAGCAAATGCTATTGATCCACATTTAGAATGAATAAGAGAGGAACTGTACATCATAGCAGTATGTGTTATCTGATATTAAATAGACAGATTGCAAGATTTTTTTTTGGTATGGAAGGCTTGCCTGAATCTCTCATAGTGAGGTTGCATTGCTTAAAGATTCATGCTTCAGATCTCAGCCATGGCACTGTCAGAGCAGCTATGAGGAAAGACATTTGTACTTAAAGACATGAAGAAAGGCTTTAGGGTAAAACGACATCCTGTTTGAAGCTTCTAATCTAGCCTCTACTAATGAATTTCTTGACAAGATACCAAAGAAGACAGGAAAACCAGCATACAAAAATATGTAAGACTAGATTAAATTTCTGCTGCCTGAAAAGTCAACTAAATTTAATTAATTGAAAAATGCCTAATTTACCCATTTTCCGTTTGCCCCTAGAATACTCAACAGTGGTGCTTGTGGCTACAGCGTTTACTTCGATAACTTGTGGTTTATAGTCCTAACCTTACCTCCAAAGTTAGCCATGCATCTCCCATGCTTTTCAGAGCATTTCATCAAAACAGGACTGATGCAGTTGGGACAGCTTGCTTAAACAGAAAACCGATGACAAACTATGTGAAAAAAAGGATTGCAAAGGGGACGACTATAGCCAGATTCTGTGGTGAACTTATGGCACTGAAATGGTGTGACAAGAAGGAGGCGACAAAGCTGTCACCATTCCACAATGATACTGAGATTGAAGTAGACAACAGAAATGGAAAGAAAACTAAGAAGCCATGTGTCACTGTGGATTATAATGAGAATATGGGAGCAGTGGACTTGGCTGATTAGATGCTCACTTCTATCCAACTGAGCACAAAGGGCACAAGTTTTGGTATAAGACATTCTTTTACTACCTTCTAAACATTACAGTGCTGAACTCTTACATCCTACATTGTTCTAAAAGGACAATCCTGAGCACATGATCAGTCATGTAAACTTCAGACTGACGTTGATTGAAAGAACCCTGGAAAAACATCACAAGCTGGAGTAGCAATGTCCAGGTCATCTATGCTCTGATGATGTCACACCTCTTCACTTGTCTCGAAGAAGACATTTCCCCAAGAGCATACCACCAATATCAGGGACACAGAATCCAACTGGTTGCTGCAAAGTTTGCTGCTCACACAATGACAAGGTTGGCAAGAAGATCCAGAAAGAAATGTGACATTTTTGTGTGGAATGTGATGTTCCACAAACTTCGTGTTGTTCTGTGCTTTGAAATTTATCACATAAAAAAACTATTAAATACTGATCATCATATACATTTCTGCTACATTAAGATTAGACGCAAGTTCCGTTTAGAAATAACTCCAAGAGCAGTTTTTATACTTTATTTTCACATTTAAAATCAGTCAGATTTGCTTCAGCCACAAAGAGCATGTTTATGTAAAATTAGATTAACGCTGGCAGCGAGCTGCACTTTTATTTCTAAACAGGAAATGGGTTAAAAAAATGTAGATGCCAGTGTAATTCCTCCAAACAGAACAAGACTGCCCGAAATGAGGTGGGGAAACACTTCATCTTTCCCCAACTGTTTACCCCTTGATTCAGATCAATAAATCTATGAAAAACAGAAAACTAGACAACTGCCTGTATTTTGCTCTTGAAGGCAGATTTGTACTACCAGTGCCCTTCCTCTCGGTTCTTTTCCTGTACTCAACCAGAGACTAACTTCAGAAAGGAAGAGGCAGGATTAGAAAGGGAGAGGAAGCAGTGGTGCACTATTGCCTTAGAGGGGAAGAGCTCAAGGTGAAGCACACAATATGAACAGAGGAGAATATGAACAGGTGTACTTGTTGAGAATCATGTTTGTCAAGGACATAGTTTACTCTCAAGTCACTAGATGGTGAGATAGAAAACCCAGTCTCATGCCAGTTGAGTGATTTGAGATGAGAAAAAGCCTTCCAGACTTTTGCAATTGATTGAGGGGCTTTGCACATCAACTCCGCTTCCCTCGATAAATAGGAAAAGTGAATTTAACCAGAGTGGGCATGAGTAGAATAAGCCAAGAGCAATCCAGGAAGGCTGTTGAGTTTGTAGTGGTGAGATCTGTCATTCAAAGATGAAGGAAAGAGAAGAATAAATGTGATAAAATTTATTACAGGGCAGGGGAACAGAACTATCAGCATCTTGAAAAATCCAAATAAAACAGCAAACCTCTGAATATGATCTACTCTAGGTTCAGAAAAAGTTTTTGGAAAGCAGCTGAACAGTTTGGCAAGAGGTTAAAGACACGGCCTTATGTAGCAGAAGCAGAAAACCATAAAGATTAAAATTCACATTAGACATAAAAATAGAAATGAGACTCCATAAAAAAATAAAAAGTGATGTGGAGGACAACCATTTTCCTTTCAGAAAGCAGACAAAAATAAAATGCATGAAAATAATGAGAGAGATGTTGTAAGGCAGAGAACAGAGGGATAATCTGAGACTTTGCATATCCCTAAGAAAAGTACCTCTCCACGTGCCCTGGAAAAAAAATGTAAGCAATATTGAAAAAGGTATTTGAGGAAAACATCCTATCTGATTAAAAATCTGTATACGAGACTGAAGAGCTGACAAAATTTCTTGAAAAAATAAATAAATAAATAAAAGAAACACACTAGAAAACTGAGGCAAACTGTTTAAAAATAATAAGAAAAAATTTACAAATATTCAGGTAGAGAATATAAATGTTTACTTTGAAAAGTACATTTATCAGACTGACCTCAAACTTCTCTATGTAGTGGAAGACTTATAAATATTGGATTAAAAAAATGCTGTGGGATTTTCCAGTCAAGATGGTGGAATAAGTAAATGCTGTGCTCACCTCCTCTCACAACCACATCAAAGTTACAGCTAAACTACAGAACAGTCATCATTGAGAATCACCTGAAGTCTAGCTGAACAGAAGTCCTACAAATAAGGACATACAGAAGGTACCACCTCAAGACTGGTAGGAGGGGAGGAGATACAAAAAGGGCTGGTCTCACATCCATGCGTGGTCGATAAAAATTGGGAGGGATATCTCAGCTGTGGAGGTCTCCCTAAGGACTGAGGGGTCCCAGCCTCCTCACCTAGGGTTCCAGTGCCAGGAAGAGAAGTCTTCACAACTTCTGCCCCTGAAAACCAGCGAAGTTTGTGGCTGACTGAGATGGAGAGTGGCTGGAACCCCAGCTATTCCTCTTAAAAGACCCACAAGTGGATTCACTCTTTCTGAGCTCCAGTGCTGAGGCAGCTGCCCAGGGGTTCCAGGGACATACAAGGAGAAACTGAATTGTCTGGCTTCAGGGTGAGGGCTGAAGGGGCAGCTTCCTTTCAGACAAAAGAGCTGGCAGAAGCCATTGTTTCTTTATTAAGCCCTCCCTGTTCCCGTCATGCAGACACAGGCAGTAATCATGTCCATCAACCTGTCTAACACGGGTCACCCTGCCCTGGTGATTCCTACTCTACATGCAGGCCCACCCAAGCCACTTCCAGTGGCTTCTCCATATTAAAACCCTGTCTTGGCTCATGGTGTGGACTTTCTTAAAATCTCTCAAAAGTTCACAAACCCCAAACATGCAGCATCTGGCCTTGGCGTGCCCTGTACCTCCTGCTAAATGGCCCCAAGCCCGGCACTGGTAGTAACTGACCTCAGTTCATGGCTTGGCCTCTCGAGGTACCTCTAAGCCCAGTGCAAGTTGTGGCCATCTGCGGATTGCTTTGTGGCTCATGCCAGGTGGCCCCAGGCAGGGCACAGGCTGTAGCTGAACTTGGCCTGTGGCAGGATCCAGCCCAGGAGGTTTGAGGGCCAGTATGTACAATGGCCAGCTTCAGACGGAGCTGGAGCAGCACCTGGGTCTGCATCTGAGGATGGCAAACCCAAAGAGAAAACTTGGCAGGCACCAGAGTCCCACTAAAGAGAATCCTACTCCATAGAGTCAGCTCCTCACTGGCCAGTCTTCACAATCAATCAGCCCAAGGGTCAGTTCCTCCTATTGATGTGCAAACAGCAACCAAGGCTCAACTATAGCAGTAGGGCATACACAATGCACACAAGGAACATATTTGGAGCACCTGTCTAAGGTGACTAGGGAAACTGCACCACTGGGCCCCATAGGACACCTACTACATAAGGCCACTCTACTAAGACAAACACAGAGAGTTAGCCCAAATGGGGAGACAAAGAAACATATTCAAAATGAAAGAACAGAACAAAGCCCCTCCCCCACAAAGAACTAAAACAAACAAAAAAATGGAGAAAAGCAATCTACCAGATGCAGAACTCAAAACGCTGGTTATAAATATGTTCAATGATCTCAGTAAGAACTTCAACAAAGAGATAGAAAACATAAAAAAGAACCAGTCAGAAATGAAAAACATAATAACTGAAATAAAGAAGACATTAGACAGAATCAATAGTAGATTAGATGAAGTGAAGGATCAAATCAGCAATTTAGAAGATAAGGTAGCAGAAAATACTCGATCAGTACAGCAACAAGAGAAAAGAATACAAGAAATGAGGATAGTTTAAGGGGCCTCTGTGACAATATCAAATGTACCAACATTTGCGTTATAGGGATGCCAGGAGAAGAGAGAAACAAGGAGTTGAAAACCTATTTGAAAAAATAATGATGGCAAACTTACCGGACCTTGTGAAGGAAATAGACACACAAACCCAGGAAGCAGAGTCCCAAGCAAGATGAACCCAAAGAGGTTCACACAAAGACATATTACAATTAAAATGCCTAAGGTGAAAGACAAAGAATCTTAAAAATAGCAAGAGAAAAGCAGTTAGCTACCTATAATGGAACTCCCATAAAACTCAGCTGATTTCTCAACAGGAACTTTGCAGCAAATATTCAAAGTGATGAAAAGCAAAGACCTACAACCAAGATTACTTTAACCAGCAAAACTATCAATTAGACTCAAAAGACAGATAAAGAGCTTCCCAGACAAGAAAAAGCTAAATGTCTTTATCATTACTAATCTCGTATTATAGGAAATGTTTTAGGGACTTCTTTAAAAAGAAGAAAAAGATAAAAAAAAATATGAATAATAAAATGGCAATAACTACATATCTATCAATAATTACTTTAAATATAAATAGATTAAATGTTCCAATCAAAAGACATAGTGTATGGATAAGAACAGAAGACCCTTACTCACGTTGCCTACAAAAGACTAAATTCAGATTGAAAAATCAAACAGACTTAAAGTAAAAGAATGGAAAAGATATTTCATAAAAATGGAGACAATCACACAAAAAAGCTGGGGTAGCAATACTTATGCAAGGCAAAATAGACTTTAAAACAAAGGCTATAATAAGAGGCAAAGAAGGAGCAGTAATCTCACTTCTGGGTATTTATCTAAAGAAACCCAAAACACTGTTTTTAAGGGACATGTGCATCCCTATGTTTGTTGCAGCGTTATTTACAATGGTCGAGATGGGGAAGCAACCTAGGTATCCATCACTGGATGGTACAGACATACATATTTACGATGAAATATTTACTCGATCATAAAAAATAATGAAACATTTCCATTTGCAACACAATAGATAGACCTAGAGGGTATTGTGTTAAGTGAAGTAAGTCAGAGAAAGACAAATGCCATATGATTTCACATACATGTGAATCTAGAGTACAAAATAAACGAATGAACAAAAGAGGAACAAATTTATAGATATAGACAATATTTTGATGGTTGTCAGATTAGAGGGGGTTTGAGGGATGGATGGAAAAGGAGACTAGATTAAGAAGTACAAAATAATCAAGGTAATGTAAAGTACAGCATAAAGAATATAGTCAATAATATAATAATTATGTATATTGTCAGGTACTATATTTATCAGGGTGATGACTTGTGTAATCATTGCCTTGTATACCTGAAACTAACATCGCGTTGTACGTCAACTTTAATTGAAAAATATATATATCAAAAAATGATGTGATTCAGAATTCTATTACAAGCCATATTGACTTTTATATGTGGGAAAGAACCAAAAACACATTTGAAAATATACCACAGCGATATCTGAATACTTGAGCATGATGAATAATTCAAAACATGGAAATATCATGGTTTAAAAGATTTTAAAGTATGTATTGAAAATAATGTTAGTCTAAATTATTATTATATGTTTAGTTAAAAATCACAGTTATACGATAAGTATTTTTGAAAGAAAATGCCTTGTAAAGCAATCATTTAAACTAATCTACCATTAGTGCCTTAAAGATTATCATGGACAGAATCTGTGGACAAGACAAAAAACTACAGCAACAAACAGTCTTTGTTGCAAAAGACAAAGAGATAAAGAAAACAGCAAGAAGCCATAAAAATACCCCAGAAAATAATAAATCACTTATGAATGTGTTCATGATATAATATTAAGTGTAAAAATCAGGGCACAAATCTGTATACACACTATGAACTCAATTTTATTTAAAAATTATATACACTCCTAAATACCCAAATATATACCCACATACTAACATGGTAAAGTTACAAATTATTTTTAGTTTTATTACAGTTTTTCTTTATATTTTCTACATTAAATATGTATTACATTTATATCTTAAAAACAGAAAAAAAGTTTTTAGGTAAATTGACAAGGAGAGGTATTAGGGACTTGACTGGGGTAAAGAAATGTCATCTCCAGTCTTGTGTCAGCTCCCCCATCTACAGACAAGGACTGGGAGACTTTATCTTATATTTGACATTTTACCTTGAACGCAGTGAATATGTAGTGTTTTATTTCTTTTGAGTTCCTAGAAATAAAGGGTTAAACAAATCACTTTCAAAGTACTATTTATTAATTGTAGCAAAAAGTTTAAACAAACTGATCATTTATTAAATGTGTTTAGTTGCTTCAAACAAACAAACAATACTATGTAGTCCTGTGTTTTATTGTTTGATTTTTTTTTTTTATTAAGCTCACTATTTTAGGATTCCTGCAACCCTCTGTTTTGTGTTTCAAATTTCATGCTTTGAAAAAAAAAAAAAGCATTAGATTCCATTGAGGAATACTGAAGCTATTGTCAGTATTAATCTTTCTCAGGGATTTCATGGTCATCACACTCAGCCTTCGAGAGAAGATTGTTGTGATATTTGTGGTACTGTTCAGTTTTTCCCAGTGATAATAGGACTTTTTTTTTTCACATAAATGGACCCATGCCAATGTTTTCTGTGGTCTCATTGGCTTGTAGGCAGTTCAATATTTGCATTTATTAGAAATAACTGGATGTTTCAAGATAAGTCAGACAATTCTCAGATACAATATAAGCCATGAGAATATATCCACATTTTTTATTTTCATTTTTCCAGACCCATAGTCTTGTGTTAATGTAACTAATCTCTATGCATGTGGAATAACAATTTTCATACCATTTAATAACAATAACTTCTCATCGAATTTAAAAGTTAACAACCCTAAAGATTATCCTGCTGACTTGTCCAACTTACTGATTTTCTAACTGTTATTTAGACTAAATAATCTTATACATTGAATCTCTTTCCTGAAAGGGAAAAAAACTGATTAAAAATTGAAAAAATAAAACTGTTAGTTTATATGTGTACTCTTAAAAAAAATCGATAAACCTGTAAAATCAGAGATTAGAATGGTGATTAGCAAGGGCTGGGAGGTTGGGGAACTGGGGAGATGTTAAAGAGTACAAACTTAACAACTAGTAAGTAAATAAGTCCTGAAGATCTAATGCACAACATAGTGACTATAGTAAACGATACTGTATTATAAACTTCGAAGTTTCTGAGAGACTAGATCTTAACTGTTCTCAGCACACACAATGACAAATATGTGATATGATGAAGGTGTTAGCTGTAGTAATCATTTTGCAATATATAAATATATCAAACCAACACATCGTATATCTTAAACTCATAGACTGTTATATATCAATTATATCTTAATTTAAAAAATCTATGTATTTGTATCTTTGAAATCCATGCTGCCAAAACCTAAATAATGTTTTTCAGGAGAAGGAAAGGGAGAGAGGGAAAGGCATTGAGTATTAAACTGTGTATGGAGTTATCAAACTTATAGGTACCCTTGGTCCCACTGTCTCACTTTAAAATGTGCTAGCATGTTCATAGGAAGCTGGTTCTGCTCTGGGTGGGAGAAAAGGAAGGAAATTGTAAACTACCAAAATGGAATTCGCTATGTATCAGTTAGTATTTTGGTGTTGCCAAAATGATGCTATATAACATGCATCACCCAAGTCAATATCTTAGCAACCATAATAATTTATTCTCAAGAATGTGCTAGTTGGCTAGGGTGGCTGTGCTGTTTGAGTCTGTAGGGTGGCTTGGATTTCCTGATGTAGTTGAGGCACAGCTGGGCAGCTCTGCTTTTAGATTCAGGTCTGTGGATTGGCCAGAAGCTAGGTAGGCCAACAAAGCAAGTTCTTTGGATGGCATAGTGGTGGACTGAGAAAGTTTGCTGCATCACACAAATGTATCCAAAGCCTCTGCTTGCAACATGCTTGCTAATATTCGGATGGCCAAAGACAGTCACAAGACCAAACTCAAGGGCAGTGGAAGGGAATTACATTTCTCTCAAAGTTGTTAGCAGGGAGAGTAGAATGTTTTAAACAATAATCAAATCTATCATACTTTGGTAGATTAAAATGCTGGTGGAAGAGACCTGTTTTGCACCTTGGTGACGTAACTTCTATGAGACTAAATCTCTCACTGGGAACTACTATAAAAGCTAGAGAAAATAAAAACAGCTGTTGGAAGACATCTAAAAGCAACTAAAGCAGCTAGGACTTGAGAGATCAAACTCCCAGAGATAAGAGCACATTGAGCTGAGTATCACATTTGCTTTTGCTTTTGCTTTTCGAAGCACAGGCCATTGGCAGCACATGAACTAGAGGCCAAATGCAGAGCAGCATTTGGGGCTTGCATTACAGCAATCTCTCTGGGCTGGAGAGACAGAGATCAGAGATCAATACTTCCAAGGCATCTACTTCTTATGAAATCAGATCCTAGAGAGAATAAAATAAAATTTCAGATACTTGAACCTAAAATTCTGGATGAAAATCTTCCTCAAGTTTTTTGTTGATGCTTACTGTATGCGAAAATGGGGCAAGAAACTCATGGAAGTTTCACGAGCTACGTAGAGGTGTTGGCAGCCTTGCAGTTTTGGAGTTAGAGTATGCTAGAGAGGAGGAGTTTGGTAAATACTCAAAGTCTTGAGTTGAGTTCCCTGGTAGAAAAGTAGAAAACTCATAAATATTTGGAAATTAGGCAGTACATTTCTAAATAACACATAGGTTGAAATTGATATTAATAGGAATTAGAATATCAGTAAGAAAATATTTTGAAATAATAATGAAAAATAATATATAACTTGTGGGATGCTATTATTAAGGAGGGCATAGAGGAAAATATAAGTGCAAATGTTAAAACAGAAGAAATGCTAAATGGAACTAATCTAAGTATTCATAAAATAAGCAAGGAAAAGTATACAAATTTAACTCAAAGAGAGAATAAAAATTGAAATAATAAAGCTAAATGGCAGGAATCAGTAAAATAGCAAACATAACCAATGAAGCCAAAAGTTGTTTTTTTGAAAAACCTAATAAGATAGATTACTACGAAGACAGATCATCATAAAAAAAAAATCCCAACAAATTACCAGCATAACCATAGATCCCACAGACATTAAAGAGTTCTCTATGTTATTACTCAGTAGAGAGAAGCAAATGAAGACCATGATACAATTCCATTACAAACCTGTAAGAATGGCTAAAATAAAAAATAATGACACCAACCACTGGCAAGGATATGGGGCAGCTGGAAATATCATACCTGCTTAAGAGAATAGAGAAAATATAAATTGGTATAATCACTTCAGAAAATGCTTTGACAATATCTCCTAAGCTTGGGTATATGCATATGCTATGGCACAATAGTACCACCCCTGGCTACAAAAATGTTCATTGTAGCTTTATTTTGAATTGTTCAGAACTAGAACAAAAACAAAGAACCCATAAATTGTGTTATATTCATACAATGAAATACTAAGAAGTAATGAAAAAGAATGTGTGATTTTTCACACACAAGATTGTCACATTTACAGGCATTATATTAAGGGAAAGAATGATTCATTTACACAAAGTTTTAAAAGAGGAAAAACTAATCTATGAAGATAGAAATGAAATATGTGTATTCTTCTGTAAGGCAGTGGTGGCGAGTGGACACGAGGAAAGTATCTGAGTTGTTAATATCTATGTCTTGATCTGGGCTATGCTTTCAAAGTTTATTCACTTTGCAAAATTCACTGAGCTGTACACTTTACTTAATACTTGTGCACTTTGTGTGTGTCATATTCTTATAAAAACTTTCATCAAAATACAAGTAGTGCAGGGATAAAATTATACATGTGATATAATTATGTGTTAATTATATATATGATATAAATGTGTGCTAATTAAAGGACCAGTGTCTTAATTAAAAAGCATAATTTTTCCTTTAATCATTACATAATGGTTACTACTATGCCTTTATAGTGAAAAAATATTCCCTAGAAATATTTCTTAATTATAGTCTGAGCATAAAAATTTGATTCTCTATTCCTAGGGATAACTAAAATCTGTGGTGAATGTGAATGCAATTTGCTCATCCATGTAATCTGTCCCCATATCCAGATTGTGATTACAGCGTTGGTAGTAACTTTCGTGTGGAAATAATTTCTAAGATGAGCCCCAGTAACAATTAATGCACGAGATCATACCAAAAAAACAAGTTGTCTTGCTTACGGCTCCACTAGAAGACAAAAGAATTACAGGAATTGCCTTTTATTATTAAACGCATCCCTCCCCTTTGAAATCAAGGGCATCATCGTTGATACCTGAATAGTTCATTCATCTTTCAAAAAAACAGGTCAAAATTTTTTTGTGGTTTTGGCGAACACCTGAAGGCTACTGGGTTTCCTAAGTGCTGATCACTTTTTTGCTTTAAAAATAAGGCAGGAACCGGTGGCCTCTCTGATATACAAGGACTTGCAGAGCTGACGCGATGCCCTTGTTTTACTCTGAAATGAAACAAAATGCAAAAATCTTCCATTCCGATGGTATCAACACTTGAAATTCAGATCAGGTACCTTGCACTTGGGTCATTTGTACCTCTGATGATAGACTGAATTTTTCACAACTTTAAGTCTATCATAATTTTTAGTTAGTACTGGGGGATGCCTCAGTAGGCTGTCCGAACAGGAATTGGCCTGAAGGTCATGCTTTCTTTAATTTCCAGCCAAACAAAAGAAGTCTTTTTTTCTTGTTATTGCTGTTTGTTTGCTTTTTCTTTTTGCGAGTCATATCAATTATCAGCTATACAGATGTACCATGCTCTCCTGTAATTAGCCTTTGTCCTTGGTATTAACTCGACAAACACAACTCCTTTGGTTTTCATTTTAACATGAAATCTGTGCCCACAAAATGCCATTCTCATTTAAATTGCTGTTACTAGCTGTTCTGAATGTATTCGTTGATCTACAAATAGTTATTAGCATTCAGACCTGTGTCTATTGTTGTGTGGGCCTCATTTGGCCACGGTGAGAAAAAGAGATGGTCAGATCGTTTGGCAGTATTTCCATTTGACTGTTATTTAGCTATTTAGGTTAAAGAAACTTGGAGAAACTTGTCAGAACACTGGCACTGAGTTGGTTGAGCAGATCATTCTAGATTTCTGTCCTCTCTTCACTGAGGAACCCAATACGTCAAGAAGAATACAATTAATAAGAGAGACGAGGCTTCAGCTCTTTTATATTTTCAAGGCTTTAGCAGCTGCTGTCGGCAAAGGAGTATTATTCTCTGGTGCTCCTAAGTCAGCCCTACTACCTTTTCGTTCTGAGGTTTTGAATGATCTATGTCTTCTAGCTTTAAGTAAGGGCATATCATAGCAGAAAACAGAAAAGTGATGCTGGGTAGTAAGTCAGTTACAAACTAAGTGGTTCTTGAGGCTTTTGATGCTTTGCTATGAAATTTGCAACTGGGGAAAACTAGATCTGTGCTCTAGGCACCACATATGTTTCATATTTGCCAAATAGTTTTGATACCTTTGCCTCTTCACTGATTTCCTGTCTGTGATGTGCATCTCTTCCTTTTTCTTTGAATGACAGTAGTAAGTCATTGCGCTTTTCTCATTCAGATTATAATCTTCCAGTAACAGGAACTCATTGGCTTCAAAAGTGCTCTTTCTGCCCCCCTCCCTTCCTGCCTCTGGAATGCGACCAGACAACTAGACCACTCCCACTGCAAACTGTGAGTGAAAAAATAATATTTTAGTGTCTTGAAGACGCTTTCATGACATGGCAGGGGACCCCTAGGCAAAAGGCAAAAAAATGACACAACTATATAACGCCTCTTAAAGGTTTTAATGATTCAAACAAATGCTACCAATAAGTAGAGATAGAAGAAAAACGCCCCTGTGCTGAAGTGCTCATTTACACGTTTGAGATTCACAACTCCTTGACACGCCATTGCCATATCTTTTATTTATCTCATTTTTCCTTGAGGCAGGGTAGGAGGGAATGATCTGCCACTTTTATTTCTGTAGGACATGGCTCATCACTGTCTCTCACTAATAACCTTGACTCACTCTACCTTCTCGAGGATTTGCAAAACTTATTACAAAAAAAAAAGATTCTGCTCTGTGCAATATGTATATGCAAAATAAGTATATTGTCAGTAAAATGTCATGAACTGAATGCAAAGTCATGCATATGTTTATATTCCTGTGAAGAAGATGCACAGTTTTCTTCGATTCTCAGAACAACCCATGCTCCCAAAAGGTTAAGAACCACTGCACCTGGAATTGCTTCTTTTTTTACACACACCCAGCCTCTAGGTTTTATGCAAAGTTTTGAAGTTTGAGGCATCTCCCGCTTGCCTAAGCTGCCAGCATTTCTTTTTTATTTTCTAAACTATTCAGAGTAAAGGGATCATATTGTTCTACCTTTTGTCCTTTTAAATTTTATTCTTGTTTATGTCTAGGTGACTTTCAAAAAAGCAGAAATCTGTGTTTGGCCTCTCTTAGTCTTTAAGGGCTGGCAGAATAATGACTACCCATGCTAGCTGGTACAGGATTTTGTTGTTGTTGTTGTTATTGTTAACTCATATCTGTTTCTGGGAAGCTTTTAAAATATTCATCCCCCCCACCCCTTTTAAACATTCTCAGCTTCCCTAGCTCAGAATAATTCATATAAATTGTATATTCTCTGGAGACTTTATGCTGATAGATTCTAGAAAATCCTTCTCTGCTTTTATCCTCCCATTTTCAGACACAGTGATAGTTTCAGCCTTAAGGGGTATTTTGCTTCCATAATTCACTTCAATGAAACTTCCAAATCTATAAAGAATTTGCTCTGTAGCTACACAGAGGTGTTTATGATGTCAGAAAGTGAAATTGCTGTTTAGTGAAGAAAGATGTAGGCACCTTAATCTATCCCTTGACTTTGCTTAGATCACAGGCCACAAAGCCTACAGCCTGGCAATAGTCACCAAATTTGTACTTGATTCAGACAAAGATACCAGCCTAGGACCACCTACAGCTTTCCCACCAGATCTCCTGGGGAAGATGATTTGTCAATAGCTGGGCCAGACTACAATGGACTGGGATAAAATTCAAAGTTTGAAAGTTAGATTTTTCAGAGTGCCTTTTGACTCGAATTTTTTTTTTTCTTTTTGGTTAATAGGTTCACATTTTGAAGTGGCAAATATTTATCTGAGTATTATTTCATAATTTGTATATCAGGATAGATGGAAGTCAATCATTTAGCTAAGACTACTCACCTTTCTAACCGGTTAATGTTTACCTGGAGGGAATCCAGAGATTTAGCCAAATGGCTCATCCTGCTAGAGGCTGGGCAGAAAAGTTGTGTAAAGAAACAGTTTTCCCTCACTCCCAACTTTTGCTAAAATGTCAAGTGACTGTGACATCTTAATGTTGCCTCACTTGAAAGTATATTTAAGAGGGTTTTCCTCAAAACCAATTTTTCTCTACTTAGTGTTCATGCTATGGAGCTAGTATTTGGAAATTCATAGGCTAGAAGTTTTGGTGAAACGGCTGCCCTGTTTCTGAGAATAGACAGCCAAGGGTAGTCAAAGCTGATTGTACACAAAAGTCTTAACTCCAAGTCGACGGCCCAGCTAGAAGTGTGCACAGATTATAAATGCTGTTCAGTAATGAAGTTATTTTAACAGCTGATCTTATGAAAAATTTAACCTTAGGTAACCCAGCTTTGTAATATCTGATCAAAAAACAGATCAGGATAAGTACATACTTGCTGGTTATGAAAAATAAACCAGGATATCATTCTGATACATTATAGAAAGCACAAAAGGAAAAATTTGCCTTCTAGATTTTAGCACAGAGAAGAAAAGATACAAGTTTTTTTAATAATCCCAAAGGGTAAGAGCAACTTTCTCATTTTGCAGCCCATGTTTCAGTTGGTCACTTGAGATCCAAACCTAAGCAAGTCTCCAGATCCCAATGTTACCCACAGTGCTTATGACTTACTGACTTCAACATAGATAAATGGCCCGGTTAATGTTGGAGCAGTTTCGTTTGTCTGTCAGAAGAATATACATCTGTATTTTAAATTGCATTATCCAGTTTATCCATGGGATAAGACTTGTTTACTTTCACAAATTCCAGACTTCTGAGCTGAACTAAACAGGGCAAGTTTGAAGGTAGGAGCTTAGAGCAGTTCACAGCCTTTTGACAGCTCTGTTATGGTCTCTGCCAAGGGTGAGTTAGTAAAGCCCAGGTTTATCTCTTGGCTTATGGGCTAAGTGCAGTGGGCTCAGGTCTTTTCCGCTACCTGCAGCTCTAGTTAACTCTGGGAAAAGCTGGTAGTTGCAAAACTGGTGGGATGATGCTGCAGAGCATTGTTTGGCATGGGATTAGCATTCACAGATGTGGGCGCAAGGAATTGCTCAACAGCCCGTGGAAGCCAAGGAAGATTTGCCACAACATCTGTGCCACGCCTTGCTAGGTCACCTCAGGCTCAAGTCCAGTTCAGTTTGTACAGCCAAGCCCAGGCTTTTCTCTCATCCTCTGTTCCCAGTTTGCTGCACTTCTGTGAAATGAGGTGTTTCTTTGTCATTGAGAAGGGCAGAAAGGTGGATGCAGAATATGAATTAGTAAACACAAATCTAACGAATCAATGTTTCTATTCAACCAGGCTTGGGAATGAGTTGTTGACCAAGGTCTGGAAAGTATAACAGCTGCTTACTGCCATCTGCTGTGCTCACTGTTGCTAGCAAGCACCTGACCACAGCTCACAGCAGAGGAGACATGGAAAAAGAGAGGAAAACAAGGGATAGCGAGCATCCTCACCTCTCAGGAAATCCCCACAATCGTCTAGCTGTGGATTCATGTCATGAAAGCATCTTTTCCCTTGTGAATGAACCATAATGATTTTTCAGGAATTATAATATGTTGTTTTAATACTAAAATATTGTCATTTCTTCCATATTGTGACTATGGAGAAAGAAAGGAAGGAAAGAAGGAAAAAAGAAAGAAAAAAAGAAAGAAAGAGAGAGGAGGAGGCATGTGTAAATAAATATAGATTGAGTCCAGTGGAATTTAAGATGTCTTATATAGTTAACAATAGAATCCATCGATCATTATTAAAAGTCTGCCCATTTGAACTGCTCAATAAATATTGAATTAAAATATAGGGTAAAGAATGATTAGTGAGTAAGAGTCTAGAAGTAAATCCAAAAGATACACATCTAAATATAATTAAGGCTTTTGTTCCTAAAAAGTCATCACATCATTCTCCCTCCTTTCCAACAGCCCATTTGCTTTACTTTCTATCTAAATCAGACTCCTTAAGCGATCCCATTTCCTTTTGTTGAACTAATTTCCAGATGCCCATTATGATGGTTCTTCCAGTACCAGCTTCCAAGTGAAACAGATTAAGTTGTATCTGAATTCGCTGATGGTCTACTTAGTTCTTGATGTGGAAATTGCCTTCTTTGGCTTACGCCAAATCCTGTTTCCTGAACATGGCCTGCTGCTGGGCTCTAGAAAACTCTGATTTCTCCTTATTTCCTATGATGGCCTTTCACTTTTTTTTTTTTTTTAATCAACTCTTTACTAATGTTAGAAATTCAGAGGGAAGACTCACTTTCGTTTACTCTGACTAGAGGCAATAGGGATGGGTCTGAGCTTGGGCCTTACTCTGAACTTATGTTCATTGTCCATTTATTGTTTTAATAATGATGAGTTTGTTAATGACTTATATAGAGAATCTCAACCTCCTTAGTTTTGGGTTTCTCACTTCCTAACACTTTCATGAGGTAAAAAGTAGCTGTATCCCATAAAGTTTACAGCATAAACCATACAAATTCTATAATAGAGATTACAGAATAAATTGAAGAGAATAACCATGTACTGGTAACATTTGGCCCTTGAGAAAAAATGATGTATATAATTTTTATGGTTGGGTTAACTTCCTGTATATTATCCACTATTTGGTGGTATACATTTCTGAAGTATCATCACTCTTTAAAGAATCATACCATCTTTACACATTTAATTGACATGAGATTACCATGAGATTACTTTGAAATGTGTTCCTGAATTCTCCTATCAAGCAATGTTGTCGATTTCCACTTTATTTGAATTTGCCCATTAGAAATTATACTCCCCAAGAAAACTTGAAATATATTATTGACATTATTTTATGACATAACTTTATCTGTGTTTAAATAGCAAAGCCATAATATGAAAAATAAATTATTTACTTGCTTATTCTTCTGCTGTTATCTACCCAACTCTGAATGGAACAAGGTTGGGTAAAGGAATTGAGCTTGCAGAAATGGGGCTTAGTATATTTGATCTAGAACAACAGTTGAAATGGATGTAAGGAACCAAGGTATCATATATTAGACAAAGCTTGCTAATTCTGGACTCAGTGTGGCACTTAAGAAAACGATGAATTTAATTTATACCTCTAATTTTTCCTTTTATATTAAAGTAACATTATGATACAATGGAATGGCCATTTAAATTTTCCTAGCTCTACCATTAAGAAACTATAAGGCTGAATACATTACTTAACCCGATGATACTTATTTCCTCTTCTGTAAACCAAAGGAATTGGTAATAGATGGCTTCTGAGGATTCTACTCGCTTTAAGATTCTGTATCATTATTATCGTTGTTATTATTTTACTGTGGAAAACTGAGGACTGCATAAATTAAATGACTTCTGTTTCTAAACTAAGAGCCCATAACAGAGTGCAGATTACTGACTCAAAATCTAGTGCACTTTTTCTTGACACTAGTTTATCCCCAAACTGCAGTTAATGTGTGTTTCTTATTTTAAAAACAGATTTGTATCAAATGACATGAGTAATATGACTCTAAAGGTGTAAACATATTTCTCTAGTACAACTTTGAGTAAAAAATACCTGGGTTTAAACCCAACTCTGGCACTACCTAACCATGTGATCTTGGATAACTTAACATTCTGAGTCACAGATCACTCATCTATAAAATAGTGAGCCCCTTACCCAACTCTATTGCAGTGTACAAAGAGAATATACACAAAGCCATTAACACAGAATCTAACATACAATGAATTCCAAATAAATGATTGTTTCTCCTTTCCTATAAGCCACAGAGCACATTATTCCTCTTAAAAATCTAGCCAGTTATAAAGCCATATCAATCAAGAGTCAATATCATTATTTTATTTCTATTGACTAAAAAATACATTCTCTCAAGGTTTAGTCATTTATAATTTTTGGTTAAACAATTAAATCTACAACATCTGAACCAGAATACATAATCAGCAGAGAACTGAAAACTGCTGCTGTTAATCAAGTATTTCATGTTGATTAGCTT
Organism: Pteropus alecto; assembly: GCF_000325575.1. Classification (NCBI taxonomy): domain Eukaryota; kingdom Metazoa; phylum Chordata; class Mammalia; order Chiroptera; family Pteropodidae; genus Pteropus; species Pteropus alecto. Next base: position 1,018,734 of record NW_006443262.1, on the reverse strand, counting down.
GATTGGAATTTGCTTTTTGACATTTTAGTATAAAAATTTAAAATACAGATGTTCAAATAATTGTATAATGAACACTCATATACCCACTACCTATACTTTATAGTAAACATTTTAATCCATTCGCTTTGTCATATTTCTATCAATTTATCTCCCCATTCACCTGACTGGTACTTATTGCTAAATTAAAGTAAGTTACATTTATTAAAATCCTGAGAATGAAAATAAGAACTAAAAATATGCTTCTCTTAGAACCAGGCCAAAACAAATAGCAATATTTCAAAACACTTAAAAATAATAGGATGCTTCATGTTTTATAAAATTGGTAAATTAATTTATTTTACCTCTTTGACAGCTACAATATTTATTATAACTATTTTAATAAGTGAGAATATTTAGAATAGTGGAACTCAAATTTATTGTAAAATTAGAGAGTTTAGCCATCACAGCAGAAGACACATATGTGCCTTATTTTTCTAATTTGGGAATAAAGCTAATTAAGTACATGTTCTGCATTCTATAAAAATTACCTCCAAAAAGTATATTTGTATGAACTGAAACTATATCTTTCATTTTGACACTTAATACAACTCATGCATTGGTGAACTGATCTTCTGGCAAACCTGTCTCTGTCAAATTCAAATGCAAAAGAATCTTTCTGCTCAACTGTCTTATTATAATCCTTTGAAAGGAGCACTGTTAATAAAAACACAGATGACCATTCTGTTAAGACACACAGTTTACCGTAGCACTCACTACATTTCAGTGGTTATATCAAAAAAAAAAAAAAAGAAAAAAGAAAAGAAAAAAGAAAAACCCAAACCCCCTAGCTTTATAGCATCATGATATTCTCTTTAAGAGCCAAATATCCAAGCATATTTTTCATTTTGATTAAAACTGCCTTTGTATACACACCGTTTCTACAAAGCATTTCTTTGCAAGCTCTGCCCATCTACAAGTAAGATCCTGTAGGGTCTGAGCTCTTCCTCCAGGTCACCTCAATTTCATGGAATTCACTCTTCTCTCCCTCATGTGGCACCACTGCGATCATTCCCTGCTTCCCTGTTGCCTTGCTCCCACAGACAGCCTCTAATCATAGCAAAGAGCAGCCTGCGTTTCTCTAGAAAATGAATATCCGACCTTTTTTTTTCACCTTAAGATTGTTTGCAACAGGAGATAGTCTGGTGTAGCAGCAATAACACAGACTCTTGACTCAATTATTCAAAGAATATTTGCAATGAGCCTGCAGTGTGTACCAGGCACTGTTCAAGGTGCTGGGGTAACAGTGAAGTGCATCTTTGTTCTTATGAAGCTTATTGTCATTCAAATGAGAGAGACACAAAGAGTGTAAAAATGGCTAAGATAATTTCTGGTTCTGATAAACACAATGAAGAACATAAAGCAATGTGGTAAAGGGTGATGGAACATTTTAGGGTAGCAGGAAAGACTTCTCTGAGTAGTTAACATTTGATTTTTTAGCTGAATGATGAGAAAAAATATGATCACGTGCATGTCTGGAAAAAACTCTTCCGAAGCATTTGAGAAGGGGATAACTGAAAGGATACGGGGCTTATGTCGGTAATGAGAAATCCAGTGCACAGAGTGGAGAGGTCGCCTTAGGCAAGAGCAGGGATGCTTACTTCACTGAAACAAGAGGCAAGGCAGGTGTGGGCACTGGCTCTGGGTCATATAGCAATACAGGTGTTCCAGATGAGGCATTAGATACAGTCGACATCTGATAGTAAGGGGAGTAGAGGTATTAGAGATTTGAGGAAAGAGAAAAAAAGAAGTGACTAGGGCAGCATAGAAGGATTTTCCAACTGTATTGAATGCCTGTTTTATACCTGTAGTCTTCAATTTGAGATGTATCCAGTTGTCCTGGTTGTGTGCGTGACTTTTCTCAGACTATTTCAGCTATGTTGGGGATGGGGGATAGTATGGAGTAAGTAGATGTTTGGAAATTCCAGACAAGTGTGACTGTGGGAAAGAAGATGAACAGAAAAAAAGAATGTTTGTGAAGAAGTGGTTATTGAGCTGGATCATGGAAGCTAAGCTTGTCAAAGAGGGGAGGAAGGACAAGTGTCGGGTGATAAATAGTGGAAAATGGTAGAGTGAATGAACTGGAGGGCTCAGTGTGGGTGGAGATTTGTTAAAGGGTGAGAACTAGGGTAAGTCTACTGAAATAAGTGGAAAATGATATTCAGATAGGAGATATTTAAAGTGGAGACGTTATAGGAGGCAACAATAATAGAGTCATGCACCTCATAACATTTTGGTCAACAATGAACCACATATACAAAGTGGTCCCATAAGATTATAATGGAGTGACATCATAGCTGTTGTGACATCATAGCACAATGCATTTCTCATGTGTTTGTGATGATGTGGTGTGAACAAACTTATTGTGCTGTATGTAAGTCCTATAAAAGTATAGCACATACAATTATGTACAGTACATATCACTTGATAATTATAATAAATGATTATTTGCTATGTTATACTTTTTATGGCTATTTTAGAGTGTACACTTTCTACTTAAAAAAAAATTTACTGTGAAACAATATACTGTATTATTCTGGTAGCAGCCTCACCTCTTGGTTCCATCATTTTATCTTATGCTTGATTTAATTTCATGTTCTTTTGTACAGTAATGTGCTATACAGGCTTATAGCTTAGGATCGATAGGCCAGACCATATAGCCCAGGTGTGCAGAAGGCTGTACCAGCTAGGTTTGTGTATGTGCATTCTATGATGTTTGCACAATGACGAAATCACCTAATGACGCATTTCTCAGAATGTAACCTTATCGTTAAGTAGCTCATGACTTTAGTAACAATAACAATAATAATACTTGTTATCGTTTACTTACAATGTAACAGACAAAATACTAGGAGGTTTATAGTTATGAACTTTTTCAAACTATGCAACACTTCTCTGAGTTAGTAATCACAGATAGACTCATTTTATAGAAGAAATTTCAGAACAAAACATAAAGTAACTTGTTCAAGTCACATAGGTAGAAAGTGGCTGGGCCATAGTAGAAAATGATAACCACATCTAAGGGATGATAGGGTGAGTGGAAGGTAGGGTAGCTTACAGGAAATGATTGCTGGAACAAAGGAAGACATGGACAGAGAAACCAGGGTAGATAATAAATCAAGATAGTGGCAATAAAAAAGAAGGTATTTACATATTAAAATTCATCAATACTGAGAGCAAGTAACCAAGAGGTTGACAAACAATAGCACCAAGAGAAGCAATGGGTGGAAACTTCTGATCACTTATGTTTCAAGGCACCTGGAGGCTTTGAAGAATGAAGTAATGATTTAGAAGCATCAATGAGAAACAAGAAAGCCTAGCTCACCTTCAGGGCCTAAATAATATTTGGGAGTGAGTGTATTAACTATAGTTTCTTATTTTCTGTATTCTTGATGGTCTGGTATCGGAGGTCTCATTGACTAGGGAAAGATTGCCTCTCCCAGGGCTATCCAGTTCTTAGAAATAGCAAACACCTTGTCCAAGAGTGTGTTCCAGATGAGGCATTAGATGCAGTCGACATCTGATAGTAAGGAGAGTAGAGGTATTAGAGATTTGAGGAAAGAGAAAAAAAGAAGTGACTAGGGCAGCATAGAAGGATTTTCCAACTGTATTGAATGCCTGTTTTATACCTGTAGTCTTCAATTTGAGATGTATCCAGTTGTCTTTTTATATGCAAACTAACAAATCCAGAGTCCCCCAGTCTGGCTCGTATACTCTAGGCCAACATTCTCCTGCTCCAATCATGTCAGGGCCAAATACCAAACAACTCAAGGTAGTCCCTACACCCCAGAACCTGCTGTAATTATTCAAACTGGCCTACTTAGCCTGTTTCTTCATATGGAAATCACAATAAAGACTCTTGCCACGTTTTTCTCCCTCTTTCCTCTGCCTCCTGACTGACCCTGGTACTTCCCTATGTGGTCCGCATGGAGTCTTGTGTCCCCTCCTCTTAGGAACTATGAGTAACAAACTATCTTTTCAATGGAAGTCATATCCCCATCTGTTGGCTTCACCATACTTGAATAATAATAAAACCTACATTTCAAAACAGTATGGAAGTAAAAGCAGCTTCCTCTTGGAAAGGCCTTGTGGGAAGCAGGGATATCAGGGGACAATAAGGTTTTGCTTAAGGCCAGAAGATGAAGATAAGGATTTGAGTTCATATGAGAGTTTGAGGGTATTGGGGAGTTCCATAAGGGACTAGGGAGCTTCTTAGGGAGGCTGGAGAAGGTAGAAGATGGGGTCAGATTAGGGCACAACAGATGTGTAGACTGTTGCCGTGTCTATGTAATAATATATGGCCTGAGTCCAGAACTTCTGATAGGACAGAGAAGAGAGGAGACGGTGAGTGTGACGGGGATGGACTGAACCACTTGGATGGATACAAGGGGATGACTTTTGTTCCTGGGTTGCATCCTGAGCTTGAATCTCAGTTTTATCATAGACCAGGTGGTTAACTTTAGGCATGACATTTAAATTCAGTTTTCCCAATGCTGAAACCACTGCATCTAACACATCAGCCCAGAAGGTAGTCGGCCATTAATAAGTATGAGTTTAATGTGTGAATTAGTAAATGAATGGGTAAATAAATAAATAAATAAATCTAAATAAAAAATTGATGGTGACATGAATTGCAAGAAAAAATTTCCATGTTTTTAAAAATCATTGAATCTGTCTAGCATTCTTGTGAGGCTGATGAAGTAGGCAACCTTACACATAGGACATGGTTAAATCACCCTATTTTTATGTAATCACAGACTTCATACTTTGTGGCAAGGAAAATGTTCATCTTACAGAATTCATGGTAGTGTATTTGGACATGTTATGACTATAAAGCTACGTATGTACATTTTTACTTGACTTTCAACCTAAGCAAATATCATATCAGCTTCTCATATTTGGTTTATCACTTCCTAAATTTAGTCTGAGGTCAGGTCTGGTATGTTGCCTTTTAATGAGCAGGCTAAAGAGGAGAAGGCCAAACTTTCAGAAATCCTGAAGAATCCCAAGGAACTGTCTCCGTGATAGAAAAGGCCAAGTTGTAATAGACCTGAGTAAAACCAGAGTTCATTTACTAAAGATTCTTCGAACACAAATGGAGAGAAAATTGAAGGGATTGACAAGAGGCATTGTTACTACCCAAACCAGGCAGAAACAGAAAAAGAGAGAGAGAGACAGAGAGACAGAGAGACAGAGAGAGACAGAGAGAGAATTTTTTGTATTGCCTACAGATCTTGGTAGATGCTAGAATTTTCAGTTACATCATCTAATGGCTCCCTCATTTCCCATAGAATGAAGTTCTCAGGACAGTATACAAGACCTTTCCCAGTATCCTTACAACTCATCTCTACTTTCTCATAATCAGCCTATCCCTTCCAAGCACTCTGAACTCTCATCATACCAGATGAACATGAAATGCATTTCTCCATTCTGAGTCTTTGCAAGAGTCTGTCATTCTTCCTAGATATTTCTTCTTGCAACACTGTTTTCATTACTTTGTTCACACTGCTATAAAGAATATCACAAACTGAGTAGCTTAAAAAAAGAGAAATCTATTTCCTCACAGGAGACTAAAAGTCCAAGATCAAGGTGCTGTTGAGGTTGGTTTCTGGTGAGATCTGTTTTCTCAGCTTGCAGAATGCACCTTTTCTCTATGTCTTCACATAGTCTCTTTACTGTGCATGCACACAGGGAAAGGGAGAACTCTGGTATCCCTCCCTCTTCTTGTAAGGACTCCAGTCGTATAGAATGAGGTCTGTACTCCTTGACTTTACTTAACCCTAATTACCTCTTTAAAGATCCCATTTCTAAACACAGTCATGTTGAAGGTTTGGGCTTCAAAATTTAAAATTTGGGAGGGATGCAATTCAGTTCACAGCTGTTCTCCAGAGAAACTCTTACTCGTCCTTTAAGATGTACCCTAAATATTGAGGTGCTGGGGAAATTATCATTCTAGGGTAATTGGAGAGGGAAAATTTAAATTGGTTTTTAAAGAATGAGACACATTGTCAGAGAGAATAGAAGGCACTTTGGAGGGACAATCAATAAAGCAATGAGACAAGAATCTATAAGTACTGTGATGAAAAAGAGGAGAGATGAAGAAAGAGGAATGGCTGCTGAATGAATGGGCAATATAGAGGAATTTTGGTTTAGTAGACAGAGTTTTTAACAGACAAAATGAAAAAGACTAAACCTACCAGAGAATGATATACCCTAAATATAGATCTTTCTTTGCCTTCTGAACGTTGGTTATTAAAGTCTTGTGGAATCTGAAAGCACCACAGTTGATAGACTTTCAGTGAAAAATGTCCTGCCCTTACTCCCTGGAAATTCATTGCAACTTTCTAGGGTGGATATAATTACTAATAATACTGAATTATGAAGCACATAGATGTTTCTTGATTTAAGTCTAAAGATACTAGATCACCCCTTAGAAATCTATAGCAACAAGTTGCAAGAACAGATAAATGTGTAACATCCTCATCCCCTCTTCCTGGCCAATTAATTACACACAAATCTTACTTCATCCTGTTTGTGGATTCAGGAGTCCCATTCAAGATCAATTCTGTGGGTTGAAAGTTTTGGTGAAAGCTTGACTGAGAGGCGTTGACATTTGGCATGGACTGATAGTTATCATATATTTTGCAGCAGATTCCTCATCTTCAAGGCTGAAATGAATTATGTTCACAGGATTAAAACCCCTGAGTGAACTACTAAAGCAATTTTCAGAAGGCAGAAGTTATCTGGAAGAAGGTGTGTTTTCTATTTTTGGAAGTTTTTCTATCCTTAGAACAGACATTTAAGAAAAGCTTCACGTGGTGGTGCCCTGAATGGAATGAACAAAAAGCAGAGATAACTTTCAAAGGACAAAATTTCCATTCCATTTCTTTCCAGACAGGCTTTTACACTGATCATGAAGGCACCAGCCTTAGTTTTTTAAACTTCAGAGTTTAAAGTAAACAACTATCAGTTTCTTGTCTCTCTTTTTAACTTTCCTACTAAGGAAAGTTAAATAGTACATTCTTTCTCACTAAACCAGAAGCAAAATAATACAGAAACTTTACTGACAGGTTTGTTTCTTTTGTTTTTTTTTTTTTTACTGACCAAAATAACAATAACAGTTCCATAGCTTAGTCAACCAATCAAATGATTTGCATGATTAAAATATAGGACAAATCCCAGCTTAAAAAAAAAATAGTATTTAGATGCTATTAGAATTTTGATTTCATAAAGTAAATCCAGTGTACTAGCTGTTACCTTCAGCAACTGAAGCTTTTCCCTATTAGCTATTACTACATATTTGTGTGGGTTCAGGATCTCAACAATTCATGCCTAAATTATTGCCTTTTCATTCCATTTTGGAGTCTTGTCTCCAACCTTTCTTCATTTCCATTCTTAATTGGATTAATCCACACTGCTCAATGGCCACCTACTTTGAATTGTGTAAAGTTTGGATGTAAAGGTTCTTCATAGTCTGCTCCACGCTGTTGAGCACCTTCACTCCTCCCATGTCCCATGCTCTTCTACATATCCGGGACACACCCCCCTGCACACTCTCTTTCATGCCTTTCCCTGGACCACCCATGCTATAAGGTTCATCCCCGCTCTGCCTCTGCCCAGAGCCTTCCTTAAGAGATGGTTCTGGTGGTTTTCTCTCCCTTTTATTTCTTTTGCAATTGTTCTTTATCTTTCTTTTATATTTTCCTCAATGTCAATACGTTTTTCCCTCTTCCAGTCAATTTACGCTTACGTGTTTGTCAGCCTAGTTCGGTTTTAAGAGCTCCATTGATTTCAACATAATTTTGTTCTCTCCAGTACTAAATATACAGTATACATTCCAAATGTATAGGGGAAGAAAAGTAGCAAATCTAGTAACAAATCTCACTGTCATTCTCCAAAATCAGGTCAATTAATCAATGTTTGACTCCGGTTCAGCTGAGAGCTCCAAAGTTCTTATTTTCTACTATTCTAAAACTTCACTGAGCAAATGATACAGACTAATCTAATTTTTCTCACCCCACTTTCTCTATCATTCTCTAAAATAAGTTTAATAAGACAAATCAGTTGAAAAGAGAGCACAAATATGCACTATAAGGAGATGAACTCATTTAATGTCCTAGAGGAAATTAATTTATGAATGTTGAGATAATAGAAGAGATATTAGTCTTTAGAACATTATCCATGTTGTAATCTTTTATAGTAGAGATTCCACCTGTAAGAGCTCTGAGGTAATTTTTTATGATTACATTCCCTCACTCCACCCTCTCTCTCTGCCATGCTCCTCCCTCTTGCTTTCCATCCTGTACCCCTTATGTCCCCTGATCTGTAGACTTCTGTCACACATGGCACTCTGCGCTGCTTGTTCAAGGCCTCTACCTCTAGCATTTTCCAGCTTCTCAGGGCTTTTGAGGAATCACAGAAATGTTTCCTCACACAAAGTGCAGGCACAGGTGCTTTTGAGGGACTATGCTCACTATAGGATTAAAAGAAAGTCAAGCATGGTGTCAGTTGATTATGTGCTAAGCATCTCTACCAGACAACTTTGATGATCTTGATAAAAGACACTCTATTGGATCTAAGTTTTCCAACTCTGAATAAATTGGATGATGACCATATCTGAATATCAGAAAACTGTGTCTACATCGACTGGACTTGACTGGGAGGCATTATCTTGTATACAGAGAGGTTCTAGTATAGTAGCAAATCTCACTGCCATCCTTCAAAATCAGATAAATTAATCAATTAATTTGCAATCTACATTATCTATTTATTTATTTATTTATTTTAAACTGTGGTTTTAAAAATAATTTTAAAATATTCAATTAGAGTTGACATACAATATTATGTTAGTTTCAGGTGCACAGCACAGTGATTAAACACTTATATAACTTACAAAGTGATTGCTCCAATAAGTCTAGTACCCATCTGACACCACGCATAGTTATTACAATATTATTGACAATATTTCTTATGCTATACTTTACATTCCGATGACTATTCTGTAACTACCAATTTGTACTTCTTAATTCTTCCCCTTTTACAACCCATCCCTCCAACCATCCTCCATTCTGATAACCCTCAAAATGTTCTCTTTCAATTTGAAGTGAGTCTTTTATAGGCAGTATATGTAAGGGTCTTGTTTTCTTATCCATTTGACCACCCTATATCTTTTGATTGGAGCATTAAGTCCATTTACATTTAATTGTTGATAGTCACGTAGTTATTGCCATTGTATTTCTTCTTCTCCTTCTCCTTCCCCTTCTCCTTCCCTCTCTTCTTCTTCTTTTTCTTTGAAATTCCTCAAACATTTTCTGTAATACTGGCTTGGTGGTTATGAACTCTTTTAGTTTTTTCTTGTCTGGAAAGCTCTTCATCTGCCCTTTGATAGCTTTGCTGGGTAGAGTAATCTTGGTTGTAGGTCCTTGCTTTTCATCATTTTGAATATTTCCTGCCAGTCCCTTCTGCCTACAGTTTCTGTTGAGAAATCAGCTGGCAGGCTTATGGGTACTCCTTTGTGGGTAACCGACTGCTTTTTTCTTGCTGCTTTTAAGAATTTTTTTTTTGTTTTTAACCTTTGTCATTTTAATTATGATGTGTCTTGGTGCGGGCCTTTTTGGTTTTTGAGAATTCTGTGCTTCCTGGATTTGTATGTCTATTTTCTTTGCCAGGTCAGGGAAATTTTCCATCATTCCTTCTAATAGATGCTCAAATTCTTACTTTCTGTCTTCTCCTCTGGTACCCCTATAATATGAATGTTGGTATGCCTGGTGTTATACCAGAGACCTCTTAAATTATTTTCATTTTTTTGGATTCTTTTTCCTTTTTGTTGTTCTGGTTGGGTGTTTTCTGCTGCCTTATCTCCCAAATCACTGATTTGATACTCTACTTCATCAAATCTACTGTTGATTCCTGCTAATGTATTCTTCATTTTGGTTATTGTATTCTTTATTTCTGACTGGTTCCTTTATCTCCCTTTTCATGTTTTCTATCTCTTTGTCGAAGTTCTCACTGAGATCATTGAACATCCTTATAACCAATGTTTTGAACTCTATGTCTGTTAGATTGCTTGTCTTCACTTAGTTTAGTTTTTTTTCCCTGGAGCTTTGTTCTGTTCTTTCATTAGGAACATGTTTATTTCTCTCTCCATTTTGACTGCCTCCCTGTTTTTGTTTTGGTTTTGGTTTTGGTTTTGGTTTTGGTTTTACTTTGTATTAGGTAGAACTGCTATTTCTTCTGGTCTTTGTAGAGTGGCTTTATGTAGTACATGTCCTGTGGGACCCAGTGCAGTACCCCTGGTTCCTGATCTGGGTGCTGCAGGTGTGCCCCTCACGTAGGTTGTATGTGCCCTCTTACTGTAGCTTAGCCCTAGCTGCTCTTTGCATGTCAATGGGAGAGACTGACCCTTGGGCTGATTGATTGTGAGGACTGGCTGTGACTACAGTAGTGAGAATGTTGTGCATAAACTTACTCTACAGAGCAAGATTTTCTTTAGCAGGTCTCTGATGCCTGCCCAGTCTGCCTTTGGGTGTGTCACCTGTAGAGGCAGCTGGGTGGTGTTCTGGCTCAGTCTGAAAAGGGCCCCTGGGGACCTCCTGGGAGGGACCCTGCCACAGACCAAGTTTAGCCACAGCCTGTGGCCTGCCAGGGTCATCTGGAATGAGCCACAAAGCAATCTGCAGATAGCCGCCACCGGTGCTGGGCATGGAGCTGCCTGGGAGAGCCCAAGTCTCAAATGCTAGGCTTGGGGCTGCTCAGAAAAAGGAACAGGGCACACTGAGGCCAGATGCTGATTGTTTGAGGTTTGTGAACATTTAAGAGACTTGAGAAAAGTCTGCAGCATGAGCCAAGACAGGCTGTTTGTATGGAAAAGCCACCAGAAGCGACTTGTATGGGCCTGCAAGTTTGATGGGGTGGGGTCTTAGGGAATCATCAGGGCAGGGATAAAAGTGTCAGCCAGATTGATGGAGACAGATATGGCATCTTCCTGTGTCTGCACACCATGTTGAGGGAAGGCTCAACAAAGCAACAATGGTTTCTGCCAAGACTCATTTCTGGGAGAAAGCTGCCCCTCCAGCTCTTGCCCTGAATCTAGACAATTCGCTTTCTTCCAGTATGTTTCTGGTGTCTTTAGAGCTGTTTCCTAAGTGCTGGAGCTGAGAGAGAGTGAGTCAGTTAGTGAGTTAAGTCCATGTATGGACCCTCTAAGAGGAGTACCTGGGACTTCAGCAGCCCTCCATCTCACTCAGCCACAATTTCTGCTGGTTTTTACAGGCAGAAGTTATGGGAACTTTTCTTCCTGGCATTGGAATCTCGGGTTGGGAAGCATGTTATGGGAATGGGAGCTCTTGCTTCTCAAGGTGGACCTCCTCAACCAAAATATACCTCCTGGTGTGGGACTAACCCCCCTTCCACAGCTCCATCCCTCCTATCAGTATCAAGTGGCTTCTTCCGTATGTCCTTAGTTGTAGGATTTCTGTTCAACTAGACTTCAGATGATTCTCAATGATGGTTGTTCTGTAGTTTAGTTGTAATTTTGATGTAGTTGTGAGAGGATGCAAGCACAAGGTGTACCTACTCTACCATTTTGACTAGAAATCTCTGCAATCTATATAATTTAATCTATGTACTAGTATCATTTTGAAGTTATCATGATTTTCCACTCTTCCCACTAGGTTCTTAATTCTTCTGGAGAACTACAGAAAGAGACAGCATCTTCTCTGAAAAAAATTCTCTCTCACATCCTCTCCTCGGTCCTCCAAAATCTAATGATCCCACTAATGGACCTGCTATTTAGTCATACTTCTCTCATTCCAATCTTGCTTTATCATTTCCTTTTATCTCCAAATAGTTTCTGAATCTAAAACTCCTCCATGAAATTTTAAGATTAAATAAAATATATGTGATTACTTACTCTCATGCAATCTGCTATAGATCAAAATTTGGAACCCCTACAATTTGTATGTTGAAACTCAGTCTCCAATATTATGGTATTTGGAGTGGGGCCTTTGGGTGGTGAATAGGTCATGGGGGTGGAACCCTCCTGAGTGAGATCAATGGCAGTATGAAAGAGACTCCAGAAAGATCCTTTCTCCTTATGCCATGTGAGGACACAGTGAGAAAATAACCATCTATGAACCAGGAAGCAGCTCCTAACCAGATACTGAAACTGCCAGTACCATGGCCTTGAACTTCTTAGCCACCAGAACTGTGAGAATAATTTCTGTTGTTTATAAGCTATCCAGTCTATCACATTCTGCTACAGCAGCCTGAATGTACTAAGACTCACTCTCACTCTGTCTTGATATGTGATGGCCTTCTTTTATTCTTTCCATAAAACTTCTTTTTTTTTTTTTTTGCTATAATTTAAGTGTAACATTTATTTATTTAGCTTAGTGATCTGTTCATAAAGTTTATAGTGATCCCAAAACATTACTCTGCCTTAAATTATTGATATCTCCATAGCAGGAAGGGATTCTGTAATCTGTCTTGAAAAACTAAATGCCAGGCACCGTGCTCACTGCTTTTACATACTTGGTTTTTATTGAATGAGACTTTGTTCATTTTTCTTTACACTGTACGGTGTCCAGTAAATCAGCCTGGACTGATGTGTACCCAGTCATCTGTGGGGTAGAAAGAGGCTGCTGTAGGTGGAACGATGATACACTTTATTAAAACAAAACTACCCATCACAGCGGCCAAACACAGCAACAGATGAAGTCACCTCTCTAGAAATACCATGCCTCCCAGGATGGAGAAAGCATCTTTCCAGAGAAAAACAAGAATCCTTTCAAGTCACGTGAGTCTGTAAATGTCCTCAAGGCACATTGTTTCCTAGTGACACAATAAGGCTGACAGAAGCCCTGAGTCCTCGTGTTTTTCTGCACTTCTTACTGTCTTGAGCAAAAGACTGGAGGGAGACTGAACAGGGCAGCAGGTTTCCATTCCAGAAGCCGGGTACCCTCAGAGCCTTCTGCCTTAGTTTCAAAGTTAACAAAGAACTAGCTTCCCCCAAAGCCTTTCTAGACAAAGTTATTTATCTCTTCTTCACCTTTTAACACGTCTTTCTTCTCCCTTGCCTTTGCCTTCTCCCCCACTATCCTATTCACTCCTCTCTCTAAAGTTGTCTATAAAAGACTTTGCATCTTGGTTGAGGGTTGGAGTCACATCAATTCTGAACACAGCAGGCAGGCTCCCAGGCTGTCTTTTTCCAAAGAGAAGCTATGCAGGAAACCAGCCACACAAGGGGAAGCCACATATTTCAGACTCTGAGGGGGAAGAGCTCTGGCTGCACTAATAGATGACGAGATTTCAAAGTGTGCTGAAAACACAGAGCTGGTGATGCCGGCGCCCTGCTGCTTGGAGATGGCACTTTGCAGCTTTTGGCTGGACCATGATTCTCCCCTTCTGCAGACACTGAAGCCAGTGATTAATGGTGGGATCTGGAGATTTGAAAGCTACGCAATTGTTCTGCAGTCTCCAGGGAAACTGGTACCAATTTAATTAAAGCCATCCCATGACATTGAGCATCTTTTAGGTGCTTGTAACTGAGGTAGGTATTTTGGGGGAGAGAGAACCACAGAAGCAAATAACGTCATCTCTAATTTTGGAATTTGCTGTGCATATTAGAGATAGTATTTTTAAATTTCTTTATACATAGCAGTCACATAGTAAAAGAGAGCTTTTGAGAATCTGGGCTTATTTACTCCCTAGGTGTGAGTGGAAATATTGCTAAATGCCTTATATAATGTGTAGGGAGTAAGTTTCTCTTCCAAAGCATGGGATGTATGATCACATGTACCTTAAAAAATCCTTATTCCAGGTAACCCAATGGGTAGCCAGCTGGAATAGTTGGGATCATCAGTTTGGAAATTAAACAGAACTTGCTTCCAGATTGTATCTAAATGACATTGCTTTCTGGAGGCTTAGTTTCCTCATCTGCGAAAGAAGAAATAACTACCTCATTGTGCTGTGGTACGAATTTCAACATGAGAAAGGCTGCCAGGGTACATGTGCTTTGTGTGATGCGACAGGGGGCAGCCCCCTTTCCAGCTGTGCTCCGGTTCCTGGGATGAGGGGCTCTCTGCACTGGATCCTGGTCCTGATGTCTGGCTGAGAATTTCATTGCTAATCTCAGTCTCACAATGGGAAGAGTAAATTATCTTATGATAGGCTGGCTATTTATTCCCGTCACTGTGCAGTTAGCATTGGGGCGGGTCAGAACAGAATAGGTAGCTCTGGTACGAAGTAAAAATTCAATTTTTTTCTCCCTGCCATGTAGAGGATGACCCGAGGCTCCACTGTAGTGATTGTGGTGGATTTCTCTAGGACTGGAGCTTGCAAGTGCTTAGGCCTCCATTGTTGGAGGAGAGAGCAGCACCTTCATGAGAGGTTTGCTTATGAGGGGAGAGAGCTTATGAGATCCAGCCCTCCCCGGCTTCCCAGGGCTGGATGGACACCTGTGCTCTTCCTTCCTGCAGTTTGAGCATTGACTATGCCCCAACGATGCCAATTGTGGCCAATCAAAGTCGAGGCTCTCCAGGCCTGAAAGGTTTTTATTGCCTAGGGTCACCTCGAGATGGTCCCTGTATTATGGCAGCTAAAATTTGTACTTTTTTAATACCATGCTTCCTTCTCTGCCTGGTCCCAGTTATTGGATACCTTAAAGACCTCTGGGCACCAAGGCAGCCTGCAGGGTTGAGGTCCAGGCCTCAACTTTTGGAGCTTCCTTTTGATTATTGGGCACAGACCAGGTTATGAAATGTAGAGCCAGGAGTGTCTGGCACCTCAGACTTTGGGCCAATGTTAGCATATTATTCTGATGAAGCACGGAATCTTTGTTTTCTACTCAAAACTTCTCCATAATATTAGTAGCAGACCAATCGTCTAAGAAACATTAAAACACAACTCTCATTTTGCAATGACAGGGCAAATGTCCCCAAGTTACGGGGGAGACCAAGTCCTGAACCGAGAGAAGCTGAGAGTCCTTTGACGGAGAATGTGGAAAGAATTCAACACACATATCAAAGTTAGAGTCGAAAGTAAAGTTTATTAGAAAAGGGGTGGCACTCTTCAGACGGAGCGTGGTCTCCTCTCAGAGGCAGAGAGTGAGACAACGGTGAGAGAGACAGGAAAGGCACTGAGAGGGACTCTGAGTGTTCAGGGAATTCAGTTTCTTTGTCATTCTTAGTTTCTGTGAGTTAGAGTTTAAAAGACTTTGTTAACCATTTCCTTTGATATGGACATACAGCGAGGAGGGGGAAGAGTGTGTAGCCTGTAAAGGTCAGAATATGTAGAGTGAAAGGCCTGCTGGTGGTTCTCAACCTTTAACCTTTAGGTTCCTCATGGTTTGGGCCATAGAGAATGACTCTGTTGGTACCTGTTTCCCCTTCCCAGGTGTGGGGAACAGGTTGTTAACAATCCCAGCAGAAATCTTTCTTTGTTCTGCAGGTGTCCTCCTGGCCTGGCTGCAGGGTTGATCAACACACTGCAGTCTCTGAATGTAGCTCGATTAACATTTTTAATTCTCTAGCCTCTTCCCTACATTAGAGATATTGGGAAAATCATTGGAAAGGTTCAGGCTTTCACTAATTCCTTGACTCTAATGAAGATTTAGGAAAAGGCTGGAATCTTTTTTAATCTCACATTCTGCTGTGGGACCAGGCACATATTATTATTATTCTCTGCCATCTCTGCATGTTATTAAACAGACATCAAATTCAACTTGCTATTTCAAGAAAAAGAGTTTCAGAAATGCAGACTGCTTTAGGAGGTAAGATTTTTTATGCAAATATAAACATTAATACATTTCAAAACTTAGAGCACTTCAGTTTCCAGGAGAGAAAGGAGCTTATTTTTAGGTGCTCAATTCAGTATTTATTTACCGTTTATTTAATAGTTATGAGGCAGATTCTTTAACCTTTCTCGGGAACAAGAGGAAACTAGGTGCCAACTCTGAAATTGTGTCTTCTCGAGAAAGAATTAGCTTTTTTACCATCTAGTTGTGAACGGGGACTTCCATTTACTGGCCCCAGGGCAAAAGTAATTACTGAGTGTGGAGGATGAGGCCCCAACCTGTTACCGTGGCAACTATATGGCGGCTTCTCTTCTTCTTCATCAACTCTATAGAACAGATTTTTAAATTTGTCACCAAACTAAACCCCAGAAATATTATAGGGGTTTGCTTTTCCAAAGGTAAGCGAACACTGAGTCCACAAACTCAAAGAAAACCAATTTTTTTTTCCCTTGAGGTGTAGAGGAGCGAAAATTAAATTGATAAAAAAAAAAAATCCAGGAAACTTCTTGTGCCCTCTGAGACTACCCGCCAAAAGGTTGATGCTCATCACTAACATATGCAGCTGGACCCGATGCGTGTGTGTGTGTGTGTGTATGTGTGTGTGTATGTGTGTGTGTGTGTGTGTGTGTGTGTGTGTGTGTGTGAAATAAAAATGTATCTTGGAAGAACTGGTAATCAGAGACTGGTGTTCTTATGTTCACGCAGACAGTTTATTTTTAAATAACATTTATTAATATATTTAACTCATATGTTATAAAAATAATATATATCCATTATAGAAATTTGGATAGAATAAACGAAGAAAAAATAAAAAGACATCGGGTAATCCCAACGTCTTGAAGTAACATTTTATGTTGATGAACTTTGATATAAATATATATTTCAGATTATAGTTGAATAACAGTCAAATAGAATGTGTATATTTAATATATATTTAAATTTACATTCTATCTTGTTTTTTGCCTTAACTTTAATAATAAGTTAGGAACATTTCTCTGGCCACAGATATTCTACCATAACATTGTCAGCAAACTTTTTCTGTAAAGGCACACGCAGCAAATATTTTTGACTTTTTGGGGCCACAAAGTCTCTACCACAACTACTCAAATCCCTCATTGTTGAGAGAAAATGGCTATAGACAGTATGTGAATGAGCGATCCTGAATGCATTCCAAGCACCCTCATTTTAAATGACAGCGTAATTTATTCTCTCTATATATTCAAGTAAAAAAAAATATACATAATCTCCTGTTGTTGAGCATTAGACTTTTTCAATATAGTGGCAATGTGTATTTTTGTAAATAAATCGTTTATTGTGTCTGTAAGATTCTTTTCTCTTGAAATGGAGATTTGGGAGAGAAGAGCTGTGCAAAAGGCTGTGATACATACTGAAATAGCATCCTTCAGAAAAGCTAGGACAGTTTCCTACCAGAAGAGAGAACAGGCTGTGTAAATGCCCAGGAGTGACAGTGTGAAATATTCTCGTGAGGAAGGAGAAATACTATGACTAGACACTAAAGTCCAAGAAGAGAAGTGGTGATGACATTCACCAGCTGCCATTCTTGCCGCAAATATTTGTGGTGTCTTTTTCTCTCTTCAAGAAGCTTGAAAATCAATACTTTCCATCATTGATACATGTTAAAGTTTTTCAGCCCGCAATACTAAAAAAAAATTCTCTTATATTTTCACAAATGCTCTTTAATTTTCATTGTTATATTGAAAACATTAATGCATCTCCAGTTTACTTTGTGGTTGGTGTTGAAGCAAAACTTTTTCTTTCTTCCTCTCTCTATTTCTTTTTTCCTTTCTCTTTTTCTCCTTTCTATATTTTTCTCCATTCTCTTTTTTCTTTCTTCCTTCCTTCTGATAGTTAACCAGTAATTACGCACTATTGAATAGTCCATATATTTTTTTTACTGATTAGAAATGCCATTTAACACAATATTAAATATGCATGGTTTTTTTCTGAGATATCCAACATTGAATGCTGTTTCAATAATTATAACTTTGTCATGTCTTTTAATAAACACCAATTTTTTTAAAAAGTTGTCTTCATTACATTTAATAATTTATTCTTCTAGAACTTTGGTAAAATTAAGATTAAAAGTCAATCTCAATTTTATAGTAATTGTATTAATTTATAGATTGATTAAGGAAGAACCAACACATTTCCAGTACTAATTCATCCTATCTAGTACATAGTATGACTCTTAATTTGTTAAAATTATCTTTTAGTTTTTTGGTGATGTTTTACATTTTATTTCTAAAAGTTTCACATATTTTAATTAAATTAATTCAAAATAATTTCGTTCATTTTGGTACCATAGCGAATTGTATGTTTTGATACTGTTATGAATTACATCTTTCTTTTACATAGCCTATTTTTAAAATTACAGCAGATAAAAAGAAAACGTTGAGATTTTTTGTATTTTTTTGTAATTCATTGGCTTTTTTATTATTTAATAGTTTTTCAACTTATTTCTTGGTCATTCTGTTACATTTCATCCTTTTTATACAAATATTTTCATTTCTCTCATTGTAGAGTGCTTTAAAAATGTTAAAGTAGTAATAGCAAAAAAAAACCCTATATTTTTCCTCATATATTTAGATCAACTCTATGTTTTTGACATTTAAGATGACGTTGCCTATTATTTGTTACATATATACTTTGTCAGGTTAAGAAAACATCTTTCTGTTCATGGCTTATAAAGAGATATTTTAAAATTATAAACTGATAAATTTTATCAAAAGAATTTTGCCATCTTTGAAAGTGAGCATATGGTTTGTCTGCTTTGATCTATTAATGTGATGAAAAATAGTAATATATTCATAACATTCAACCATTAATATTATAATCATTGTGTTTTAAATTATAATTGAACTATAATTTATTTTGGTATTTATTGTAGTATTTAATTAGATGTTCATATCTATGTTCATAAATAATGTATAGTTTTAAAACAGAATAAATTAAAATGTCTTTTGCTTCTATTATATTAAAGGAAAGAAAAGCAAATTGCAGGATTATATATTATGACATTGTTTTTATTTTCAAAAAGCCCTATATATGAATATATTTGCATAAATATTTTAAAAATGGCAGAATGTATATCAAGCCACTAGTTTTGCTTACCTAAGGGGTAAGAGAGAAGAATTAGAAAG
This sequence comes from Pteropus alecto, assembly GCF_000325575.1. Lineage (NCBI taxonomy): Eukaryota > Metazoa > Chordata > Mammalia > Chiroptera > Pteropodidae > Pteropus > Pteropus alecto. The sequence goes on along the minus strand of NW_006443262.1, from coordinate 999,744 downwards.
AAGAGATAGTCCTATAGCTATACATTGTATGCTTCTATATGACTTGATTTGAAATGAATATGTGACATTGTATACTACTTATGTAATAAAAGAGTGTGATATATTTCCTTAAGAAGGATAAAATTCAATAACACACTCATGATAACTTAATTTCTCCCCAGTAAAGTTTCCTGAATCAGTTATAGTCTGGCATTTCTTCCCAAGTAAATATTTGAAATAGAACTTCTTTTCTTTTCATCCATATCTCTGAGATATGTGGCATTATCTTCATTTTACAAGTGAAAAAATTAATAAATTGTGTCCTATATTTCCATGGTTTTCTCATTCCAAATCCACTTTCTGCCATCCCACACTACCTAGATGTCCCTACTGGGATTCTCTCTGGAATACGTAAGCCAGATTTTTTCCCACCAACTTTCTATGTCCCTTTCTGTCTTGCTATTCTATAGATATCTACACTGTTGTGTAGTGGTTTTCAATCAAACAATCATATCAAGCACTACTTTATAGACTGGGACAGAAAATTAGCCATCTTGCTTTCAGAACACAAATAGAAGGATATGTACTCACACAATAATAACTAAATTATAAAGGCTTTTTATATTCCTCTTCCTTTGCCAATTTTTCTTCTCTGGTACAGGAAGAATAACTCTCAAACATGAGGGATTCATGTTCTTTCCCCTCAAATACCTTGCTCACGCCATCTTCTACCCCATGACTCCCAAACCTTTCATTGTGACTCTTGTTAGTTGTTCTGACCTCCCCAAAGCCCTCATTTGTTCCCCAGAGTATTGCTTTAGATCCGCAGATCACTTTGATTACTTTCACATCTGGGATTTGTCACATGTTTGTGTTAACCATGACCATGTGCAGAATTACCCAGCAGGATTTAGGAGACACTCAGTCAGAAAAACCATCCCTACTATGAACAACATCTGGAAAAAATTAAGAGAAGATATTTCTCATTGAGAATTCTTTGGAAATGTATTATAATGTAGAGATAGACAGACACTAGGACTCAGGCAGAAGCAGATGCTGCTCTGTCCCTCCGGAGGGCTCAGGAAGGGTACTACTTCTTCAGAAGATTCGTGAATTAATTATGCACCATAAATGCAAATTCATGGTGAGTTTACAAATAAACAAGGAATTTTTCTCACAAAATCTTGTCTAGAACCAGGGATTGTCTCCGATAGAATTGTCTCCATGGACTTTTCTGACGCCATGTGTGTCAACAAATAAAGATTTTATAAAAGGGAGAGGGGAAGTGGGCCACATTTTCCTAAGTTGGGTCATTGAACATCTCCAAGTATTTTTCCCAAACTTTAGGGTCGGTAAAGCCAAAATTGCCTTTGCCAGGCATTTTTCCCTTAATTTTTAGATCCATGTGCATTAAATCAAATTTAATCCATATGTTTCTGACTCATTTACAGTTAACTCATCAGAATATTGTTTTGTAAGAGTCATTTGGCCCGCAACAGGACTTAAGAGCTTTCTTAGCGGCACACAAGCACGCATTCACACACACACACACACGTGGGACAATAGAGTATCCATACACATATCCTTGATTGCTTAGGATCAAGACTCATTGCCTCTCCCTGATCCCACATCCAAATGGCATTGTCTTGGTAAATCGCGAGCATCTAATTATATTTTAGGATGCAGAAAGATTTACTTTTTGCTATTCCGAGTGTATTTGGAATAAATCATTTCAGGAGTCCCTACTTTAGGTGCTCATCCTGGCTGTGGATGAGTGATTTCTTTAAAGAATTGACATTAGGTAGCCTTAAACTTTCTTATGTTCCTTTAGTGCCGTATACAATAAAAAATTGCCTTAAGTTTTAAAAAATGGACTATGATTAATTTAGAAGAGCTCAATGGTGATGATGAAGATTTAGGGAAAGGTGGATATGGAGAATAAGCATGAGGAAAGCCAAGGAATGTACATGAAGGTGTAGAATTTGGGGAGGCTGTGCAAGGTTTTGTTTTATTTCCCTAGTGTTTGAGCTGAATAAATGATTTACTTGCAGTCCCAGATCATGATAAACATTTTAGAAGACTTACTGATATTAAGACTTGGAAGCTATCAAAATGTATTCTTAAGAGAAGTAGTGACATATGTGAGGCCCCCTAACAGTGCATCTCAACTCAGTGGGATGGATTCCAGGATGTCTGAATGCCTGTGAAATCCTCATCTAATACATTTTTCATAAGCCTCATTCTCCTATGTGGCAGAGGGGAATTTGGAGTGGTGGTGAAGGAGGTAGAACAGGGCTCAGCTGTTCTGCTAGGTTGGAAAATGACCTCCATTTCTTTTCTCAAGGCAACCACTAGAGATTCTATTGGAAAAAACAGGCTATTTGCAAAAAACATATCTGTGACTGGTGATGGCATTTTTGACAAAGGGATCTGTCTTTCCTGTTATTAACATAACAATTTGTTTTCTCTCTCATCTTCATAATTGATGTTTTTCTCTTCTCAGGAAAATGTTTGTCATTTAGTTGTATTTTTCTAGTTTGACAGCTGGTAGTCTTTCTTCCCAGAGCTGCCATTTTACTATGGACGATTTTGTCAGTCTCAAACAGATTTTACTCTTTTTGAACATTGTGAATTTTCTTAAATATTTTATTTCAAATGAAATACTTCTTTAATTTTGTTTAGGATTAAATACTATTTATATTTCCCTTCTAAAGCTATGGAACAGTGTACAATATAATGGTTTTTATAAAAGGAATATATTTAATAGCCAATTAGATTAATGATTAATTTTTTTCATGCAAAAAAAGAACCTGGTAATGGTTTGATTTTACCAAACTATGTTGTATATTTTTATTTTCTAAAAAAATTCTATTTCGTGAAGTTTAAGTTCTTCAAGTTCCCCTCCCCCCCTCATTTAATTGAAATCACTATTTTCATGGGAAATGAAATTAAAGAAAGATGACATTTTCTCAGTAGAAACTTGTGTCATGCGAACAACACAGGTTCTCCATTGGCATTATCTTACCCTACTTTGTGTGAGTGTATGTGTGTGTGTGTTTTAAAAAGCATAGCAATCCGGAAATCCTACTTTTCTCAAAACAAAGACAATTAACAATTCCAAACTTTCGAGCTTTTCTTCTGATCTTCCACTTTCAGTCGTCCCCAGACTTGGGCAGTTCTCCCTGTTTCTGTATACGTGACGTCTTCGGGCAGTTCACCTGGGTGTCCTGGAAGTGCAAGGCCTTCCCCTCTTTTTTCACCAGCAAATCTGCTTAGCTCATGAAGACTGGTTCAAAGATCACACAGGTATTCTTTTCTTACCTTTCATAACAATTTACTTGTCCTCTGATCGTAAACAATTATAATATTAGCTACCATTTACGGAGTGCTCAGCATGTGCCAGCACTCACCGTAGATGATAAGCTTAACGCTCACCCTCTAATGGGCAAACATTACATGTTGAATAAATTAAAAATAGAATTATTTCTGCCTGGGTCTGTTAACACTAACAGATTAAGACTTCCTGAGATGAGATTAGAGACTGATAGACTATAATATACATGCCTACCAAAAGTTAATTGAGTTAAATATTAATATAATGAAATAGCCAGACAGAAAAAGTTGAAAATCACATGATATCACTTATATGTGGGATATAAACCTAAAAGCAACAAATGAACAGGACAACAAACAGAGACTCATGGTCATGGATAATAGACCAGTGGTTACCAGAGGATAGGGGACAGGGGGAAGGGTGAGATAAATGGAGTAAAAGGGGTCAAATATGTGGTGACAGAAAGAAATTTAACTATGGGAGGTGAACACAGTGTAAACATATATTTGCCTTACTGTTAAAGTGTACAGCTGAAACTTATTGGATTTCGTTAACCAATGTCACGATAAAAATAAATAAATAAAAAATAAAATAAAATAGACAAAAAATATATTAATATAAAAGTTATGGTAATGAAGCTTTGCGACATAATCCTTTTGAAGTGGGAAGATTCGGTCAAGACCAGGACAGGCTGATTCAATTTCACACATCTAAAGTTTAAACTCTATAAACATTGAGTCCATTGTTATTTCATTAAAGAATTTATTCACATTTTCATGGCTCAATCACTCGTTTAGTAAATTAGTTGAGTAGCAGCCACTGTTTTAGGTTCTTGAGATACAGTGGAAAACAGAGCAAAAAATTTCTTTGGCCTCACGGGTCTTATGTTCTATATGAAAGAGTCAGATAATAACTAAATAATATATATATCCTGTATCAGATGATACAGATCCTGTGGAGAAAAATAAGACAGTGTAAGAGATAAAAGAAATGCATGAAATGGAGGTCAGGGGCTTGCTGTAGAGTGGACAAGGAAGACCTCACTGGTAGAGGATATTCGAGCAGAAGCATGAAGACAGTGGAGGGGTTGGCCATGCTAACACCCGAGGCCAATGTTCCAGGCTGAGGAAACTGCAGCGTAACGGTCCTGAGGTGGGAACACGTTGTCTGAGGAGTGGAAGCAGGGCAGAGCAGGTACAGGAAGGAGGGCAGAAGAGGTAGAGTACAGTGAGTGGGGGGCTGTGGTGGGAGATGAGATCACAGAGGATGGGGCCGAATCAGGGAGATAATTTAAGGTGAAGATAGAAAGGTAGAGAGTTCTAAACAGGACAAAGATGGCTCCGACTTATAGTTTAAAGGAAACGTCCTGAATGCTGTGTGGAGAGGAGACTGAAGAGGAACTAGGAGAAAGCAGAAGGCCACGCAGAAGGCTAATGCAATAAATAATTCTGGTGAGAGAAGCTGATGACTTGTACTGATTATATTGGAGATGGTGAGAAATGGTCAGATTCCAAGTAATTTTGCAATTTGAGTCAATAGGATCTAGGATATTGGGAATGTGGGCTCCAAGAGAAAGCAAGGAACCGAAGATGACTCCAAACTTTTGGGCATGGGAAACTCGACAGCTGGTGTTGCAATTTACTGAGGTGGAGAAAATTGCAGAGGAAGGAAGCGGGCTGGGGAGGGGTGGCAATTGTCAATGTCACAAGACGAGCCAAGGCCAAGGCCTCGATGTAACTGATTCTACTGGTAAAAATATACTTTTAGATTTCAACATTTTGTTAGTTACATAGATGGCAAAAAGAAGAGTGAGTCACAGATGCCAGTTCCCAGTGATCCTATCCCTCATACAAAAATGATGACCCGAAAACAAAAGCGCTGCATGATGGCAGTGTGGGTGAGGGACAGCTCTTTGCTGAGGAGCTGAATCTTTACTGAAGCAAAGTGGTTTTTAGTCTGCAGCTCTGTTCTCAGGTTGACTGGGCAGATTGTTTCATATCTCATCAGAACACGGGAGGCAATGAGAAACTGTCTCATTACAGCCTCACAGAGGTGATGGGGAGGCCAGTAAGAAATGGCCTTGTAGCTGTTACTTATGAGCCTCCCATCATCTTGTGTTCTGCGGGAATTACTACTCATTCTGCCAAGACCTAATTAGCTGTGGTTCAAGCCTTTGCCTGTATCACTTATTGAGATACATGCGAGGTCGCCAGGGTGTTATGGTACAGCCCTTGCCCTATAGGAATCAAGAGTTTGGGTTTGGGATGCGTTTGACAACTATGTGGATGTTTAAGATTGATGTGTGGATGCGGTGGGGTGTAGTAAGGAGGTCCTGGAGTTTGGCCAGGAGATTATACATTTGAGTGGTATTAGCATATACATTTTAAATAAAAAGCAGGAAACTTGACGAGATCACCTGGAAATGAAATGAAAAGGAGATGAGGTGAGGTCTAAATTCAATAAAAGCTTATTCATGAATCTGCAAGTATTCAATTGTACCTTTGTTTTCCTTATCAAAGCATATAACACACTTAGAATTAAGATTCAGACTAACTTGCTTCTACACAATTTAAATACTAGATAGCAAAAATAGTGAATTGAAAGAACTTAGAATTTATAAAAGGAACCATGAAGAACCAAGCACAAAGTAAAGAAACAAGTGTTAAAACCCTTTTGTAGAAAAGAGGAAAAATTGGTTAGGGAGTGGGAGGAATAGCAGATGAGTATCTAAAAAGATCCAGATGATCTCATATACAGCGCACTGTCATTGTAGATTTAAAAAAATACTGATTACATCAGAGTAATTTTTCCCTCTATCTTACTTTCTTCAAAGTATCTTTTTTTGGTATTTAGTTGGGGCACAGGACAGAGGTGCACATCTCAAGAATAAAGGTATATCTCTGGTGCTTTGAAAGAATGAAAACCATAAAAAACAAAACAAAACAAAAAAACTCCAAAGAAGACAAATATATGTAGAGAAATGTATTTTATGTTTTTACCTTCCCTCCTTATAAATTGTAATTAGAGTGAAAGCCTTCAAGCTCTAGGCTTTAACTCCCACCACCTCCAGATAATGGGAAGTTAGATGGAAATTAGAATTGAAAACACCTTGTTGGTTAGTCGCAGCTCTTCTGAGTGAGCACGTGAACACAGAAAGTTCGGAGAGGTGGTATGTCAAAGTAATTCATTTTTAATGGACATTTAATAGGATTCTAAGTATAATCCTGCTTCACCTACATTAGGCATAAAATAAACCTGCATCAATTTACATATTCAAATGAAGTGTGTCTAAGCTGCTATCCTGTCGTGAGAACATCTTTCTTCCTCTTAAGAGCCCCACATTGCTGCAATCATCTGTATGAAAGCCTCATGGATATTTCTCAGCCCAAGGGGTAGATATTACCCATTTGATCAGAGCAAGGTTGATGTTTTTACTGTGGTGGCTGTTGCTGCCACACAGTCTTGCTGTTGAACCCATTTCTGACAGCCTGGTGCAGTCAATGGGTTGGCCTGCAGGTGACCTAATTATAATGCCAACAGAATTTGTCAGCCAAGTGCTGCAGAGGTCTGACTACAGCTGCAAGCAATGAACCTGAGCCACGACTGCTGGGTCAGCAATCATTTCTCAGCACGCAGGGGGATCAAGAAGCCCCCCCTCCTCCCTTTCCCTCTAAGTATTAAACTTAGACCACACTGCTGGCTGCTCACAGGCCTGAGCCTCTACACTCAGCTTTCAGTCACGCAGCTCTATGACATACAGTCTTCGTGGTCATTGTCCACAAGGCACCATCCAGGATGGAGTCAGGCGCTGGCCAGTGCTCTTGCGTGAAACGGCATCCTGGCCTGAGACAAGAGAGAAAGTTTCTCTGTCCTGATTCCAGGCCCGCTAATTTCCTGCCCTGACATATCTTGCCACGGCAAGTGGCCCATCATTAAACAACCAATGACTGCTGTATGCAGGACATTGCCTTAGCAGAATGAGTTTTGGGCCCCACCCTTAGGCCCCTCCTGCATGTCACCACTTAGTTCCCCCTTGTTACCACACTTATGACCACGCTCTAGGTCATCTCATCAGCGTCTTTTGGATCATGTTGCACCTGGGGGCAGCACTCTAGCTGATTTAGACCAGGGATTTCTGACTCAGATGAGGGATGTGGGTGGACCTTTGGGAGGTTTTTAGATCTCACAGTGATTCAGAGAAGTTCTTCCAGAAATCATGAGCTACAAACTGAACAATGCTATATCGGTCTTTCAGAGTGACTCAAAACAGCCTGCAAAGCAATTTAAGGTCCAGCTGAGCTTATTGCCTGGGCCCCGGAGTCTCTTCAAATCTTAGAGTAGGTCACTGAGCTTCCTGAGGCCTGGGCTCAGGTGAGAAGAATGCCTACATCATCAGCAGGGGCGGAGCTACCCAAAGGCCTCTGCAAGCATGAAGACTGGCAAGCAATCTGTGTCTTGAAATTTGCTCTCTAGTCAGAAAAGTGGGGATGTGGAAAAGATTTCTCTGATTGCCCTTTCTATTCTAATACAGTCTAAATATGGACATTATGATATCTTAAAGGAAAACAAAAATGAAAAAGATTTTTATGTAATTCTTGATGGATGTTAACTAAACTTGTAATTAGTCTGAGATACATCAAAATATCACATTGTACACCTAAAATTAATTCAATGTTATATATCAATTATAGCTCAATAAAATTTTGAAATAAAAGTTCAAATAAAAAAATTCAAAAGATAATTCACACACACATGTCAATTAAAAAGCAAATAAAATCAAGAACCTCGTTTAAAGGCAGTTTTTATTGTTTAGTCGTCTTCTTCAACTTACGGGTAATAATTTATTATTATTTATTTTAAATAATATTAATTAACAATGTCGTTGGTATTTAATAATTATATTATTATTTTTACTCCATAATTACCCTATAATCAGAGAGGAACAATTGCTCTTAGCTTTTCCCTCTGCCTGTTACGGGGTAATGGGCTATGATAGCCTAAGTGGAAAGTGAAGGATTTAGGATGGCAATTTAGCCTTACTAACTTTTGTTATGAGAATTTGGGCAACTTAACAAGTTACTTTGCCTCTCAGTTTTATCAGCTTTAAATATGAAACTTATTTTTCAACGTTTCTGAGAAGACAGCAATGTTTGAAGCATTTAGTATCAGACCTATCATACACTATCATGCAAAATAGTTATTATTGAGATTATTAACCAGAAACATGCACTTCCCCATGCCCATTCTCCTTACTCTGTCCCCCTTTACGTTGTGAAGTGACTTCCTGGGATTCATGTCTTTGAGTCCACCATCATTTGTTATGTCACTTGTCATAGGCAGGTATAATGAACATCTGAGTGACTTTCATGATTTTCTATTCTTCCCCTGTAACGCAGCCACACTGACTCCATCGGTGAGCTACACTTGCAATGTCCTTATGAGGACATTGATCACACTTGGTCACAATTAGCTCAAATAGATCTTCTTTAGCTACCTCAGAAATACCAACTGACCACTAGATGTCAGACTTGTTAAATAGTTTAAAAGGTGCTACATTTTTTCACCCCTAGGACTCAGAAATCACTTTTATTTTTTTCCTCTTTTTTTCAGAAGTTTTAGTGACTTTGACAATTGTTTCATGAGGGTCACGTTTCTACTGGTTTAGAATGTTTCAATCAGTGGATCAGTTCTATTTGAGTTTGCAAGTCTATGTTTCATGCCAGTATAAATTGTTTTGTTCAATGACAGATTCTGCTGTCTTTGCAACCTATTGGAATGCAGCAGCTGACACACACTTGCCCATTGACCCGAGTTACATTGAAAAATAAAGTCAACTGCAAAGCCCTAAGGAAATAAAATGGTGATGAAAGACCAGGCTTAGAGAGCGGTCTGATGACTGTGACAGACAGAAGCTGCATCTAAAAGAAAATGTCTATGTGATTAAAAAAAAAAAAAAAAGTCACCAAAATCTATGTTTTAGACATCAAAGCTCTGGGACTAAAAGGTCTCTTCTTTGCATTTAATTGCACTGGGAACCAGTAGCTGGGCAACGGGCACGCGTCTAGAATCATGAAGGGGCTAGTTCAAGAACTGGCTCGGAAGGCAGCCTACACGAGTGTCTTTGTTAGCAACTTTAGTGTCTAGTTCAAAAAATGTTTCTGAACATAATGATGGAAATAAGCTATAACAGGGTTGAGGAAACAGTAAAAGATGGAGAATGAATGACATAAGAGAAACCTCGGGGGTAAGAATAAACTTGCCAAGGCACATGAGGGAAAGAACTTTATGTTTTATAAGTTATATGGATTCCTGCGGTCTAAAAGTGCATATACTGAGGAAGCGAATAAATTTGATGAGAAAATTATTCATTTTACTTCATTTTTTCCTTATATATGTTAATAAGCTGTGAATTAAAGAGACAACTTACTCTTATTTTCGGACAATCATACCCAGACTCGCAGTGACTTTCAGAGTCCTGGGCTAACCCTTACACTGTGGAACACCTCAGAGTACATTCCAATGCAGTGTAACATTGTCCCTTAAAAGGCAATATTATTCTGACGATTCTATCTTTGTATTTTGCCCTCGTTCTTAAAATTCCAGAAAGTAACCCTAGGAAACTCTTTTCTGGTGTTTCTAGTGTTCTGGTGAAGGAATCTTAGAGCATATCTATTCCAATTACCTATGCTTTAAGGAAAAGAAAATACATACCTGAAGTTAATAAATTAATTGCTCAAGATCCTATGTCTAGTTAGCCCAAAGTAATTCTGGGGGATTCCTTTACTTCTATAAACAATTTCATTAGTCATATGAAACAAGCATCCTTCAACATTTTACAAAGCAAACAGCAGAGGGAGGCTTCCCCAGTATAAGACAGCACAATGTATCTCAATGACAGTGGCTAAGGGAATCCTCAAAATTTGAGAACAGTTGGCAGAGTCAATCCCCCAAAACATGCTCTCACCCTAAGGTTAATTCCTTTACTGATGACCTAGAGGATCTTAATTTTATAATTGAAGAACCTGCTCAAAGTGACTCAAGGAAAACTTTGTGGGTTAGTGGAATGAATACAGGTTTTGGGATTGATAGCCTGGGTTAAACTCCTACACGA
>NW_006443262.1:948078-989278 GCF_000325575.1 Pteropus alecto | reverse complement strand
TAGTCTTGAGCTACTTCCCTGAGTGTCAGGAAAATCAACTATTTTCCTGTTAGCCTATTATAATGGTTAAAATTAAAGGTAGTTTGTTGAGAATTTTGATGGGGAAAACAGACATGAACACACTCATGAAATGTAAAACATCATAACAGGTAATTTGGAATATCATCTCCTGGATTTGCTAGAACAGTCTCAAATTCTGTGTAACAAGGTGTGTTAAATATGTAACTACGTGTAAAGTATTATTACACCTCTGTAAAATTTCTTCTATATGTGGATTGCTTTTTTAAAAATTTATATGAGACTTATTTCCTAAGGGATTGAAAATGGCTTATAGAACACATAACTACAACTAAAATAAAATTAACTGTATTAGTTGCATATATTTGCATATAAATACATTCAAATGCTGGAAAAAAACCCTTGGTGATTTTTTATTTATAAAAATAAATTCATCATATGTCTAATAGTGGAGGAGCAAAATATGTTTGAGAGCTCTGAGGAGAAAGAGTTATTTCACTGAAAGAAATCAAGAAGGGCTTCATGGAGATGGCAGAGGAAGGCATGCAGCGAAAGATGTAAGTGGATGAGGCTTTCAAGAAACCCAGGGACCTCCCAGAAAACACCTGTGGGCCACCTCCCAACCCTCGGATGGCTCCCTATGGAGAAGGTCTGGGAGCCCCCCTGCTGTGGGTGCATGGTCATTCTTACTGGTCCTGCTTAGATTCCTCCCTGGGGAAGGAACAATATTGCGATTCTTACATGGTGTCTTTCTGATTTCAGAGATATAAGTGCAGGGGCCTTATCCTCCCCGTCTCTTCCCTCTCTTCTCTCACCTCTCCTGCTCTTCCCTTCCTTTTTATGATTTTTTTTTCAATTTTTCTTTTTCTTTTCTTTCTCTTTCACCTCCCCTCACAACCCTCCTTAAGGTTTGATTTCTTAATGACCAATGAAAATAGCAAATAGTGGGGAAAGTATAAATGAATCATAAGTCCCCAAACTAATCGTCCATTACTTCTCGAACTAATTGTCCTCGTGATATATTGGTTTGGTTTAGCCACTTGTATCCTCTTTCCAGCATGTCTTCGTAAAAGGCCTGAGGAAGATCCGCTTTGTTTGTCCATTGGTGGGTAAAAAGTTCACCTCTAATGTGCTTCAAATTGATGCCCAGGTGGCATGGCCAGTGTTCCCACTGCCATGGCTGTCAGGTCTCTTCATTTCAAGCTTCATGCTCCAGATGCTCCAGCTCTCTTTCAGCTTGTGTAAGTGTCAACAGGCTTCCAAAATATCCACTCCTCCCCCTGCCTTTTTTTTTTTTTTTGCTAGCTAATTATAATAGGTTTTGTTACGTGTCAATAAATAATCCAAACTGGTGTTCTAAGTTATTTAAGATTTTAGGACATTGATTAAATATAACATAATATGTTAGTTCAGATTCTTTTCATACAGGCGACTAAGTGATTTATGTATATTGCTATGTTTTTTTCTGCTTTAGACAGAAAATTATTCTTAATATCAATCATAACTTCCTGGCTATTGAAATAAATAGAAATTAGATTTAATTGTCAAAGTATATTTAAATTGGATTTTCTTCATCAGATTGTAAGTAAAAATTTAAACAGTCTGTATTATCTTGGGAAGAAATATGCTATTAACCTGACAACAAAGAGAAAGGCATAATAATTTCTTGAAATAGTATATATTGGCCTAGTGTAGTGATTTCAAAAATGTTAATTCATTTAATACTCATTGAATAACTCAAGTTGTTTATATATAAAGTTATTATTATCCTACCTATGATACAAATGAGAAAATCCAGATTTGAAAATATTAGTAATAATTATACCTAATATTAGCTGAATTTCTACTAGACATCTTGAATTAATTTCTTATGATATCTTTAATAACTAGGTATTTCTGTTATCCTTATTTAATAGATGGGGAAATTAAATCTGTATAAGATTAAATATCTTGCTTAAGATCCCAGAGCTAATGAACCACGGGATTAGGTTTAGAGTGCAACTTTCTTCTTACCCCAAATCCTAGGCTCTAAACAGTTTTTCTCTGTTACGTAAGATGACACAAATAGCAAAGAGTAGACCCACACACTAAGACATACATCTTCCCGCACATTTCAGTTTTCAGAAATTGGGATGCATCTTATAACCTGTGTATGCAGCTCTTGGTTGCTATTCCTGGTGTAGGATTGGACAAATGCAGATGAGAATTCCTTAGAGCTTTTTTACTTATTACCACTTTTTTACTTAGTAGCCACTGAGTCTGGCAGACATGAGCACATAGGCATGCTTTCAATGAACCCAAAGAAACCTTGTATACTTGAAGTTGAAGTTCACTGTAGATCCTATGAAGCAAGGAGCACGGACATGCTCTCAACACTGAGGTTTTATTTTAAAGGTGTGTAGGACTTACACAGCAGGTCAGTAGTTTAAAAAACTTCCACCCAACATTCAGTGTATTCTAAGTACCGTGCTTACTGCTGAATATAGAAGGGCTGGTTGAATAGCAGTCCAAACAGAGACAGGCACTTAAAGTAGATAACATTGATATAATATGGTTGTTAAGATGAAAGAATGCACAGGGCTCATGGACAAGGATCCCCGAGGCCAAAATTATGTGCTAAATAATGACGTATGGGAGAAACAAAGGGAAGTTACTGTTTTTTTTTTTTTTTTTTTGCCAGAAAGAACAATGTTCACCTTAATAAGTTGTCCTGCATTCTTCGGCTGCTTATGTTGAATGTTAAGTTTTCTAAATCAAGCTTTAGGCTTTGGTCGGAGAGATTTCCATATGGAAGTATTAAAATATGCATATTTTAATGAAGGTGACGTAAAATCCAAAAAAATCTGTTTAACATTGAATATTAACTATTCTATAATCTTGAATATTTATGAATTAGTACACAAGTGTATTGTTTCCTTTAAATGTAAGCTGAGGACAACTTATTGAGTTAATTTTCCCCCAGACATCAATCGAAAATATAATCTGATAGACATGAAGCTGCTGTTGATTTCTGAGAACGTCAAGCACCTGTATAATGCTTTTTTCCCTACGTAAGGCAATTCTTGAAATTTTGGTCTTCCATGAAGTCTCCACAATATTAGGGGAAAAAAAAGTGATAATTCTTCAAGCCTGATCTACATTCTAGGATCAGAAGTAGTTCGGTCTCAGTATATACCACCCCAAAATATGCTGCTCTGGAATTTTGACTATTTTGAGTTAAAGACACTTGAAAACAGCAAATACAATGAAAATACTAACGTTCCTCTCCTCTTCCTCCTCCTTCTCCCCCTTCCCCTCTTCCCTCCTCCCTCACTTTTCCTTCTCTTAGAAGCAGGAAATTAAACTCCTTTATAAAGGATGTCCTCCTTAAACAGGAAACAAATTAACATTCTCATGAAGAACAAGAAGTTGAGACTCAGAGAATTCTATACAAACATACCCTATTAAAATAATTCTTATCTTTCGTTAGCCTCTCAACTTAGTTTAGTCTTTTATTTTTTTTAATATTTTTTTTTATTTTTGGAGGTCTTTGTTCCTCATAAAGGCTCCTGTGTCTTGTAAAACTTGTATTAAATAAATTTGTATGCTTTTCTCCTATTGATCTGTCTCATGTTAATTTAATTCTCAGACCCAGGTGAAAAGAACCCTAAGAGGTTAAAGGTAAAAGTTTGCTTTCTCAACAAACCTTACTGCTGAAACCACTCTTAATTTACTCTATCTTATACATTTCTCTTTCTTGGCCATAAAGTAAAAATTATAATCTGGTTTTATTTTCTGTAAATATATATTGTTTAATTATCTATATGGCTTTCAGTGGTACTGTTTTAGGTCATATACATATAATTAAGTTCCCTCCTACTTAGTTTGGTATCACTTGTGCAACAATTATCTACTAAGCATATACCATAAGCAGAGTACGATGTTAAGTCCTTTATAAGGGAATGTGTCTAAATATGAAATATAGTGAAGAACATGGGCTTCAGAGTCAGATGCACTTGAGTTCAAATCTCAGTTTCTACTAATTGCTAGCTGCGATGGTGGATTTACCGAATAAAGCAAATATTTTCTCCCTATCTTTGACCTATCTTTTCATTCTTCTAACAGTCTCTTTTGAAGAACAGATGTTTTAATTTTGATGAAATCCAATTTATTAATTTGTTCTTTTTATGGATTATGCTTTTGGTGTCATATCTAAGAAATCGTGACTAATCCAAGTTTATCAAAAATTTCTCCTATGTTTAATTCTAGAGTTTCTTTTTGTGCTCTGACCCATTGTGAGTTAATTTTGGGGACGGATTGAGGTTTGATTTTTTTGCATATGATATCTAATTTTTCCAGCATTATTTGTTGTAAAGATTACCCTTTCTCCACTGAATTACCTCTGCACCATTGTCAAAGATCAGTTGTTATTATATGAGAATATTTTTTTCAACCCACGAACAGAGTATGTCGCACCTTCCTTAATTTCCCTCGGTTGTTTGAAGTTTCCAGTTTACAAATCTTTTACGTACTTTGTTAATTATCCCTAAGTATCTCATATTTTTGATGCCATTGCAAATTGTATTTTTTGTTTGTTCCAATTTCTGAGTTTGTTGCTATTATACGAAAATAAAATTAATTTATATTACAATTTTATTGAGATATAATTCACACATAACATTTACTTTTTTAGTGTTTTTTAAGTATATTCACAGAGTTGTATAGCCATCACCACAACCTAATTTTAAACATTTCTATCATTCAGAAAAGAAACTCATTACCAGTCACTCGATTGTCTCTCATTCCCTAGACACCAATAATCTAATTTCTGTCTCTATGTATTTGCCTATTTTGGATATTTCATTCTCTATTTGGTGAGATATTATTCTCATATTTTCCTTTAGACTAGTTTCTTTTAGTTGTTGGCCATATTTATAATACCTAATTTAAAGTCTTTAGTAAGTTCACATCTAGGCTCCTTCAAGGACAATGTCTATTGATTGCTTTGTTCCCCCCGTGTACAGGCCACACTTTCCTATCTGTGTGTGTATCTTTTAATATTTTTTTTTTTTGGGTGAAAATTGAACATTTTACTTAACATAATGTGGCAATTCTGAAAACAAGACTCTCCCCACCCTGCCAAGTTTTATTGTTGTTTGTTCTTGTCATTAGCTTGGCTCTCATTTTGTTTTCTGACTTTCCTAGACTAATTCTGTTAAATCTATATTCTTTATCATGTGCAAGTGCTTAAGTCCCTGCTTGGCTAGCTTACTGATAATTAAAAATGGAACAAAAATCTCCTTGAATTCCTTGAATCAATAAATTCCTAAGCATTTGCTGAGATGCTCTGTGAGTATGTTGGGTATATTTTCAGTGCTCCAGTGGTTTATAACTCTGCCTTAACCTTCACTTTCTCTTTTCTCAGAGGCTCAAGCATAATCAGAGGCTATAGATTAGGGCTTTCTCAGATTTTTTCCTTTGTCGTGTGTCAAGGGCTGTCCCTGTGTGTGATCTTTTAAATTCCTAGGAATATGTCAGAGCTTTTCAAAGTTTCCTATGGACATCTCATTCCTCAGTTTTTCCTTTCATTTTTTTTAGGTCAGCCTCATTAAGCACCAACTAAGTCATTGCCTCAAGCAGCTGTGATATTAAAAACTTATCATGGATGGTTTTCAGCCAATACTCGAGTGGTAAGGCTGTTCTCACATAGAAAGCTCTGAGTCAGGTCAAATAAAGGGAAGCCCTGAAAACAGCCTTTCAAGGAGCTGCCACACAAGTCTAAAAGGGACTAATCTTTTGGGGTAGGGTTCTTGGGGAGGTCCAAACCCATTCTTCCCCATTCACTGGCTATGAGGCTTCTGGCTTTCACTGTTGTTGTGAGGCTTTTGATTTTCAAGGTTCCCGGGGAGCTAGGGAAATGGGGATGGGAATAGACAAGTTAAAACACCAAAAGCTCACCCTTATTACCAAAATTCAGATGGATTTCTTAATAAATGCCCTTCCAATTATTGCAAGCCTTTCGTTAATTTTCAGAATTCTGAAAAAAACCTATCTATCTATCATCTATCTATCTATCTACCTTCTATCTATGTATTTTTTGCAAGCAGTTTTATTGTTTTTATGAAGGATCAGACTTCTAATGGTCTTTACAATTCTGAAAGTGCTTCCAAAACAGTTGGTTTTTATATATAGATCTTTCATCATATAACCTTGTTAAACTTACTTGTTTTTTAAATAAGTGGTGAGTGTTGATGACAGATACAGGGAGAACATGAAGTCTGTCTAAATACAATACATAAAAAATGCATATTTTTCTCCCCTATAGATTTTATATTAGTAAGACCTACCTAAGAAGCCCATAAGATCAGTCCTTGCTAGCACATATTCTCCCAACAAGTATCATGTCTTTTAGTCTGTTCAGATGATGTAGTTGCCTGAATATCACATTCACAGTGAAATCAGGTAAAGGTGTCATATGAGTTCCTATCTTGCTGATAAAAATCTTTAGTTCATGGCTGGTTTGTTGTCATGTCATAATGCTGCTCCAATATGCCAGCCATATGCAGTGTTTTCAGTCCTTGGAGCCAAAATCCACTCACACAGATCTGGAGCCTTAAATATTTAAGATACTGTTTTCTCACTCAGAAATCAGGGAACTCATAATCCAGGGTGATAGGCTTTAAATATTAGGAAAAAACTGCAAGAAACCGAAAAGGCCGTAGATCATTTTCAGCTGACATGGCATCTCGGAGACTAGTTTATGTTTGGCTACACCAAACCTAGTAAAACCTGTAGGAAGCTCTGCTGGTTTCACAACTAATTTGTCACTATTCTTGCAGAGCCTGAAGACAATAGCAAAATCGGCATTAGACTCACAAAGACTTGGTGTATTAAATACTCAAGTGCCAGGCATTTTCTGTACACAGAGTCAAGAAATGTCAGGCCACAATCTGCCTTTATCTCTAATAGTTTAATTTGCTCTTCTACCGAGAGTACATTAAATAGATAATTGCCTCTATTATCCTCCCTCAAATCTCAAAATATCATGCTTTCTTTTTGCAACAGATGATGAATTAAATTTATTAGTAATTATAATAAATAATTGCACCTTTTTATTCTCATAACTCGTCTGAAATGCAACATATTCAAATACTTTAACACACATGCTCAAATCGACCTTCTGTAGTGGAAACATATGCCAGAAAAGAAAAGTCCAAGGTAAATGGAACTTTTTGGTAATTCGGACTTTTCTATTTAGGGCAGGACTTAAACGTTTTAAGTTCTCAGGGCTTGAAAAGTTTATAAAATTATTTGAAACCAAATGAATAATAGTGATTATTTATTTTCAGTCTGAACAACTTCACTTTTACTGAAATAGAAAAAGAGAATATGTACATGTTGAAGTCAGACAAAAAAACTCATCCACATTTCTACCTGTGAGAATTTGCTGCTGTTAACTTTTAGGCATATTTGTTATGACCTTTTTTCCTTAGGTTTTAAAAAGTACGCAAGTTACATATAAACACATGATCACTTCTTTAAAAATTAGAATGTTACATTTAGAAATTGATTCCCATCTTGACTTTAACCTCTGTTGTGATCCACACAGACTCAACCTCCAAGCAGATACAATCACTATTATCAATTCTTATATGTACTTTTACACACACACACAGAGCAAATTATTTTTCCGATTTTTTTAACATAAAATAGTTGTACACATTATTTAACAGCTCACTTTTTTATTCAATGTTATTTTTAAGAACTATTTATATTGATAAATACAGATATCATTCATTCTTACAAAACCGAATAATAATTTATAGTAGTTTCATTTCATGATTCCCCTATTGCATTGAGTGGTTACCTTTCCTTTCCATAATATAATAAAGCACGTGCAATACTCATCTTTGTATCTGTCTCCTTATCATTATGCATTTCTTTAACACAGAGATCTGAAAATAGAATGACTGAGAAATTGGGTATGTACATTTTCACGTTTAATAGATAAAAGCAAGCTGCCTTCCAGAATGGTTGTAATGATTTTTACCCTCATCAGTGAGGTGTCTGAGAACGTGATAATTTTGTATCCTCACTAATATTTAATACTGTTGGATTTTAAAATATCGGCCTATCTGATGGGTAAAAAATAGTGTATCATTATTTAAATTTATACTTTCCTGATTACAGGTATCTTTTATCATCTTTTCTTATGTTTATTGGCTATTAGGATTCTGTGAATGTATCTGTTCATACATTTTGCACAAGTTTTCTGTTGTTTGTCTTGCTTTCTTGAATTTAAGGAATTCTCTTGGTGTGACATCTTTAAAAAGAATTCTTTGTTATATATATTCTTTTACTTGTATGGTGCTTTTTTATGTTTGCATATACTATTCCTGATTAAGTAAAAACTTAAAAGTTTGATATAGTCATATTTGTTAATGATTTTCTGTTTTATTTTTCTTATTTTGGAATAATTTAATTAATATCTTTCTAATCTAAGGTCATAACATTAGTCTTCTATTTGACTCAAGTAGTTTACTTTTTCATATTTATATTATTGATCTATTTGAACTTTCTTTGTATTTTGTGATTTAATTTTTTTCATAGATACCTAATTGTTTCAGTAATATGCATTTAATAGTCCAAATCCTCCTCACTGATTCATGATGCTTCCCCATCATACAATAATTCTTCCCTATATGCTTCTGCCTAGAAGTGAGTGCTTTTCTGTTGCATTTACCTATCAATCTATACCTAGGTGAATTTTGCTATTCTAAAATTATAGCTTCATGGAGCTTCTTGATAAACATTTATTTTTGAACATTTATGCTTCTACATAAATTTAAAATTAATTTGAAAAGCTCCATAAATAATTCTATTTAGATGTAGATTGAGATTGCATTAAATTTATAAATTATTTTGAAAAGAATCGATGTGAGTGTAATATTAAAAATTCCCACTCACCATTTATTTAGGTATTACCTTATGTTCTTCTACAAAATATGTTAGTTTTTATAAAGTTCATCTACTTTTGCTATTCTTAACTATAATTTAAAAAATTATTTTGAATGCTTTACACAATCTTTCCTTATTGGTCATTGCTGTTATTTAGAATATGTTGTATTTTATATATGAATCCTTCCATCAGCAATGTATCTGAGATGTACATGAGATATCTGCTGAAATCTCTTATGAGTTCTAATAGTTTGTTCATTGACATTTTCTCATTTTCTTACTTATAGTGCCTTCCAATTTTGCATTTCTACTTCCCTCTCCACTCCCAGGATAATCTTTCTTCTTGTGAACTCAGTTATACATTTAAAATAATTTTTAAAAATGTTTTCCAATATTTCTAGTTGCTCCATTATAAGAGAATAAGAGTTATAAGATTTACCTGAAATCTCTAAATCATATTCTAGAAATTTATCCATTTCCTCCGGATATTGAAGTAAAGTTATTCAAAGATTCCTTTATTTTTCAAACAAACAAACCCAATACACAAAGAACCCAAACTATCTCTATTTGAAACAGTTATCTTTTTATTATTTTTTTATTTTTAAAACAATTTCAAACTGTTACAAGTAATTACAAAAAATCATTTCCCTCTGAGAGTCATTGGAGATGCAGTTGCTGACAAGATATCTATTCGCTCCCAAATACTTTAGTGTGTATTTTCTACAAACAAGAACATTCTTCTACATACCAACAATCCAATCATCAACATTAGGAAATTATCACTGATTTATTACTAAAATCTATTGTACAAAGCCAATTCAAGCTTTGCCAATTGCCCGTAAACGTGCTTAAAGGCAAAAGGATCCACTCCATAACCATGCATTGCATTTAGTAATGTTGCTTAATCTCCTTCAATTTAGTACATTTCTTTAATTTTCCCTTGACTTTTTTGACTCTGACAATTTTGAACATTACAAGTTGGTAATTTGTAGAATGTTTCTCAATTTGAGTTTGATATTTCCATATGATTAAAATCAGGTTGTGCAGGAGTATCACTGAAACGGTGCTACATTCTTCCTACTGCATCTAGAAAGTGGGGGCTTGACTTTGGTTTGATCCTTTCTGGAATTAATTAAATTAGTGTTGCCAGGTTTCTTCATTGTAAACTTTCTCATTTTTCTTTTGTAATTAACATGATTTTATGGGGAGTTACTCTGAAACTATGTGAATATCCTATCTCTATCAAACTTTCCATTTATTCATTCACTTGTATCCATTTAGACTCAAGGATTACTATTTTATTCACTAATTGTTTATTCATTAGGTAATCTGTTACTATCCTTTAAGCTGACTTCGTTCTTTTGACATCTCTCCATCACTCTCTGTACTTTCTGGTCCAACCAGCTGTTCTGTCCTTATCTTTCACTTTCTCTGCCCCAGCCTTGAAATTTCCTGTTTTCTCCAAGAAGCTTTGGAGAGGCAGCATGTAGAAGCCATAATCTGGGAGCTCGAAGTGCTCATTGCCATGGGGATGCAGTTGCTCCTAGGCTCTCTTGGTGGACATAGCTAGGAAACTGGTTTGGCTTACATGTATGCATGTACACATTACATCTATTTGTTTGATTTATATGTATGCATGTATGTATACATTACATCTATATCCATTGCTATATATTGAAAACAATGAGTTCGTACTGATATCCCTAATGCTAATCAAACATCTCAGGGTTCATTCTAGTTGTCTCCCTTTCATATTTCTAAACTCCTTCTCTAAGAGTGAGAAGGCTGTCTGCTCTGTCTTCACTAGCATTTCCCTGTTCTCTGTTACTTCCTCACCCTTCACCTACTACTATGTAAGAATGCCTTTCTTTCCTTTTTTGGGACAACAAATATCCTACCTACCTTACTCCCCTTCCCATTCATGAATATCCTACTCACCCGCCTTGGGTTGAGTCATTCCCTGCATGGTAGTCTTCTTTTCCTTTCTCAGGTTCCGACACCCCATACTGGTCTGCTCACCATATGGATACTATCTTTAACATGCTCAGGCCTCTAGATTCCACTCTAGACAGACACCCAACTTTCCCTGGCTCTGACATCCTGTGCTGGCCTCCTGTTGACACCCTCTTTACTCCGCTCTGGTTTTAATGCCCTGCTTTTGGCTGCTGCTGACACCGCCCCTTCCTCACAAGGATGCCTGTTTAGCCCTTCGGGGTTCTAACATCCTATGCTGCTAGACCAATTACCCTCTACTCCCCAGGTGGATGTCCTCTGACATCCTGTGCATCCTCTTCTGGGACACCCTTCTCTTTAGAGGCCCACTTCCTTCTGCTCAGTCTTCAAAAACTGTACTTCAGGCACTGGGGATTCCCTCTTCTCCCTGCTTGTCTTCTGACACCCTAGCTGTCCCTTGGCTGCTGGAGCCCACCGTGTGGACACTCACTGTCCTCACCCTGCCCAGCCTTCCATAGGCCATATCAGGCTGCCCTCTCTATGGGGACATCCTCCTTGACCTGCTCAGTCTCTGACACCTCTTGCTGAGCCCCTGTGACTCTCCCAGCACTCTATATGGATCCCCACCTAATGACATGTACTTAAAGTTGTTAAAGAAGGGAAAGAAAAGGAAAAGGAAGAAGAAAAAACATGAAAAGTTTCTTTAATTTAAATATTATTTATTTTTGCTACATCTTTTATTTTCATAATTAATCTTGAGATCTTATATATTTGATTTGTCTTTTTAGAGTAAAAGCTTGGATTCGTGGATAGGTAGATTTATTTTCCTAATGTTATCATTTAAATTTCTTTTTAACTCACAAATATAACATTTTGCTTTCATATTTTATTTGCATTAGAGAAAGGTTATTTATTTATCATTTTATGACTGATTTCTATGTTTATTGTATCTTGGCAAACAATATAATTTGTATGATACCAGTTTTTATAATTTATTAAGCCTACTTCACATATAGTATCTGGTCAATATTTCTAAATGCTTTGTGAGTGTTTGAAAACAAAGTACATTTTCTCTGCTGTGTGCGTTAGTGTGCAAATGCACGTGTGTGTGCAAATGCATGTGTGTGTGCACACATATCTTGTTAATTGTGTTATTCAAATACTCTATATCTTGAATAAGTTTTGCACCAGTCTTTGAAAGTGGTATTTTAGTTTCCCACTATAAGTATGCACTTGTCAAATTGGGCAGCTTTGTTTATGTTTTGAGGCTATATTATAAGATGAATATAGGTCTATGATTGTTTTATGTTTTTGATGGATTTTTGGTTATTTTATCTATATAACTTTCTCTCGACTTCAATTAATGCTTTTTATATTGAATTGTTTTTGAATAGATATACAAACTTTGTTTTGGTCAGTATTTGTTTTTCACATCATTTCCCAAAATTCTTATGTTCCATTCTTTGAGGGTAGTATTGTTTTAGGTATCTTTTATAAATGAAGTCCTGATGCCTTTTTAGTCTAATCTGAGAATTTTTTATGAGATGATTTAAATTTATTATCTGCATTTTAATTACTAATATATTTGAATTTATTTCTTCCATATTATTTTGTGTTTGTTGTATAATATGTTCTTGTTTCCTTTCTTTCCTCTAATTGTGTAGATAAATTTTTTTTATCATTTTCCTTTTATGAGTTTAAAAAGTTATATTTTTCATTTCTGTATTCATATTCTACTTTATGTAAATATATAGTTAATAAAAATTTAAAATTTTTCTAGCTAAATATAAAGCTTATCTTTACTTCAGGTTTCACAAAGAAGACAAAAGAGTTGAAATATTTTATTTCCTTCTATTGTCTCTTAACTTTCAACTTCCAAGTTTACTTCCCAGGTTGTAACTAAACATTCTCAATTTTATAATGAGTTTGTATGGAAAATACACATTTAGTTTTTTTACCCATTTCTTTGATTATTATTAATTCATTTTCCACATATATTCTTTAGACTTCTTTATTTTTTCTTGATAGAGTTCATTCTTTGCTGCTTCTGTCAATGAAAATCTGAGACAAACTAAAATATGGCCTGTCTGAAATTGTTGGCAATTGACACAATTGGATGATTTTTTTATTTAGATATAGAATTCTAAAATCAGAGATTCTCTTTATTGACTCCTGACATTCTACATTTCCAAAGATAAATATAATATCAATGAGACTTATGTTTCTTTCCTCCCTGGTAACATCTAGGATATTGTTTCTATTCTCTATCATTACCGTTCTGAAGTTTCACTATGTCCCCGTAGGTGTGAATGAAATAAAATTATCCTGACTCTTCTTGTCCTACGCATTGGAAATAGTTTAGTTCTTCTCTAGTAATCTTGGGACGCGTGTGAGGCTGTCCCAGTCTCTATTCATGGGAGTGTTGTGTCTCACACCCTGAGCTCCTGAAAGGCAGTCAGCATCAACTGGGTTGTAGCCATGGAGATCTGAGAAATCCTGGCCACCACTCCTGCACTTTCTGCTTAGATCCATGCCCAGTTCTTCTGTATCGAGTGATTTTAGTTTTTGATCATTAATTAACAAATGTTCCCTTTGTTTATTTT
The DNA here is from genome assembly GCF_000325575.1 of Pteropus alecto. NCBI lineage: Eukaryota > Metazoa > Chordata > Mammalia > Chiroptera > Pteropodidae > Pteropus > Pteropus alecto. The sequence continues at coordinate 975,767 of NW_006443262.1, read as the reverse complement.
CTTGTAGGAAATAACTCCCTTTCTTATTTTCATAATCAGCAATTAATAATTTTGAACTTTAAAAAATAATTTCCACTGTAGTGAGAGGAGGATTCAGAATACGTTTAATCTATCTTCATAAATATTAGCTTAGAGGAAGCTGAGACTCTTTCCAGTCGATCTCATGCTAAGGTCATTAAGATTTACTTTAAAAAAGCAATAGAAAGAGAATTTTTGTACCCGAATATTTAAAGAAAGATGGGAAGGCTAAAGGCAAGAAGAAGTTTAGAGTAAAGGGATGAAGAATGAGCACTGCAAGTTAGAGTATGTGCCACCATAAAGTTGGTTCCATATAATGTATGCAGCCCAGAAAGTGCCTAGGAGGAATGCATTTGTATACCTCATTTCTGTGTCATCATCCCACAGAACCAATTTAAACTCTGTGACCTGGGTACAACTATTCTGGGTACACTTTTCATCTCATAAACTAAATTTCCCTTTACCTGTACATTGCCATTTCACCTACCAAATGCTCAGTTGCTACTTGAGTGAGACTATCATGTAACCTGAACTTGACAGCTCTCCTGCCAAATACCCTAGCCATTGTGCCATGGAAGGTTTCATGAAACCATTGAGAGGTTTCAGAGTCTTTATGACCTCCCATCTCAAATCAGTCTTCCTATACCCAATTCCTACTTTCCTGTGTTTTTCCAGGAGATCTCTGGAAATTAGTGTGTTAAGGGTAAGAGAAGGTTCTATACTTGTTCTTTGGGGCCAAACAAAGATACTGTTGGATACTCTGAACTGGGAAAGATGTATGATTTCACTCTGCTACATTATTACTATCATCTGCTCTCCTATTTACCTATAGCTCATATTGGCTAGGTTCCCACAAGACTTTCTGTTCTACACACAGGTGAGGCCACAGATGCTCTCTAAAAATCCCCATTTATGTTTTCCAGAGCTGCGGTTTCCAGAATCCATTTGTTCAGGACACAGCCCCCTTGACTTATCAGTTTCACTTTTTGATCGCCCTTTTGGTCCTGATTCTTTATGGACTGTATCTGGTTGGTTCCCAACCCACCATCACACCTGACAGCTCTCCAGATTGTCCCTCTGGTCTCTGCTGTCCTGATTCATCACTAAGCTTTGGCCAACTGAACTTCACCCCTGATTTCACCACAGATGGGAAAGGTGTTTGGACATGTCTTCTACCTTTTTACAAAGATTACCTTTTGGATGAAAAGAAAGGGAAGAAGGAAAGATAAATGTTATTTCCTGACTACCGATTGTGTACCAAATACTGTGCTTGATAATTTAGATTCATTGTCTTAATCACTTCAACCAATATTGGAGTTAGATGTTATTAACCTTAAAAAGATAGCAAACATACTCCAAATTATGTAATTTCTAAAAAAAATGAAATAATTAAGGATCTATAAGCTAATAAAAACATAAACATTTATTACTCAGTTTATGAGTCAAGAAGTACTCATGTCTACATGGAACTAATAAAGTTTTGAAAATAAAGTTGTGATGCACTACATCTCAGCTCCAGGGAAACTTCCCCAGGCATTCAGAGGCACATACAGTAGTTTCTGTTTTAATTTGATTTTAAAATAATGATATCTTATGTTTGATACCTCATTTGGAGTATAATGCATGAGTTTAGTTCTGTCTCTGTCCTTCACATTTATCAAATTCTTAACCATCTCTCACTATTTTTTGAAATGACTTAGGAGATGGATTGGCACTTTTGTTTGGCTCATGCTAAAGTTTTAGAGTGGGGGTTCCCAATCCCTGGGGCTGCAGACCAGTATCGGTCTGTGGCCTATTAGGAACCGGGCCGCACAGCAGGAGGTGAGCGGTGGATGAGTGAAGCTTCATCTGTCTGCAGCTGCTCCCCAATGCTAGCATCACTGCCTCGGCTCCACCTCAGATCATCAGCCATTAGATTCTCATAGGAGCACCAATCCCTGGTGCCAAAAAGATTGAGTACCACTATTTTAGAGGGGTTTAGAGTAGGCAAAGAGATAGTTATGGATAACAGTGAAAACACTGGCTATTGTAAATGTGCTCTTTCAAGTATGCATTTAAGGACACAAAATCCTATGTGTAGAGATAATTGGTAAATGTAGGCTGGACTGAATTCATGCTGATAGCTAAGACTTGCCTTTCTTCATACGCTCCCATTATATGTCTATAAAGAGAAGTGAGCCCTCAACTATTGGGAGATAGTTGAATGGGAGATGCTTCTGCAAGTCCTGAATAGCAAGACTAACTCATATCTGTCATAATGAAAAAGGAAGGTTTCTGCATTCATTCATTTTCCTGGCATCTGACAGAAGACAGCTTAGGTAAGTTTGCTGACTACATTTCTATCACTCTGATTCAAGCAGATAATTCTTTGCAGGAAACATTACTGTAACATCGAAAGGAAGAATCTGGTCAATGCAGTTTAGAAGATGAATTAAGTAGTTTTGTAATGTAAGTGAAGGAAGTCCAGGCCACTACTTTGGTGGATAACTTTTTAAATTGCTTTAAGGCAGAAACCATTTGATCAATTCTTATTTATTCTTACAAACCATTTTATTGATTAAAAACTGGGGAGATTTTTACCTGTGCTTATAAATCAAACTGTCACAAGGTGAGTGAGAGACAGCTGCTACGCCTGTGCGTTAGCTACATCGAACTCATAAACCTTCCTCTGTGCTTCTGAAATGCCACCGTCTTCATATCCTGAGTATTGGCTAAACCATGTTAATTGGAGTCACTAGGCCATTTAAAGCTTTTATGTACTTGAACTCAGAAACGGACTCACGTTTTTTTCTGGGAGCTCCTGACTTGGGGATATTTGCCTGAGGGTTTCTCTTCTTTGCCCTCTATGGCCATCCATTTCTGTGTAAACCTATGATTTAGAATTGTCTGTAAAAATGGGTTTTTGAGGATTGACCATTTATGAAAGATAACCACCAAAATAATCAGTCATTTCCGTGTAAGGGTCATTGTTATGCATCCTATCCTTCTAATAGGTTTATGGTTTTCTTTCAAGTTTTAAGGAAGAACATCAATAAACTTAGTGTCTTTTGCATATTATGCATTATTTTTAAAAAGCCATATGGACATATAATTAAATCTTTCTTAAACTAGCCAATGTTCAAATTATAGCCTACATACAAATTTCTTCTGCTAAGTTTCTTTCATTTTGTGGCAGTTTTATAGTCAATGGACTCCCTACTGATTTCTCACTAGTGCTGGTAAAGTTTTAAGAATTTAAATTTATCTACAGTAATTAATAGTCATTAATAACTAGATCTCTTTTTTTAAATAACCAGAGTCTGCAATGCCTTGGCAGATGTGAAAGCAAACAGGTAAAGCCCATGTCCTGGCTGGGCAAAATTTTGTGTCACTGATCGAGCCCTTAAAGGGAATTAGGTTTTTCACCTGGATGAGTTTCGCAGGGTATTCTGTGAATGTCCAAAAATTCAGTGCAAATGTTTTCTATGTGAGAATGTACGTGAATTTTCAATTACCTTTTGCAAAAAGAGGTTGTAGAATATAGAGCAGCAGTCCACAATCTTTTTTGGCACCAGGTACCAGTGCTCCTATGAGAATCTAATGCCTGATGATCTGAGTTGGAGCTGAGATGGTGATGCTAGCACTGGGGAGCAGCTCAAATACAGATGAAGCTTCACTTGCGTGCCGCTCACCTCCTATTGTGCGGCCCGGTTCCTAACAGGCCACGAACCAATACTGGTCCGTAGCTTGGGGGGTTGGGGGCCCCGGTATAGTGGATTAGTGTGGTATATCACTTGTACCAAGATAGCAGACTCTGGAATCAGACTGCCTAGATTTGTATTCCAACCTACCACTTGGCTGTGTGACTTTGAACATGTTACTTAACTTCTCTCTGCTTCACTATTCTCAAAATTGCAGATATGATCTTACTGGGTTGCTATAAGGATTAAATATGAGGATTTTATGGGCATTTGAAGACCATAATACAGTGGCAGGCACTTAGCGCTCATTAAATGTTGGTAATTACCATTATGTTCTCAAAGGAATTTGTAACTATCAGAGTTAAGAGCTACCAACCTAAGCCATTTTTAGAATCATACTTAAAAAAAAAAAATCAGTTCTTCAATTGGGCAGTCACAGTCAAACCTAATTGTAATATAATATTCATTAGCAAAACAGAGATGCATATTTGTAATGAGGCAGAAAGACTTGTAAACAGCTCTGAAAGAGTGGAAGGCCACTTTGTGCCATTTTTCCACAACACAAGAAGAAAGAGTCTCCCTGGTCCTTGGATTAGCCCTCAGGTGAAATACTTTCAACCTGTTCCTGATTGCTGTACCATCAAAGCTTGTCTTGAAACCCTGAAGCTTTCAGGGCAATAGTTCAAATTGCAACTCTACATTTGTCGATGCTGTCTCAGCGTTTGTTTTTTGTTTTTTTGTTTTTTTTAGTTATAGAAGTCAAAAGTTACAAATGCAATGAGATTCTGAATCTTTTAATGAAAGATAAAACAACAATATAAACATACACAAATTTACAGAGAAGGAATCAACTTTAATACATTTGGAGTAAAAGGTGTTTCTTATTTAAATATGGTATAAAAATAAATGCAAGAAACATTAACTGAGAATGTACAGACAACAAAGATATGAGCTTGTTTCTGACTGTGGATATATTGGTGAAATAAAACTTTCTGTGCTAATTTATTGTTTAATAAATGTGAAGCCATATGTATACTTATTGATATATGCTTTTTTTTCTTTTTCAATTCTTCCAGTTTGTGACTGACTGAATTTTCTGTGAACTGTGTGTCTAGCAGAAGCTTTAAGAGAAAGAGAGAGAAAGGGAAAAATAAAAGATTTACTTCACTCGAACTTGATAAAAAGGAAAAGACACGGATCCAGCTTAGTACAAGGGGGAAGTAAGCAGACAACACTTTGAAATGGAGGCATTGAGATGGCAGAGTCCCTTGGAGATTGCAATGCCTTAATGCACACAATGAAAGAACAATTCAGGTCCTTTGCTCATGCAACATCTTGGTCTAATGTCCTCTGTTCCAGGTAACAACAAAGAGCTACAAAGTATATGCAGCGACTCAGTCTGTTTCCATGCTACAAGGTGATCCATTTAGTAAGACTGAACGAGGCTTGTTAACCTCTTTGACGTGACAGATTTCCCCTGAGAAAAAATATAAACAAGGATAAACAAAGAAAACAGTATGATCACTGAAAATCTGCTTATGAGTAACATCTATCTATTGCAGCTGATTTTTGTGCAAGGGTGGAAATGGAACCCGTTAGGTACAGCTTAGTTCAAACTTCATGCCCAATTTCCTTCCCGCCAACACATCGAACAAAATGAGCCTCTCTTATTCCACCCTCCCATTCCTCCTGCCCACTTCCTCCCCACTGCAAACAGACTGATGGGTTCACAGCACAGATTAGCAAATCATAAAACATGTCCATAAACGTTCATTGAGGCTTAGCAATGATGCAACACCTAGGTTAGCAACTGGTTTTAAACATTTTACAACAAAACTTCATAAGTTGCTCTGAAAGATAGCAATGTGAATGCATTCTTGGTCAATCGCTGGAACTAGCGTTACATTGATAAATATTCAGATATGCATAGAGTATGACTTACTTAAATTAAATGCATTTTTGAGGGTGTGATTGTTGGAAACTCAAGATTGAGTCTGTTCTTTATCCTATATAGTAATGGAGATAAAGGTGCCAATTATACATGTAAAGATAAAAGTCTATGTGCACCCTACTTCAAATTGTAGACATTTCCCTGTCCTTTTCCATCTGATTTCCTCCAACCCCAAGCCCAGAAAAAATCCCATAAATACTGATTCCACATATTGTGTTAATATCTAGAATGCATATTCATTTTGGAGGGAAATCTTGAAAACCAAAACTGTCCCTGTTAATTACAAGTATTTAGAGAGATAAGAAATTTAAAATTTCTGATCAGAATAGCAGATTGCTGATTGGTGATTTATGTTCCATCTTTTATTGTATATATTTTAGTTGATCCACTTATTGAATGGAATTTGTGCTTCTTAGAAGTTAAAATAATAAGGAGAAAATCAAAATGTTTTTTAAGAAATATAATATTTTAATATTAAACTAGTCAAATAGTCAATGGTCTTCTTAATTTACTAGCTAATGTGGCTCAGATAGAGTTTAATAAGGGAGTGGTGTGGTGTTGGGAGAAAAATCATCACTCATGACCACGTTTTGGGAAAAGCACAAGATGTTTAAGAAATGATTAATAATTCAAAAATCAAGTTTTCTTTACACACTGTACAGTAACTGACAAGGAACTTTTTGCTGACTTGAGCAGTGGTAGCAAAAACCAAGCACCATTTTCTTTTAATTGGGCAAAAGAATTCGCAACTTAGCTTTTAGCAACTAACAGTAGAAGATGCCAAAGTTTAGCAAAGGTTTTCCTCACTTAGCTCTAATTGTTTTGTGGGAGGAAAAGTAATAAAAGAAAAAGCAGATTATTAACAATACACCCTACTTTCCATTATATATTGGCCTTATAAACAAAATATGTTTTTTCTTCTTGACACCTCTTCTGCGCTTTTTGCTCATCCCTAAAATGTGGATAATAATATTATCTACTTTAAAAGCTATTTCTGAAGAATAAAACAAGTAAATGCTTAAAACTATTATTGAAACTTCTATATACTCTGTTTATGTTGGCTATTTTATTAATAATAATAATTATTATTGTTATTCTGGTTATATGCTTTCACATTAGGACACCAAGAACTGAAGTCACTATTTTGACTCTGAGAAAAGCAGAAAATTGCTAATAAATTGGAAGCTGAAATTATACTGCTTTTTCATTCAAAACATGGGCAAGTAAGTTAATTAAACAATGTTGGAATCAAAAAACTAGTTTTCTATACTTGAAGACTATACTGTTTCCTATATTTACTACTGTATTCTCTTGCTATTAATATAAATGTATATATAATATAAATGTATACATATTCATTCTGAAGATAATGTATTTTTAAAAAGTGCTTACTGTTTCAAATATCATTGGAGGGATGGGGAGGCATAAGAGTGAATTCTTATACAGTAGAAGAAGCGGGGAAAGATATTAATATAAAACTATTGCTTTTAAACCCATAGATTAATGTAATTTTGTTCAAACTATTGGGAAAAAAGTGAAGCAGATACATTGAAATAGGAAGCCATTTGAAACTCAGATAAAATCATTTTTTTACTTGGACTGTAAATGTAATAAATAGTAACACGGTTCTCTCAAAAATTTTTCCCCAAATATCCTTGAAGCTGTTAGTACTTGGCCCAGTATGGGCTTCATTAAGAAGAAAGTGAGGCACAAGTTTAGCTTGATAGGCTGTTGTCCCAGGAGATAATTAAAAAAAAAAAAAAAGAACTCATTTATGGAAGCTCGAAGAGAAACACAGGCATACAGTAAACCTGGGGTTTTGTGATAATAGACAAACAGATGAATAAAAATGGGAAATCTTATGCATACATTTTAATATAGTCACACAATAAAACACTTTGCATAATATAAACTTATCAAATTTGTAATAAGGATATTTGTTTTGTGTATTGAGACAACTAAAAGGCAAATTTACAGTAAAAAGAACTACAACTAACAGTAAAAAGAACTTAAGAGCCCCAATCTGGGGCCAAAGTAAATAGCCCAGATGACCAATGAGTCATCTAGAGTTGAAGGTCTGGATCAATTGGCTCTATCTGTAAACCCTGTGCACATCTTGCCTTGTTCACACATCAGAAAGAAAAATACAAAGGCAATATTCTAGTGCACAAAGAAATATTGATCGCTCGCTGTATTGGAGAATCTTAAATTAAAAAGAACATTGATCTTTACTTTTAAGTGGGAAAGAATATATTTGCACATCAGCCATTTTGTAACAATCTTTTTTAGCACAGTCCCTTGGAGACTGTGTGGAATGAGCCCCTGACAATTATCTTTCATAACTTTTCCAAGTTGAAGAATCTGAGAAATTTTTATAGCTAAATTCTAATCTTAATTTTGGAAACAAAAAGGGCTAAAAAACCCTTACCAATAACAATTTTTACCAAATTGTTTACAGTTGAATTCTCATGAATGGTGCTTTTTAAAAATCAAATGACTATATATTTGTTATGTGATTTATACCCTTTATTGCTAGATTTTAAAGGAAATAGATTACACTGTAAACAGAAATCTGTTCAGAAAGACAAAGACAGAAACTCAGAACAAAATGACACAAAAATTCGAGATCTTATGAGATTTTGTGATACTGTTTTTGGTTAGTGAACAAGATGCTAGACAAAGAAGCACATAATCAGTTTCAGGACAGAATAAACCTCAGACTTGAGCTGGCACCTACAGGAATATAGAATGCATCTAATTCATAATACAGTTATCATATAAAAAAGATTTGCCCTTTCTTCTTTTTAAAATCCTTCATAATCTGGCTTCCCTGGCCTTTCAAACTGTGTGTTATCACTCCACAAAAAGATCCTTTGGCAGGCTTGATAACCTGCTCCTCTCGCAGCCCAGGTCACCTATCCTGGCATCTAACTACCTGTTCAGATCTCACCCACTCTTCAAAAGTGAACTTCTTATCCATGTCCTTGCTGAAGTCTGTTAACTGTCCCCTGAACTCGTCCACCATTCGCCTCTCTGGACTCTTGCTCTTAGAATCAACCCTATACTGCATTTACATGCCATTTTGTATAATTCTCTAAGTCACCTGGCTTGGCAAAGCAATCTTCAGCTGTTAAACAATATTAATATTAAAGAAGTCCCCAAATGCACACTTGTTTTTTTGCATGAGTTGAGTTCCTTGGCTGGAAATCACATTTTAAGAATAAACTTCTAGAAACCAGGGTAACAAGATTCAAATATCTGGGATAAAAAACTTTTAACTTGGAGGAGAAGAGGCACAATTAGATGAGGAATCAGGGACACGGGTAACACAACAAATATTAGCTAATTAACTGACAGAATCTGGGTCTCTTCAGCTCTTGTTTTGCCCCAGTTGTCCCAATTACAAAAATGAACTGGGAAGACGTTAGGAAGGAATTGAAGCTGAGCCAGGTGATTGGAAAGCTCTTCCCTGATTTAAATGAAACCAGTTTTCCCAGGGACACCTGCACATGAGTTTACTGAAACAGTGAATTATTTTAGCAAAACTGTGAAGAGTGAATTCTTAGAAAGTTAGAGATAAGCTCAAATTGTTGACATGTGGAAGAAAGGAAAGAAGGAAAGATTCTGTAGCTAGTTTGGGCCGGTGTATTTAATGTTTAACACTGAAAAAAATTCTGTGGCATACTAAAAAGAAATAGTTTATGAACATATTAACATTTAAATACTGATTAAGAAAGACAAGTAAAGCCAAATACTCTCATTTCCTTTACTAAAAATATTTTCCTAACAGTAGTGTATGTCTATTAGAGAAAATGAGGAAAACATAGAAAAATATAAAGAAGAAATAAACATTACCTGAAATACAGTTATTTACATACTAATATATCCCTTTACCTTTTTGTACAAAAATATGATTTTTTAAATCTTATTTTTTTACTAAACTGAAATTATACTGTGCATAGTTTTATGGCTTATTATGACTAACAGGTGTATTAAAATGATTATATTTTGATCAATTATCCATGTTACATATATTTCTTCTAAAATGTTTTGTTCAAATTCATCACATTAGTGGCTAAGTCAATCTATTTAAAAAGATGCTACCAACAATTAAGAAAAAATTAAATATTATAGATTAGATCCAAATATATCAGAGTGTGTTGCACGTAATAAGAAAACATTGCATCTGAAATGTTATTTTAGTTCTACACACATATAAATGGACACAAGTACAGTTTACATAGTAACACAATATACACATATACACACAAACACACAAATACAATGTATTACTATGTCCAATGTGGGTGGTAAAAAAAAAAGATGAAAACTGCTGCTCTAAAATTAAATTTTAATCACTGCATAATATTCCATCAGGTACATATACCTTAATGTGTTTAAGAAATTCACAATTGTCATACATTCAGATCATGTCTTATATCTGGCAGTTATAGAATGCAATGTGTGCGAAAATCTAGGGTTTCTTAGGATTAAATTACTAGAAGTTGAATTACTGATTGAAAGTGAGAGATTTCTAAGCTTTTGACTCATTTGAGAAAAGTGATTAGCAATCTATATTCTTATTAACAGTGTATGAAACCACCAATTTTCTTCCTCCTTTCTGACGCTAGATATTATCATTTTAAAAACTAAGCTATTTGAAGACAAAAGTTATTTTGTTGTTTTTTGAACAACTTGGCTATTAATAAAGATAGGTTTTTTGTTTTCTCTTATTGACTATCTTTGTAAAAACTATTCGTCTTTTGCTCATTTTTCTAAAGGCATATTGCTTTTCTAATTATTTGTTTGCAAAGAACTCCTCATATAAAAATATTAGGTCTTTATCATTTGCATGATTATTTAGTCATTTTTAAAAAGAGTTTGCCAGACTTGAGAAAAGCAGATTGTTTTAAACAAAGGTTCTTTAAGTGCAACATGTAGCTGTCTTTCATGGTGTCTTTGTGGATAAGACAGAGATGAGGTTCATGACTAAATAAGCAATTATCTTCAAGGTGTGCTAATTACAGAGTAGTGGATCTCTGTCTTCCTCCCTCTTCTTTATGGCATTTTAATCGATAATTTGTATGATTAAACTGATGGAATTCTGATAAAATGCATGTCTGATGAATATTTGGCAATCTTCGTTAAAAGACTGGGTAACAAAAAGATACTACAAAAATTATGTAAAGCTGTAATTCATAAGATAATGTTTAATGGAAAGAAGGATAAAGAACCAAACTTACATTAAAATGAATAAACAATAAACCAAAAATCTAGCAGCAAAGAGAGAGAGAGAAAGAGGGAAACTAACTCAGTTTGTCTGGGATGAGGTCACCAAATCTGCATTTTCCGAGCCCCTGGTGATTTTGAGATATGGAATATGAGTAGTTGAACCACACAGAAAAACAGTGAACAAAAGACTTTAACTGTAGGAAATAAAAAGAAAATGAGAAGAGTTGATATAATCATACGTTCAAGCAATTCAACAATTAGAAAAGATGAACACTTCCTCGTAGTCTTTTATTTCTAGTGTTATAAACATGTTCCTTCTAGATATTAATATGTATGTTTCAAGTGAACAATCTTGATAACTGGTGCTTGTTATTCTCCTGTGTAACTCAGCTATATCTATTGGTCAATTTGTTTTTAACTGTTGATGAAATGAATGGAAAAAAAAATCTTAATACCAAAGTCTGTTAACCAGAATGACTTGATAAACCAAAAAAAACGAAAAGGGGTGGGGGGGCTTGGAAGTGATGTTTTAAATTTCCAATAACTGCCACAAGCCTATTTTAATAATGGTCTTTTCTGGCTGAAATTATAGGTATAATTATCGTATTTAGAATTGCCCAATGTTTGCTCTCTTATTACTCTTAGATCCTTGTTATTGGAAACAACAATGTCAAAAATAGCCATCAAAATGCGATGCACACTGCAGAGAATATGGGGTTTTGCCCAATCTGAGCTTGCCATATGGTCCTGGCCAAATGCCTTAGAAAATGCAGCAGGGCATCTGTAGATATAAATATAATATACATACATCTATAAACATGTATGCAATTTAGATAGCAATGTCTATTATTTAGCTATTTTAAATTGCCTACTTTAGTGTTATTGCCTCTAAATATTAACATAAATTATAAAAAAGTAAAATTGCATCCACTGCTGTTATTGGTATAAAAATGACTTTCTTTTCTAAAAAATATTTCATAAAAGAATGCTGAGGAACACATATGATAGTACATGTGGCTTTAGATCGGGTAAGAGAAAATAAATAGATGACTTTGGTTATGATATAGGGTTGTCTAGTAAGTGATCTTATACCTACAGATAGTTAACATATGAATCTACTTTTAATAAAAATTAAATCTAGATATAAAAGACCAATCTTTATTAATTTAAGTTCCATTCATATTTGTCCTAGTTATAGTAAAACAAATTTATAAAAAGAATGTGGAAACATTGCCCTTAGACTATTGATGAAATTCTATTCAACTATGTAATTCTACTCAATTCCATTTAACTCAGTGGGGTAATTGAGATTGATACTGAGGTTAAGACCTGATTGTCTGCCATATAAAAAGATGCTCAGGGTCACTAATTATCAGAGAAATGCAAAGCAAAACCACAATGCAATATCACCTCACATTTGTCAGGTTGGCCATCGTCACTAAATCAAAAAATGATAAGTTTTGGTGAGGATGTAGAGAAAAGGGAATCCTGGTTCATTGTTGGTGGGATCGCAAATTAGTGCAGCCACTGTGGGAAATAGTTTGGAGGTTCCTCAAAAACTTGAAAATAGAACAACCTTTTGATCCAGCAATTGCACTTCTGGGTATTTATCCAAAGAAAATCAACGCACTAATTCGTAAAGATCTATGCCTTATGTTCATGGCAGTGCTATTCACAGTAGCCAAGATTTGGAAGCAATGTAAGTGCCCATCAATAGACAACTGGATAAAGAAGTTATGGTTCATATAAAAAAAAATGGAATATTACTCAGCCTTAAAAAAAATGAAATCTTACCATTCGTAACGACACGGTGGACCTAGAGGGTATTATGCTGAGTGAAATAAGTCAGACAGAAAAAGAAAAAGATATGTGAAATCTAAGAAACGAAAGAAATGAAGAAACTAAATGAAAATAGACTCACAGATACAGAAGACAAACTGATGATTGCCAGAGGGGAGTGGGGTTGGGAGGCTGGGTAAAAAAGGTGAAGGGATGAATATGTACAAATCAGTAGCTATGTAACAGCCACAGGGATGTAGGGCAGCATAGGGAATTTAGTTAATATTATTATAATGGCTGTGTGTAGTGCCAGGTGTGTGCTAGAGTAATTGGGGAGATTACTTATAAATTATATAAATGTCTAACCATTGTACTATATACCTGAAACTAATATAAAATAAGTAAAATAAAATTGAAATGTTCAAAAGAGTTAACTATTTGCAAGTACTTGTCAAACATTGGAATGCTAAGTACATAAGCAAGCACAAACTTTCCACAACTTGTTTTATCAACTATGATTTGCACCTTAATATAAGACTTAAATTATATTTGAGTAATACTTCAAGTTCACATATCTTCAAATAAAATCAAAGCAATAATGTAAAATGATGTATTAAATATTATATAACTTACGATTTCTAATTAGGATCATTTGAACTTTATTTTTCTACTATAAACTCAGTAAAGTTGGCTCAAAAATGTTCTAGCCTACATGTACATTTATTAGTGCTAAAAGTCTTACTCTTCCTCCTTCACTTCCTCTATTTCATGGCCAAAAGTTCTAGTTGTTATCATCAAATGTGAATTGATATGGTAGCTGCTGATTCTGCAAACATATCCTCCTATCTCTAGGTTCTCTTAACTCGCTCTCCACCCTTGTCTTCTGCATAGATGAAGGTGGCCCAGGCTCATCGCGTAAATCCAGAACACTAGCTATCTTCCTGATTACCGTTTTCTGTATTAAGCTCCTTTAACTGGAAACTTCCATGGCAGTCCTTATCTGGAAAACAACTAAGTGTGTCAAGTGCCCCATCCCTCTTTCTGGTTCCACCTTTATTCGCTACCTCTTCAGGGCTGGCTGCCCCAGCTATCAGTAGGCAGGGCTCTTGCTTAGGTCTCAGCTCTTCCACTTGCCTAAGAAGCACCATTACAATTTACACGAGTAAGCTAGTAGAAAGCTAGTTCTATTAGTTAAACAGTTAACTTTCATGAGAAGAATGAATCAACTTAGGTGCATAAGTTAGTGGCATCTCCAAATTATTTATTTCTGTTCATATCTATCCTCTTATAAACTATAAACTACCTAAGAGTAGTGGCTATGTCTCATTATCTCTGTAGTCTCAGATAGAAAGCAAAGTACCTGACCCACAGCAGTGCTTGATAACTTGTGTTTTCTGTTTGTTTGTTTGTTTGTTTGTTTGCTGTTGTTGTTGAATAAAAGAATCCACGGTTCTTGGATAGATACATGGGTACTATTGCGCTGTAAACTTATTACAAAAAGTCCCCGGGATGGTCTCCAACTACACAGGTAGCTGGGGTTTCACAGCCACTGGCATAAGCCCAAGGCCTCAGGTATATTGGAACAGTACATTGGGAAATGCCATTGAAACTTCTGCCTCTGGCACATGTAGCAGTGCGGGGGATGTTTTCCACTACTCAGCAACCTTGAAACTTTCCTTAGGAGCCCCTGGGCTGTCCTGGGTACTCTCTGACCTACCTGCTATACAATTCACAGATTATAGAACTTGAATGGCAGCTTAAGAACTAATGATCTACTAGGGGAAAATAAAGATACATTGTTCAAACTGAAGAGGGCACATGGTCTGTCATATGTCACACCAGTTGACTTACATCAGGCTACAGGGAACCTAAAATTTCTTTCTTAGACAAGTTGTCACCACCAGCAGTTTCAATTTCAATAAAACAAGGTGGATAGCAATATGTGCCAACAACAAAATGATAAATGAGATGAGTTTCAGGTCTATAAGAAAAAAAAAGAGGAGAAAATAGTTCATCTTCGACTAGACTCACTTTATGTGTTTACTGGTAATATCCATGGTGAGAAAATCCATTGACCAGTTTATAAATTATATTTACTTAAGGTGTTCTAAGAATTTGCTAATATAGTTTACCTATACCTGTAATCTCAAATCATAAAATCTACAGCACTTAACAAGAAAAGAATATGCACAAAGTTTTCCTTAAGGTGAGTTCACAAGTGCTCAGATGCAAACTGGAACCTTCCTTCTCACAATTGCTAATTTACTTGTATATCATGATGGATGTTTCTGTGAGGCAGATGATCTACTTCATTACAGAGATGTTTAAGCAAATAGAGGCTCTCATTAACTTCATGGACGTCTTAATATGCTGTAACTGTATTAGTATACCTATAATTTAGAAAAATGACTTTTCTGAATACTCTAAGGTTTGTCTCTATTTCATTGTAGAAGAAAATGATATCAAAAGACATGAAAGTAAGGGCAGGCTGTCTTTTTAATCATATAGGAATAGTGTATAACCTGTCATATAGGCAAAACTTAATATCTGTTGGATAAATGGGAACCAGTAAAATAGTATAAAAGTAATAAAAATGTAGCATACAAGTGGATCCTAGAGCAGCACCGGGTCGATGTTCTCAATTGGAATTTTGCATGGTGAATAAACCTAGTGACGAATTTATAAATTTTCTTCTCAGGTACTTCAGGATCCTTACCGATGTAGCTTATCTACACTAACGTGTCCACGAGCCCAACTAGCAGAGTCTAAAGCACTCGACCAGGAGGCTCAACACTAAGGACCAATGTCCAGACCAAACGAGCCGTTGCGGAGTCCCCATGGGTAGCTCTGACCCTGCATTGTCCTGCTGCTAGCATTGCTCCATTGCTGGTCTGGAGCGATAGTTCCCAAAGCTGAATTCTGTATTATTAGAGGGTTATGCTGGGTGGAGAGAGTGATTTCGGTGTACAGTTTTGGTGGTTGTTAGGATATATGGAGATAATTTGTGCTAGATTTTACATTTATTCAAACCCAAGTTAAGCAATCACTTCTTGACCAGAGAAATAATCTGTAGAATCTGCGACAGTGTCTTGAAATAATGAAATAAGGCTACAGTGAAAGTGACTGCATTTCCTCAGAGAGTGAGAACTTATTGGTAAGAGAGGCCTATGATGAATGTGAAACACAAGTGTATCTGAAAACCAAGATACGAAGTCTGATTCCTGCCTTCTACAATAAGTTATTTTTCCCTTGTGTTAGAGAAAAAGTAAAGATAAGCTGGAGAGAAAAATAGATGCCCCTTCTTTTATAATTTTGCATTCCATGTACTGAAGCAATTAAATTGTGTATGAATATAATATAAGAAAAAAGTTAATATTTAACTTTAAAGATGTTTATCACACGTGATCTGTAATGGCAATGAAAAAGAAAGGAATTCATTTTATTTCCACTTTGTTACAGAGATAACAACTTTAATCTTCATGAAAACCTTCTAACGATAATAAATAAAGGGGAAGGAGGAAGGAAGGAAGGAAGAAAAGAAAGAAGGAAGGCAGGCAGGAAGAAAAAACAACATAAATGTCCATCAACAGAGTACTGGAAAAATACATTACGGGTATATCCATTCAGAGGAACTTTGTGTAGTTAATAAGTAGAGTCATGTAGAAGAATATAAAATGACCTAGAAGATATTTTGATGCAATTTAAGTAAATAAAGCATATTTCAAAAGCATATTTAAAGTATAATTCCATTTCTTAAATATTTATATGTATTTGTGCAAAGTGCTAATTTGAGCTATTTCTCGATAGAAAGATTGCAGATGAAGAAACTGAGATTCAACAATTTAACTGATTTCTAAAAATTCATGTGGCAAGAAAGCATGGGACTGGTTTCAATCCTAAATATTAAAATGTCAGGCTTCCAGGCCTGGGCTGTTTTTACCACATTTTGCTGCTTATGAAAAATCTGCATTAAGCGTGTCAGTCAGCAACTCCATAATGGGCTTAAAGAATTTAATTAGATTTAGCTAAAAAGAACAGTCCTAAAAGAACTAAGTATTGCATCTTTCTCACTCCATACAAGTAATAGGACTCATATTTGCATTTGTTCTTATCAATATCAATATCAATATATGTGTTAATGAGTTACAGAGTTAAACACAGAGTTGAACCAAAACATCAACTGATTTCAGAGCCAACTTAGTCCATTTGTTAAATGTTGGGGAGACTCTCTCTCACAGTCCCCCTAACTTCTGGTAATTTGTTGCCATCTCTGGAGCAAAGATTCCAAGCCCAACACACTAGCATAAGTCTACCAGAGCAGAGACAACAGGGCAGCCACGGTGGTCAGTGTATCTTTTCTGCCGACTCTTTTAAAGGCTATGTAGATAATTGTATTTATTGAGATAGGGTAATTTTTTTCTCCAAAAAAGGTTAGATTAGGTGAGTTCTTGGGAATTCAACATTCTCTAATTCTCATTTCTACTTTTCTAGCCCAAATATAAACTGATTTAATTTCCGCTTCACACAAACTAAGGAGAGGAGGTAAGTAATACAGTTGGCACTTGATTTATGAATTTTGATTGAAGGCGTGATTGATAAATCCTCCTACCTTGTTTTTCTCATTTCCAATCTGTTCTCCCTTTGTGTTGCAGACAGATGCTATGATAATTTAATGGTTGGAAAAATGGTGTCAGATTTGATGATAGTGACAGAGGAAGAAAAAACTATTACAATTAATACAGCATATGAACTTTGTCAAAAGAGAATGAAGTCAGCTTAATAAGAATAATACTTAAAGGTAAGAGAGAACATAGCAACCCTTGAAAGACCTTAAGAGACTTCTCTGATGGCAAAATAAATAAATAAATAAAGTTATAAAAGAGTAAATCACAGAAAATGAGATCACTGAAGATGAGGAGCCAAGGTGAAGGTATAACACAAAAGTGTGAGTTATTCTTATCACTCTAGTATTGGGCATAACAGAAAGAAAATGAGTAATCTATATATAGAGTAATGGATTTAAAGTTAGAAAACTTTGTTTCCCTTCCTGGCTCTAACACTCACCAACTGTGATATTATTGCTCAATTTGCTCATATGTGAAAGATTGTTGAGTATATAAACAACAACAAAACAAACAAAAAAAGAATGTCCTTGAAACACTGTAAAATGCTATGCAACTTTTAGCCATTTTATTATAATTATTCTGTAACGGGACAAAGAGTTTATTAGTCTCAGTAACCAACAGAAGTTCCAATGGTATTGGGAAGATCTGTCCAGCAAAACATTTTTGACTTTTGTGTGAAACAAAACAGTGATAATATTTTTTTTAAGCCAGGTTATAAAAATATGCTGGAGCATGTAAATCAACTTCTACAAATAGATACTAATTAAAAATGGACTCAGACCGCAGAAGAGGATATATATTATCAGGTGGCAGGATTTATTTATCTTCTACCAGTTGGAAGAATATTAAGGAGCAAGATGAGCAGTGGGGAGGGATTGAACAAAATAAATTTGGGTAAAGGCCAGCTCCCTAACTAACTTTGATTGTGGGCAAATTATGTACTACCTCTGACCCTTCAGTTTCCTGACCTGTAAAATGGGTAAAATAATGAATACAATAATAGTGAATTTGCAGGGTTAGATTAAATTAAAATAGGTAATATAAAGTGACTAGTGCAGGGCCTGGTCACGGCAAATACTCAATAAATGCACGTTATTAGTATTATCATCTCATTTTTCCCAGTTCCTTTTGTAGTTCATGTATTTGTTTACCTATGTTTTCCCTATTTCATTTCTTTCTTGGATACTGTCTATCTTGTAGTCTCCTTGTATTTACTAGAACAACCCGCACATGGGACTCCTTTAAAATGTTTATTTAAACTCCATCTTTTTTCCATTGTAATAAAATTACTGATTTTAATAAAATTACTGATTATAATAAAATTACTCATTTATTATCTTGTGTTAAATTATTTTATCGATCTTATAAAGGTATCCTATAAAATTTATTACATAAGTATTTAAGATGCTTAACACAACTGCTGGCCCTGAAATTAATCATAACATTTAGGATCACTGAACCAAGAGGAAATAAAAAAGAAATGAGAATAGAAGTTAAAGGGAACTTTAATAGAAGCTAACTACCATAAGATTTAATGATGCATATAGTATATTAATTTTTATTTTTGTATACAAATAATTTTCAGGATAGAAATTTACTTCTCATGACTAATAAACGCAATCACTTGTAACCTACTGAGAAAATCAGAGAGCCTTTCTAATTTCCTTACTTTATTTCTTTAGATTACTACCAAAACAAAATTTCAATAAAAATGATTACTTTTAATTTTTTTGGATGGAAAAGAATTAAACGCAAACAATAGTGTCTGAAGGTTATCTGAAAATTAGCATGTTGTGTATATATATGTGTGTGTGTATCACGTTACTCAACTTCTCTTCCTTCAGTAATTCCAGCCATTTCTCCTTCTCCCTAAAAGGATGGTAGCCCTTTTTGGCCTAGTGAAATCCTATTTATCCAGTTAAATGTAATTTCCTCTGGGAATTCTCATATTACTCATGCTCCCTTGCCACCCTAATACCAAGTAGAAATAGTTTATCGTTCTCCAGTATATCATAACATTTTGATTCTACTATTAGATACCTTAGAAATTAAGGTCTCTACCATTTCCATGTTTCCAAGACATAGCATGATGTTGGGAATATAGTTGGCACTTGACATGTAAATTTCGATTTGAAGGTATAGATGATTAAAGTTCTTTTTCCTTTGTTTCTTATTGATCCTTTCTTAAAGTTTGCAGTGTGTAACAATGTGGTGCTATTTTTTACAATTAAAGTATAATTGAAATATAATGGTATATTAATTTCAAGTGGACAACATAGTGATTCTACATTTGTACACCTTACAATGCGATCACCACAATAAGTTAGTAACCATCTGTCATCATACAAAGTTATTATAATTCATTGTATTCCCTGTGCCATACATTATATCCCAGTAACTTACTTATTTTATAACTGGAAATTTGTACCTCTTATTCCTTTCTCCTTTTATACCTACCCTTTCTCACATCTCTGAAAATGAGAACATTAATTTGAAAAGACATATGCACCCCATGTTCATTGCAGCATTATTTACAATAGCCAAGTTATGGAAGCAACCTAGGTGTCCACTGATAGGTGAATGGATAAAGAAGATGTTTGTAATTGTAAGAAATAATTATATATGTATATATAATTCAGCAATAAGAAAGAATAAAATTTGTCATTTGTGAAACATGAGTGGACCTAGGAGGTATTATGCTAAGTATAATAAGTCAGACAGAGAAAGACAAATACCATATAATTTGACTTATATGTGGAATCTAAGAAACAAAACAAAACAAACATACAAATGTGGTGCTATTTTAAGAGTTGAGAAAGTTGGTCAGAATTGGGGATGGTGTTGGAGGAAAGACAGCCATTTTGTTTCCCCTTTCCATCTACTTATATTGCATTATTATTTCTAATCATGTCACAGAAATTTCTTTTTTAATCTCAAGAACAATATTCTGACAGCATTATGTCAGAAAAGGATGAATTTGAAACAATTTTTAAACAATACACAGAGCACTGTGCAACTTTCTACAGCAAAATCTTGAGGCATTTCTTTTACATTGTTCTTATCTTCCCATGAAAGATATGAGGCATCTTATGAGGCATCTTTAGGAAAATTTTATATTAAAGGTCAGAGATTCCAATAAGGCCAGCCAAAATTTTGTGAAGTTCATAGTGTGATTAATTCCTGGAGTCCTGCATTTTCCAGCCCTTTAATTTGTGCAATCACATTGAATGTTCAAAGTATACACTGCTTTTTAAAGTCTTTCAAATACTCCAGGCACAGGCACAACTGACGATTCACAAGTAGAACCGATGAACCCCACCACAAAGATCTTTGAAGGAAACTAAAAGCAAACACCATATCTTTTTTGAATCCAGTTTGCTTAGATTTCTACACACACAACTCCATTTAACTAGCCATCACAGCAAAAGCCACAGCACGCACGTGCGTGCGCGTGCACACACACACACACACACACACACACACACACACACACACACACTCTCACACCCCAGCAGCAGCAGCAGCAGCAACAGCAGCAGCATGGAACTAACCACACAACTCAACAGACGATGCAGACAAACTTGAGTATAAACCAAGATTTTTCTACCTCTTTTCATAACAGGTTAGTGCTGGCCCTCAGTGTTGGTGTACAGTTTTTATGGCATGGGAAAATAGGGATGTTTCTGCCCTATAAAAATAAATGTGTGAAGGCTTTAGTTTGAGCTTACACAATGTCAGAACGTTTTAAAGGCACTGGCACGATACAAAGAAAATAAAAAAAGAAAAAACCCCACAAACAAATATATCACCAAAACACATGGCAAGATACTAAGAAAACAGTAGTAGAAAATCAACTGGTTTCGCAAATGATTTATGCAATAATTTTCAACACCTTCCTGAAAAATAAAGAATAAGAGAAGCATAGCACTGGGTCTTTGGTGGGGCACATCTTGTCACCAACCACCATTCATTAGGTCACTTTCTCCCTGCAGAAGGAGAAAGCACAGACCCCCTCATTGTTCTTAATCTTTTAAACTGTAGAAAGAGCTAAGGAAAAGAGCACAGAAACACATGCACTATCTTTAATAAAGAAATGGATACATTGAATAAAACTAAAAATATAAGAAATAATTATTCTTCATTTTATAGATCATAATAGATACTTCTTTCCAAACCTTAGTTTGGTACGTGTAGTTTTTCACATGTGACACCTTTGTCTACCCTAGAAAGGGTTGAGACAGAAAGATAAGAAGGAACAAAGTCCTGAATTTGAATAAAGGCACTATCTTGGCTGTTATATCACAAATTCAAGGTGGGCAGTGGGGTTAGGAACTGGGAACATTTCTTAATTGGACTTAAGCATTTGTAATTCCTCAAAAAAGAAAACTTACCACATTCTGTGCGAATTTCTCAAAAGATGTTCTGCGATCTATTGAGTGTCCCGACTTACATGTGTTGGGTGGGGGGAGGGGGCAAAGGGAAACAGAAAACATAAAAAAAAAGGAAGCAAGGAAAACAGAGCAGAAAAAGAGAGGATGACGAAATGATACAACAGCAAACCCTGGCCTAAACCCCAGGGACTAGCGAGGCAGGAGAGCCGCTAAGGAGGCCTTTTGTTACGTCAAGAGCTCTCTTTTTATTGGTGATTTTATTTTTGACACCAAAACTCTTCATATGAAGATAAAATGTGA
This sequence comes from Pteropus alecto, assembly GCF_000325575.1. NCBI lineage: Eukaryota > Metazoa > Chordata > Mammalia > Chiroptera > Pteropodidae > Pteropus > Pteropus alecto. The sequence continues at coordinate 953,791 of NW_006443262.1, read as the reverse complement.
TTTCAAGCAAAATTAAACTACACTGAAATGAAGTAGATATGTGAAGGTTTTATGCTGACATTTATAAAGTCTAAATATTTGAAAACCTAGAGGCATAGCTTTAGAATTTCCTCATAATTTTCAATCTGTTTTAGATTTCTGTTGATAACAGTATTAACTTTATAAAGCACTGTTATCCAATAGAACTTTCTGAAATAATGGAAATTTCATTTTATGCGGTCCAATATTTTAGAAGTCTTTAGCTGTGACCATGGAGTACTCAAAATTTGGCTAGAATTTTATGTAGTCTTAATTGATTTAATTTAAATTTAAATAACCCCTTATGGCTAGTGGCTGCAGTATTGGACAGGCGACTACAGAGTATCTATTCAAGTTGTGCAATGGATGTGAAAAATCCCGCTAATCTAAAATAATGATCATGACTTACATACAATTAGAATTTCATATCAAAATTTCAAGAAGCTATGAACTTTTTTTTTAACATTAAGAAATAATGAGTGATGTTGATGTTTATATTCAGATTTTCTATACCCTATTACACTGATGACATAAGACGCTATTGACAGTGAGACTTTGATTATAAACATTAATTAAATAATGTGGTCCACTGCAACTGCCAAAATAAGCATGGCTACCATCTTAGGTGTGTAAAATTTATTGTGGGGATACCAAGTGTTTCAGGATAATTACCAAGTAAAAAATATTCAGAAGCAAACATTACTACATCTTGCCAATTTTCATTTAAAAAATGTGTAATTTTAGTTATGAGATATGTAGTTGAAAACATACATTCTAGTTTACCGGGCAAAGAACACTCTCTTCAAGTTTTTTACATAATGACATTGTTCTTTTCCTTTTTTTTTATTATAAATTTTGATTTCCTTGAACTACGCATATAGAAAACTAACATGAAACATGAAAACGGCTTCTAAAAAGCTTCTTCAAGCATGAACATCTACAGAAACAGATAAAAAAAGCAAATAAGCTTCGGCAAACAGAAACAAAAACAAATTAAATAGCTCTTAAAAAATGCAAAGGTTTGGGGGAGGGTTATGGAGTGTATTCACTTACCATTTGTCCAATACCCTGGGCCCATGGGAAGGAACTATGTCAAATAATTATAACTGAGAATAGATCAAAAAGGGTAACAAAGAACCATTACCTTTTTCTTTGCCTGTAGAAGCTCCTGATAGGCACTGGATCTTATAAAACGTGGGTATGAATCACTTTTCATCAATTTGTAAATGTGCTCCTGAAAAGAAATAACAGTTCAGGTGCTTCTTTATTATTTCTCATGATGTGAATACCTTATCTGTACAGAACATTTAGATCCTCAAATTTATTATTTTATTCACAAATCAATGTTTAAAATGATTTAGGAGCTATAAGGAACGTAAATCATATTTACTCCTTTAAAAAATAAAATTTGGTTAACAGAATGTCATCAAGTGATTTCAAATCAAGTAGTTGATTTATACGGATTACTTGAAAATATAAATAAATCTATTATTTTTTAAAATTACTCTGGGCGAAAGTGAATGATGTGAGGTCAAGATTGAGTAATCATCCTAGATACCTTTGGCATCACATGTACTCAGAAGGTCCAGACTGCCCATATGAACCATCTCTCTTTGGTGCTAATTATATGGAAAACTGTCATCTATATCCACTTTGGGCCAGAGCACAAGTCGAAATAAATTGTGTGATATTTAGTGGCTGTATCTCCCAATTTCTGTGCTTTTATTTTTATCATTCAGTGACAAATTAGGTAAATATTAAAAATGTAATCCTAATCAGTCTGCAATGTTCTATTTGGATGATAAATATTGGTAGACAAAGAAGTCGAAGAAAAAATGTGTTTAGCCAAATCAGTGTTGTTAGCCCAATTTAGGAAGATCCTGCTCTGGCGATTGCAGCTCAAAGGATCGTAAATGCTCCTTGGTTTTTCTAGTCTAGTGAAATAGCAGTTAGAAGTAGAGTTTTGAACTATTTGAGATATCTGAATGTTCCAATCTCTTCTTATTTGGGGAAAATACATATTTTTAGAAATGACTCAGTTTCCCTAGTTTCAATGTCATCAGTGATAATTTGGAGATACTGAATCTACTTCAAAACATTCAGGATTGAGCCTCAATATCTATCCTAAGTTTCCCTCCCACAGAGTGTAGTGCAGTTGGAGCTGTATCAGAGTTTGTCATTGAAAAAGCGGACCATGTCTTATTTTGCTGTCAAGCTTTTTGGATTCAGATACTATCTTGCTCAAGATTTATCAGTTACAAAGTGCAAATTTAGACCAATTTATTCATCTCTGTGAGCCTTAACTTTCTAATATATACAATAAGGTTGCTGTGAGGATTAAAGGAATGATAAATGGTTAGCAGAGGATGGGGCCGTGCATAGTAAGTGCTCAAGTATACTTGAGTTCATGCCAGGCACACTTCTAAGTGCTTGCCTATATTTATTAATTTAATCCTAACAGAACCTCGACAACGTTGGTAGCCATTCTCAGATCCATTTTAAATATGAAGAAACTGCGGCACAGAGAAGTGAAGTATTTGCAAGAGGTCACAGAGCAGAGCTCAGACTAGAACCCAGACCATTTGGTTCCAGAATCTGCTTTCTTAACCACTACATTGCATCTCTTCTCAAACAATGGCAAGGAATTTCTATTATATTTCTGAAGATAGGGTTAAAAAAACCACACATACAAAAAAAACAAAAAACAAAAAGAAAAACAATACTGGATTTTAACTTTTGAGCTTAATTGAAAGAGAAGCCTAGTGTCAAGTGGTACTGTTTTCTATAGAAAACTACGCCTTTTCATGTTATAGAAGACCTACCTATTAAGCAAAATATCTTTAAATGGCAGAGATAACACAAAATGTTCTTTTAAGACATCAGGAAGGTCATTTAAAACATTTTACATGCTGTTGGCTCTAGAAAAATGTTTGATACTTTATCTTGAACTGAAAGAAAGATAAATAAGCAGAGAAGTAAGTAGTGTGGCCAGAATTTTTTCCCTGCTCTCTCTCATATGTCTCCACAGAATGCAATTATTTCTACAAAGAAGACCACGCTGGTGCCAAGGAGAATGTGCAGTCAGTAGCTGTTTCAATCTGTGTTAGTTTTCTACGCTGTGGCTTGTTTTCTTAAACTAAAGCCAAGGAGAAATGTATTTTCTATTGAGAGTAAAAATAAAGAAGGACATTTGTGTATCTCATTCTTCGTTTTCTATATTTTATTTTAGTAACACTTATTTAAAAAGCAAGATACTTTCTAGAGTTAATATTCTCTTCTAAAAATAGTTTAAAAAATTATGAAGTATCATGTTCTGATTTAAAAGACAATTTCAACACATCATTGGAAATAATATTCTCTCACTTTTTTTTAGAGAAAGTGGATACTGAAATTGTTCTTAAGGAGGCAATTATGTCTAGTTTGAGAAAACATTAAAAATTTGTCTTAGAAAGATAATATCTTAATATGAGTTTCTTTTTTTTTGCAGACTAAAAAAAAAAAAAACTTGAAAAATGAATAAGTGCCTGAATCTAGTATTTAATTCTATCATCAAAGGCAAAACTGGTTTGAGTTTGCCATAACTTTAAACTAATTTAGTTTAGTTCTGACTATTCATAATATTGAATAATTTAGGAATATCAGAATCTTAGAACCTTTACGTTGGAAGACATCTTAAATATTTCAAGTATGTGTTACTGTGGTGGGGGTCATCATTAGAAAAATGCATACTCACATATTGGGTGAGAAACAGAGTAGAAAATGAAGTAAAAGTTTTCAAATATTTCATATATTCCCCTTTAACAAATTTTCATGTAAAAATATACAAATTTACAAAACATCCTCAGGCTTTAAAAACAGGTCACTCTAAAGAAGTGTCTCTGTTCTCTTCTAGGTCAATTAGAGTTATTTTACATACAGTTATCTAACCTGGAATATTAGACATAGCTGCCAATTTAAGTGAAAAAAAAAGAAAAAGTATCTCAACTGCCAACTGCTCAGGAGCACATATTAACATAACGTGAAGCCCCACACCTGTACCAACCTGAGCATCTTCGAATGTGTATCGTCCAGGCTCCTTCACATTCTGTGTGGTTTTGTCATAGCTCTTAGAATCCAAGTTAATGGCGCTGGGGGCTCCCGGAGCCAGAAATTCTTGCCATATTTCCTGGACGCGGGAGGGGACTTCTCTAATAGGCCTTTTCTTCAGGTCTTCCACTGCTAGCCAAAACCTGTGCAGAATGTGACACCAAGCATTTACTCCGATGTCTCATAATCTGAAAATTCTTATATTATTGAGTGATCATACAATTCACAATGATGTATAATAATGAACTCATTTTCTCTGAGGGCTTCCTATATCAGACCTTTACTGATTTTTTTTATTATTATATTCAAAGGTATAAAAGATTTTGGAAGGAAATATGGGAAACAATCTCTTTTAAGAATTCGCTGCTAAAAGCAGATCTGCCAGAGCTCTAATTCTATGCAAGCCTTAATTTTATTGAAGCAAAGTAGCACTGCTAAAGAACCATTTATTAGCGAGAAAGAGGCGTTTGGAGGGTTTTAAGGGTAAGTGGCTTACAGCATATGATTGGGGGAAAAAGAGATGCATTACAGTGTATTCTTTGGCTCTTTTGTCCATTTGAGCAATGAGGCTTAATATGGAGAGGATTTTCTGCTCTACCTGGCAAAGGAATTACAGCGAAGCTTTACTGGAGGTACAAGAGGCCTGGGCACAGATCAGAAAAGGTCCTAGCTTGAGAAATCAGGGTAAATAACTAACTTTAGGCTATTTAATTTAGGGAGTTATGGAATGAGAGAAGCAGCAAGCTTTCACATGCAATTGTTTGAAGGGCTTAAATTTGCAGAGGTTTCATAGCACTTTAGAAGCTCTGGAAAAAAACATAAATACATATTGACTTCTAAATGTATAAATATGTATATATATGTATGTATGTATATACATACATACATATACATACATATATATATATATTTGTTTGTTTTTTAGTAATATAATATATATTTTGAAGGGAAAGAACACCAGAATATATTTCGGTTGATAAGAGCAAATAGAAAAGTCTAATTATAAGGGGTACATTCTATTAATGGGTTTCATTTCTTTAAATTTTGCTGTAAGTTGTATCTTTTCTATTACATCTAGAAATAGTTACAAAGGAGAATACACATATCATAATTTGTTAATATAAAATACACTTGAAAGAGGAACTACTAGGTCTATGTTATCCTCAACAGAGACTGTCATTGCTCTGATGGCAGGTGTGATCATGCAATGGAGAAGACAGTCACAGAGACAGAGGCCACATAGGCTATTGTCTCAAGAGGGGTACAGGTAATAAGCAGTATCTTTGTAACTGTTAATTTTTAACTTGGGCATTAATGAAGGTCAGAAATAAACAGTAGAACTTGAATTAGAATATCAAATACTACTCACTCTAGTAATTTTCCAGTTTCTAGATATTATTTTCCTATAGAGATACATAACAGTAGGTAATCCAAGTTAGACAATGCCTTATGCTTTCAGAAGGAAAGGCTCAAGATCATTTTTTCCTAAATTACAGAATTTGATGCTGCAATCTAAGAGAAATACCATGTGCAATCTGAGAGAGCCTAAGTGTTTTATAACTAATGCTCATTCAAGTTTATTCCAGCACACTTTGAACACATCACTCAA
>NW_006443262.1:940439-946666 GCF_000325575.1 Pteropus alecto | reverse complement strand
GCTGCCCGAAATGTTCTTCCCTTTTCCTTTTCTGCCTGGTTCTCCTCTCGCCATCCAGATCGCAGCCCAGGCGTCGTTTTCTCCATGATGCCGTTGCTGACCCTCAGCTCTGGGTTAGCTCACCCTCTGTCCTCCTCTGACCTAAACACCCATCATTTTGTGCTGTGATCTGTTTTCTTCTCTGTATTCACCACTAGGCTGTATTTTTAATGAGATCAGGAACCATTTTTATTTGGTTAGATGATACTAGCGAGGCTCATTACTTGTTTATTTCTTCATCATGATACTCATAATGTCAGCATTTTTTTTCAAAAATTTAGAGAATTAGAGGAAACTCTGCTTCCCTATCCATCAAAATACTAAAAATATCCTTTATCTCTGCTTTATTTTTATACATTCTTGTACTCAATAATTGATGAGGTGACCTTAATATATAAAATGTTTTTTTAGCAGACCCAATAAAAATCCTTAGCAACTGTTAATCTCATAAACTTGAGAAGAGTTCTCATAAGCCTGAAAGAGAATAGGAAGCTGCATCCCAACCATCCATGACAGGCACACATATATGATTAAATTCCTCCAGGTTTGAACGTTTCATTGTTGGTATCTGTTAAATCCCCTGAAAAGACTGTGACAATGCCTGCCATTGTGTAGTCCCAATAAAAAAAATAATAATAATTACCGAGACCTTTCAGCAAATGAATTTCATAGGACTGCATATGTCATGGGTAGCAAATTAGGGTATCATGTTTCAAAAGAATAATGAATGAAAGAACTCATGGAAAAATAGTTTTATGTAGTGGAAAGTTATCACTCACTTCAATGATCTTAAACGGAGCCATTATAATATATTCCACTGTTTCACATTTAAAAATTTAATTTCCAGGTGCTTGCAAGTTAAAAAATTTCAAAAATATGTAAGGATGACATTTACAACAGATGGGAAGGATGCACATCCTTCTCTCACTAGAAGCTTAATGTGCTGCTGCTCTCAACCATCCTGAGGCTGTATTCTACTTACACAGTAAATGAGCTGTCCCCATAGTTCTGTCTCAAGTTATCTGATACAGGCACCCAATCTCTTTTACTAGAACTTACTTGGGAAGTGATATGCTAAGAAGACCAATATTGATAAAAAAAAAAAAAAGATGATACTTTAATTTAACTGCCTAAATATTATTGACCATTTTCTACTTTATCAAACATTAGTCTAGTATTACACTTCTTTGTGGAGTCAAATTTATACAGTAAAAAGATTTAAAAAAACAGTCTAAAAATAAACTGTTATGAGAAATTGATAATGTTGGACAGAGTTTGCCTTGATTACCTTTTTTTTTTCTCCTCCAAAAATGATATCATTTTCCTGATGTTGGTGGGACAGTAATTGGTCTGTAAAATTCTAAATAACCAGATGTATCACAGGTAGGTAATGTATCACAGGTAGGTCTAAGATCTAAAGAACATGTCTTACCTTAAGTTTTCTGAGCTGAATTCTGACTCTAGAAATTTAAGAAACTGTTCTCTCCCAACTGGGTCTTTTAATGCTTCATCCATGCCAAAACCCCATCGTTTTACCCTCTGCTGGCTTGGTTCTTTGCTATAGGAGATAAAACAAAACCAAATACATTCTTTTCATTACAAGCCCAAATGTCTGCCATTACTTTTGCCCTCATAATCATAGATGAAGTTCCTATCTTTAACTTTCAGAGAAAAGGAAATCTCTGAATGATGACTCTGCATGAAATTATAGCGAGGTATAGATTAGGCATCAATAATAAAGTCTAACATTTATTGAGCACTAGGTGCTAAGTGCTCTAGATGGATTCTTTTAGTTTTTTCAGCAACTTTATGAGATAGGTACTATTATAGTTCTCATTTTATATATGAAAAAAATCAAGGCACAATGGAGGGTTATAACTTGCCAATGTCAGACAGGTAATAAGAGGTAATATTGCAGACATTCTGACTCTAGAGCCCAATTTCTTAGCCACTATGCAATGCAATCTCATGGTGGTACATCATCCTGGGAGAAAATGCATTGGGAACCAAAAGGCCTAAATCCTAGTTTATGACTCTGCTGTCAATTAAATGTAACCTTGCCCTGGAAGAGTAACACCATTTTGGGGTTCCAGTTTCCTCATCTAAAAGATCTAGAACTTATGGATGAAGGGTTTTGCATTTGTCAAGCATGTAAGAACCATTTGATGGACACAAGAGAAAGAGAAGGTTCATAAATCAATCTAGAGAAGTGCTACAGACTACTAAAGACTCACTCTGCAAAGTGATATGCAATGATCTTTTTGCGACTCTGTCAAAATTGATGCTATAATTTTCCCTTAGCTCATGAAAGAAACCAGGAGCCCTAAATTGTGCCCTTTTTTTTTTTTTTAAAGAAGTCAGTCTCTTGTCATTTGCTCTTAGAGTGTTTATGGATGGTCATTTTATTTTAAAATTGAATGTATAGTGGCATACTAGTATTAGGCTTAAGAAAGTATAGATTTAGCATTCATTTTACTTGAATAGATGGGCCTTTGTGACTATATGGATTTTCAAGGAAGCTAAAAACAATGAACTAAATTTAAAGAACTCTGACTAGTCTATCTTGAAACAGTTAAACCCCTAATTTTGTGCCAATCCTTCTGGAAATGCAAATATTAATAGAAATCCAAACATCTAAGCTTCAAAAATCATGACCTTGAATAAGAACTTTAGATCATAGGCTAATGTAGACACAAAGCAAAATTACCTTTGCAATTAATCAGCTGGAGGAGTCTTCCTATTTCACCTAAACCCTGAAATAAGTGAAATATTTAAAGGGAAGAGAAAATGCCACTTACCTTGCTTCAAGTTCCCAGAAAGTGGTATCATCAGATAGCCATGGGTTAGAAGGGTCAGGTGGCACAAGAAACGGGTCGTATTCTAAATACTGTTCCGTGTAACTTAGGAGACTAGAGAGAAGAAACATTTCCATCTTCCTTAGTTTTCTGGCTAAGGTTTTATCCAGCTCAAAGTAAGGGGCACAATATAAAAATGTCTGGCCAAGGAATCCTTGCTTGCTTATAGAATGAAATCCAATAGTGGTTTTCACATTTCAATAACTTAAACACATTGATTTATTATGCTTCTTGGAAGACAAATGTGGCTAAGGATTCCATTTGTCCACGTGTCTGAGCCATATAAGTCAATATCCCTCCATTAAAATGAAGCAAAATGGAAGCGGTTGGAGAGTGAAGGGCGGCCCTATGACCTGGTTCCAGGCCTTGGCCAACAGTCTGCCCACATATGAACTGATTTTAGCCAACTTGGAACAGAAGTTAAAAAGGAATTTTTGTCGAAAGTATTTATAAGAATTAGTTAAAAGGGGAGTCACTGACTAAAAAGATTTTTTAAATGTATATTTAAAAATTTAAAAAAAAGGGAACGAGGACAGGAAGGAAGTTGAGGAGGCAGGATGTGACAATGCTCCAAAATGAAGAACGTGAATGCCATTAAGAACAGATTTAACTGAAGAAATGGAAAATGTCTAAAATCTGAATTTAATTCAAATTCTGAAGTTGTGCAATAACTCAGTAACGTGAATGTTATTATGAATTTACACAAAGACTCCAAGTTGCCAAAAGGTAATTTCCTAAGTTGAAAGTGTCATTTCTCCCAAGAGGAGTGAAAAGATCCAACTCCTGGGAATTACCTTCTGTATTTGTTTCTGGGCACACAAGGACTATATCTCTAGAGCTTTTAGACAATAATGATCATTCTGTCACTTAAACTACAGCAAAACAGTTCTTTGAGAGTTTTCCATGTGCAAAAAGGAATAACAAAATAACATTTCTTACAGGGTTTCAATTATTTATCTCAGCTCCCCTCCCAATAATTCTCTTACCGTTTTGAATACATTTAATTGTCATATGAAAATTTTAAATTTTGATGGACATCTTGAAATACTTACCTATCAGCAACTTTTGACATTTTTAACCGATGTCTATCTAACTGTATTTGCCAATATTTTATCTGAAAAGAGAGTTAAAGAAGTAGTTACAGAAGTAGTAACATTCTCACAATTTTCAGCTCTAATTTCTGATAGAATAGGCAATTCCAAACGAGAATATGTTCTAAGTAAGCAAAATTGCAAAGTCTGTTAAAAAAAATCAAATGAGAGGACTTTGAAAGAGTTAAAAATTTAAAATCGATTTGAATGTAAATATAACCAGATCACTTTAGAGCAGCAATGAATTTGAACATTCTGCCTGCTTTAACAAAACGCAATTTTATTTTAAGAGTGTTAACAAGACATTAAACATTTATTCATGGTGAACAACCAAATTAGAATTGCATTTACCCCTAAATATTGAATTTAGACAATAAATGCATTTTCTATTTGTTACTATAATTTCAAAATAAACTCTGCTTCCTAATACTATCCTAACAAAGCATCAATGATATACATTTTGGGAATATTTTTAGCACCATTTCAAGAAAAACACTCTTATGGACACAATCACACATGGAAAACTTTAAGACTCTGAATTACTTTTTTTTTTTCCTAAATTACAGAATTTGATGCTGCAATCTAAGAGAAATACCATGTGCAATCTGAGAGAGCCTAAGTGTTTTATAACTAATGCTCATTCAAGTTTATTCCAGCACACTTTGAACACATCAATCAAAAGAAAGTATCTGTCTTCAAAGAACTAGTAGAGAAAAAGAAGATAACCATTCAGGTGGCCACAGCACAAGGAAGCACAGGAGAGGTTCTCAAGAAATCACATGAACTCGACAGTCTGGGAGTGCAGAGCAGGGAGGATCCCTTCCGCTTGGGCAAGCCCTGGGCTGGAAAAGGGAGCTCTAGGAAGCTGTTAGAGATACAGTGACATCTTAAATGGACTTGGACATACGAATAAGATCCCAAAGAGATGAGAAGGTAATAATAACAACACTTACTGATATATAGGTGCAGGCACTATTCTAAGTGACTTAGCTATATTAATTCATGCAATCTCTACAACTCTCTGGAGTACATGCTATTACTTTCCTTCATTTCAGAGAAGAGGAGACTAAGGATATGGGGAGAAGGTCACTTATTGAAGGTTCCCTCTGTGAGTCACATAGCTGGGTCTGTCCCTGGATAATTTGCAGCAGATGATGTGATCATAACCAATCCCTCTTATGCCGCCCTACAAACATTTTTATCTTTTTTATCCTCAGCATTTTGTTATAATCATTGTAATACATTAGTAGAATTGAAAGGACACTGGTTAAAATCCCACTCTCCTTATTAAATTGTATGAGCAAACATTTTAATGTCTTCAAACCTCAATTTCTTCATCAGTAATATGGGATGATAATGCCTAGCTCGCTGGGTTTCCATTAGATTTCATGAGATAAACTATGTAAAGGGCACTTTTGAAGTCCCTGACATATTTTCAGGCACCCAAAAATAAAACTCACATTCCTACGGTTACTTAGTAATTTACGTTACGTGCTTCACCTGAAAAAGAAATGAGCAAAACGGAGACCAACAGAGAACACAGGTTGTGCATCTGAGAAATAAGTACTTAGCAATAAGCAGTATTTCCTGACTGTTTTCATGTCCTAATACTTGAGGAAAATGCTCATATGGGTGCCACACTTCCATAAATAGCAGGTGCTTAGAGGTGTGTGGCTTAGATAAGGTGCATTGAGATTTATTTAAGTATAATTAGCCCTGTCAGCTAATTGGGCTATTTTGTCTCCCTCAATCTGTGATGTCAGCCAGATAGTGAGGCGCAAGCAGTGGGGCTCATATTTGGCGAGCAGTGGACAGTAGCTTAGTATTGGTTTACGGAAAGCCTAGGACACAATTACTAGCAGTCTGACTTGGACAATATGCTTAACTCCCCCCAAACATATTTTACATATCTGTAAAATGGGATAAGAATATTTACATTTCATTTTTGTCGTGATGATTAGACGTGTGATAATATAGCATGGCATACTTGTAAAAGTAGTAGGTATGAAGTTTATTATGGTATATAGTAGGTGTTCAAGAATTTTATCCATATCTTTCTATCATCTATCATCTATCTATCTATCTAGTATGGAAACAGAATAATCATATGGTAGATATATGTATATATGTATACACAAACACACATATATATGAAATATTTTTACACATAGTTAATTAGCAGAGAAACTAGTGTGGCATACAATTATTGAGATAAGAAATGGATAAAGCTTGAACTAAGGAA